>NC_091085.1:47271071-47577857 GCF_032405125.1 Capricornis sumatraensis | reverse complement strand
AAAATTCATGAAAGGCAAGCAAGGAAAGTTTTACACACTGTGAAGTTATTCTCTATAACTTTCCTTAAAATTAGAATTTTTCCACAGAATGGTCAATAAGACTTGCAATGAATGAATCATGTTTTATAACTGAAATATTTGTGATACATTTATATTAAATATTTCTAGGTACTTAAAGAAACTATGAGTGTAGACAAATATTTTAAATTTTAATACAAATTTGAAAATGATACACTGAGGACTTTTGAATTAGCCATTATCAGGCTAAGTCATCCATCATGTCAGACATTTAATGTTAATTTTAAAAAATGAAGAAATGTAGAAAACAAACGTATGGTTACCAGGCAGGAAAGGAGTAAGGGGTAAATTGGGAGATGGAGATTGACATATACACACTACTATATATAAAATAGTTAGCTAATAAGGACCTGCTGTATAGCACAGGGAATCAACTCAGTGTTCTGTGGGGGTCTAAATGGGAAGGAAATCTAAAAAGGGGGGATATATGTATGTGTAGAACTGATTCACTCTGTTGTACAGCAGAAACTAACACAACATTGCAAACCAACTATCCTCCAATAAAAAGTCTTTTTAAAAAAACATGATTCAGTGAAATACATGAACTTTATTAGAAATTCAGAGTATCTCAAATTGGGTACTAGGAACTGAGAATTATAAGATAGAATCCTCAGCTGCAAAGAATTCATAGCTGAAAGAGGAAACAGACAACAAAGTAATAATTTAAATACACATTTTAAGTTCTGAAATAAATATATAGCTAAGGGAAGCAAAAACAGGGGCAATAAGAAATCCTAGTGGAGTGGGGAGATGGTAGGAGCCTACAAGCTGGAGACAACCGATCATCCTCAAACTGTACCTTACAGAACGTGTAAGAATTTTCCAGGCTGGCAGTGTGAATGGACGTGGAAGAGTGGACATACTGTATGACATACTTATGCCTTCTGACACACTGGTCTTTAAATCACTAGAACACCCACACAGAACTTTCCCACAGGGCTCAAAAATGTAGGTTTAAAGATAACAGAGCTTCTCAGCCTCATATCCCTCCCACGCTGCTCACTAATTCATCCCTGATTTGCCTGTCCCTGCACTTCTGCTCCATACCCCAGGTTTCATAGCTACATAGTCCCCCCTTCAGTATCTGTGACCTGATGGATGGTTAGAAATTTCTTAGACTCTGGTATACTCACAAGAGCTTGGGCTTCATTGTTTCCTTTCATACATTAAGAATCACAACCAATATTTTAGAACATTCCCTCTCAGTTTATTTCCTAAATAAAGACACATATAGATATTGACTGGATATATGCATTCACACATGGTGAGGAGCAAAGGATAGACCCAGTGACTGTCATACAAAGAGAAGTAAGTCAGAAAGCAAAAAATGACTATGGTATATTAAAGCATATAAGTGCAATCTAGGAAAATGGTACAGATAAACCTATTTGCAAAGCAGAAATAGAGACACACACATAGAGACCAAATGTATGGACACCAAGTGGGGGAAGGTGGGTGGGATGAATTGGGATATTGGAATTGACATGTATATGCTACTGTGCATATAAAATATATAATTAATGAGAACCTACTGTATAGCACAGGGAACCCTACTCAGTACTCTATGATGACCTAAATGAGAAGGAAATCCTAAAAAGGGGCTATATCTGTAGGCATAGCTGATTCACTTTGGCTGCACAGCAGACACTAACAACATTGTAAAGCACCTTGACAGATTGGGATCTAGCAATATGAGCCCAGAGTAACTTCAGATTTCATCATAAATAAATGAAGCATTGTCCCTTCTATAAATAGGTGAGAAACAGAAATATAAATCCACCTTTGATTACACTACTGCTGCTGCTGCTGCTGCTGCTGCTAAGTCGCTTCAGTCGCGTCCGACTCTGTGCGACCCCATAGATGGCAGCCCACCAGGCTCCCCCGTCCCTGGGATTCTC
Organism: Capricornis sumatraensis; assembly: GCF_032405125.1. NCBI lineage: Eukaryota > Metazoa > Chordata > Mammalia > Artiodactyla > Bovidae > Capricornis > Capricornis sumatraensis. The sequence continues at coordinate 47,575,881 of NC_091085.1, read as the reverse complement.
CAGGCAAGAACACTGGAGTGGGCTGCCATTTCCTTCTCCAATGCAGGAAAGTAAAAAGTGAAAGTGAAATCACTCAGTCGCAACCCCATGGACTAGAGCCCACCGGGCTCCTCTGTCCGTGGGTGTTTCCAGGCAAGAGTATTGGAGTGGGGTGCCATTGCCTTCTTCTTGATTAAACGACAGACATTTAATCCTCCAAATCATAAAACAAAAAAAAAAAAGTGGACAAAAACTTGAGACAGACAGGAAGTACAGAAAACTGCAAAGAGAGAACAACCGCTGCTGAAAAGCTCACAAACCATGGGCAGGGCATTTGTGAGATAAAGTGGGGGGCATGCCCTGGCATAGTTTTAGGAACTGTTTCATACTTGAAATAAGATAAATGACATATTTAGGCTAATAGTAAGAGGCTCTCTGGGTTATATTTGCTATCAAGTACAAAATATCTCAGACAGTGGAGGTAATTTAGGAAACACCCAGACAAGCTAGATTTGGGAACCATCTGAGTGGGAGATAAGGTTGATTAAAACCAGACTACAATGCTATTTTTTAATTGACTAGAAAGGAATAAAAGCAAAAAGAATGTATTTAGCCCCATGGCAGAAATAGAATTCTCTTTATCAAACTCCCCTGAAAAGAGCAATTCTGGAACAGTTCAGGAACAATTCACCTTTCAAAAATAAAAAATAATGAAAAAAGAAAACTGTATAAGATCTGTTTTTTAAAGGGGAAAGCAACAAGGAAAATAAATGGTATGCAGACTAGTTACTGAAGAAACAATGACATGGAGAAAATTAAAACTGCAGCCAAATACAAGGTGTTTTATATGAAAAGCATAAGGAAACAAATGCCTGTTTAAAATGAAAACACCAATCAGAGATACTAGAATTCAGAGCACTCATGGCAAAACAGTTAAAGGTGGAAAATAAGATCAGTTCAGTTCAGTTCAGCTGCTCAGTCGTGTCTGACTCTTTGCGACCCCATGAATCGCAGCACGCCAGACCTCCCTGCCCATCACCAACTCCCAGAGTTCACTCAGATTCATGTTCGAGTCAGTGATGTCATACAGCCATCTCATCCTCTGTCGTCCTCTTCTCCTCCTGCCCCCAATCCCTCCCAGCATCAAAGTCTTTTCCAATGAGTGAACTCTACACATGAGGTGGCCAAAGTACTGGAGTTTCAGCTTTAGCATCATTCCTTCCAAAGAAATCCCAGGGCTGATCTCCTTCAGAATGGACTGGTTGGATCTCCTTGCAGTCCAAGGGACTCTCAAGAGTCTTCTCCAACACCACACTTCAAAAGCATCAATTCTTCAGTGCTCAGCTTTCTTCACAGTCCAACTCTCACATCCATACATGGCTACTGGAAAACCCAGCCTTGACTAGACAGACCGTAGTCGGCAAAGTAATGTCTCTGCTTTTGAATATGCTATCTAGTTTGGTCATAACTTTTCTTCCAAGGAGTAAGCATCTTTGAATTTCATGGCTACAGTCACCATCTGCAGTGATTTTGGAGCCCCCCAAAATAAAGGCTGACACTGTTTCCACTGTTTCCGCTTCTATTTCCCATGAAGTGATGGGACCAGATGCCATGATCTTCGTCTTCTGAATGTTGAGCTTTAAGCCAACTTTTTCACTCTCCTCTTTCACTTTCATCAAGAGGCTTTTTAGCTCCTCTTCACTTTCTGCCATAAGGGTGGTGTCATCTGCAAAAAAGTGCAAGGGGAAAAAAAAGTCATCACAGGAATGAGAACTGAATTAGAAGCACCACAACAAAAAATAATACACAGTAAGAAAATAAAGTGTAGTCCAATGGTTAAGAATCAGCTTTGCAATGCAGGGGACATAAGTCTGATCGCTGGTCAGAGAGCTAAGATCCCACTTGCTGCAGAGCAACTAAGCCCACGTGGGTAAATACTGAGCCCATATGCCACAACTAGAGCATCTGTGGGCTGCAATGAACGACCCCACATGGTGCAACTAAGACTAGATGCACCCAAATAAATAAATAATTTTTAAAAAGAAACTGGAGAACAGTTATACAAAAACTGAGTAGAACTAAAAGAGCAAGGATTTTTAGACATTAGAAAGGAAATGGTAGTTTAGGAAAATAGGTGAAGGAGATCCAACATTTGCATATATAGTGTTACCAAAGAAGAAAACCAGAGAACTTGGGGAAAAAAATAACTTAAGGAAATGTTCCAGAAATAAAAGAAGGAAATGATTGAAAGGAGTATTTCCACAAGAAAACAGAATCACGTTAATAAATTATGATAATAATAACCATTTGTATTTATGTTTTGCAGTTAGTATCTCATTTAATCCTCACAACACTGAGACACTATCAATATCTGCATTTTCAATTGTACTAAAACTAAATTAGAGAAATATGTCTAAGCAAAATGATCTAGTGATTTCTATAGTAAGAATTCTGGCTAACTGTGACTTCTCTAGAAAAAAGCATTTACTGTTAGAAGACAGTAGAATAACACTCACAAAACCCTCAAACAAAGAATTTTATGTACAGACAACCCAATTTATATACATACTACTCAAAAATTTTGTACACAGCCAAACTGTCATTCAAGTATAAAGACAACTGAAAAATACTTTTCAATATTTTAAAACCCAGAGAACAAAATTTGCTTAAACCTACTAGAAGATAAACTTCAGCAAAGTAATGAATAGAAAAGTTACCTCTTGTAGCTTAGTTGGTAAAGAATCTGTCTAAAATGCAGGAGACCCAGGTTCAATCCCTGGTTTGGGAAGATCCCCTGGAGAAGGAAATGGCAACCCAGTCCAGTATTCTTGCCTGCAGAATTCCATGCCAGACTCCTCTGTCCATAGGGTCACAAGAGCTGGACATGACTGTGACTAACCACTACCCAACCATCACCCTGCAAAAGGAACAGCATTGAGTATTAATTCCACTTAAGTATAAGACCAAGAACAAAACAACTATATTTTCAGTCTGCATTGCCAAAACCTAGTCAAAAGATAAATTAAAACATGGCAAAAAAAGAAATCAAAACACAAAGCGAGAATTTCTGTACTGTGGAGACTGTTCCCATACTATAATCTAAGTGTATTAAGTTGAATTATTTCTCAAATTTTCAATTCTCCCCCCATAGAATAATTATACATCCTCTGCCTTGTTGGATACAGATGGAGCCGTTTTTGCTTTTACCTGTTGATTAGGGGCAGGATTGACATGTGTCTCTTCCAAGCACTATGTAATCTTTTTGTTTGGCTTCTCTTGATAAACACAAGAGTTTTGAGATTTGCTCATGCTTTTACACGCATCAGTAGTTTATTTCTTTTTGTTGCTGGTTCATAATACATCGTGTGAGTAGACTACAGTGGAAGTATCTGTCTTCCTGTGGATGAACATTTGGGCTGTTTCTAGTTTTAGACTATTATGTATAATGCTGATTTGAACATTCTTATGCAAGTATTTGTGGACATGAGCTTTCAATATCTTGGGTAAATATTAATACTTAGAAGTAGAATTACCAGGTTGTAAAATGCCATTTTAAAAATCTATGTTTAATTTTATATAAAACTACCTGTTGGAGGAGGTCATTGAGAGGACATGACCAATACCCGTCATCTCCTCCCAACCTTGGAACATAGGCTCTGCCACTGTTCCCATACTAGGAGACACTTCAAGGGTGCAGCCTTGAGATAATAACGTATTGCCAGACTGAATACATGAAAGAACCCTGTTAAGGCCTCTATATAAACTTTGAGACTTCGAGGAGGACTTCCTTAGTGGTCCAATGGACAAGAATCCACCTGCCAATGCAGGGGACACAGGTTCTATCCCTAGTCCAGGAAGATTCCACATGCCTTGAAGTGACAAGGCCCATGTGCCATGACTGTGGAGCCTGCCTGCCGCAACCACTGAGCCTGTGCTCTGGAGCCCGAGAGCCGCAACTACAAAGCCTAGAGCCATTGCTCCGCTGCGAGAGAAGCCACCACCATGAGAAGCTCGTGCACCGCAACAAAGAGTAGCCCCTGCTCCTGAAACTAGAGAAAGCACCAAAATTAATAGTTAATTAAAAACAAAAAAGATTCCAGGGATCTACTCATCTCACAGAGTCCAAGACATCTTATGTAGGTCTCCTTGTTTGTCAAAGTTACTTTACTGTCTACCAGTCTGGAGGGTTCTGACTTTTCCCTCAGTCTCTCCCTGACTTTGTCCAGGGGCCAGCTTTGAATTTCACCTGGCAAACTCCGAAGTTTTCAAACCAACAGTCACATATCTCCAAAGAGAGAGCTCCTCATCACTATTATTTGGTGCTACCAGTCTTCTTAGTTTCAGCCATTTCAGTGGGAGTAACACATGAATTCCAGAGAAGGCAATGGCACTCCACTCCAGTACTCTTGCCTGGAAAATCCTATGGACTCAGGAGCCTGGTAGGCTGCAGTCCATGGGGTCGCGAAGAGTCGGATATGACTGAGCGACTTCACTTTCGCTTTTCACTTTCATGCATTGGAGAAGGAAATGGCAACCCACTCCAGTGTTCTTGCCTGGAGAATCCCAGGGACGGGGGAGCCTGGTGGGCTGCCGTCTATGGGGTCACACAGAGTCAGACACGACTGAAGCGACTTAGCAGCAACACATGAATTCATTGTAGGCTTAATTTGCATTTCCTTGGTAACTCATTCTGTAACCTCTCTAGTGAGGTATCTGTTCAAGAGCTTTGCTTTTTTGTGTTGGGCTGTTATTGAGCTACTGTTCTTTATATATTTATTTCAATGAAGTAAAGTTCTTCATTTTCTTTCTATTATAGCTACTGGATTCATTGCCCTCTCTAAGAAATTTTTGCCTACCCCGAGATCATGAAGATATTGTAAAAGTTTTCATTTGTATGGTAGAAGTTTTTATTTCCTCTAGAAACTATAACTAGTTTTTAAGTTAGGTTCATGCTTCACTCAAGTTAATTTTGAGTGCATTGTACGAAGTATGAGGCGAGTGTCAAGGTTTGCTTTTTCCCCAGATTATTTACCAGTTATTTCAGCCCCATTTGTTGAAAAGACTTTCCTTGTCCATTAAGTTAAATTGAGCTGGCAAGTTTCAAAAAGCAGTTGATGTCTGGGTGTCTGTTTGTGGCCTGTCCATTCTGTTTCATTGATCTCTTTGTCTATCCTCATGTCGGTTCCTCTCTGTCTCTGTTACTGTAGCTTTACAGTAATTGTAGAAATCAGATGGTGAAAGTCCTCTAACTTTTCTTGCAAGACTCTTCTAGCAATTCTAAGCTCTTTCTTTCCTCCATGGAGAGAAAGTTAATGACCCAAGAGAGAAAATAATTGTTTACAGTATGTATATAAGATCATCCACATTCATTGTGTTGGCCGTATTTTCTTATTTTCTGTATTCTTGATGTTCTAGCATCTGGGGCCTTGCTGATGGGGAGGAGTCACTAATTCCAGGTTATCTAATTCCTAGAGAGACTAAAAAGTTGCCTGGGAGCATGTCTTTAATATGAAAACAAATCAGTGTGAGTCATATCCCGTTCTGCCTGATTTTATGAGGCTCTTGCTGTGTGGGAATGCTATCCCCCTACCCTAATCACCCCAAGACCAGTTACTGGACAACTAGGGTTCACTCGAGCAGCCCTGAGCCCGCCAAAATTATTCAAAGTGTCCATCTCCTAAACTGCTTAGCTTGCTTACCTTGTCTGTTCCTTCCCAAGAAAACCACAGTAAAGTCTTCTACCCCATAGCTCCTCTCTGTCTGCTCACCTTGCCCTGGTGCTTCCCTCTGTGCCTTGCATGGCAGCCAGGCCTCCTGTGTCCAGCGGATTATGAGTATAGCAGAAACTTCTTCCTTCGTGACAGTCATTTCTGTGTCTGTATGCTTACCTACCTGCTCGACAAACATCCAGGTACCATTAAAACTATCACAGATCACTGACACTGGGATTTATCATTTGAAAGTTTTGTAGAGCATACAAACCAGTCATTCCTAAAGAAAATCAACCCTGAATATTCATTGGAAGGACTGTTGCTGAAGGTGAAGCTCCAATACTTTGGCCACCTGATGTGAAGACCCGACTCGTTAGAAAATAACCTCATGCTGGAAAAGATTGAGGACAGGAGAAGGGGCCAACAGAGGATGAGATGGTTGGATGGCTGACTCACTGATTGGATGGTTGATCACTGACTCAATGGACATGAGTTTGAGCAAGCTCCGGGAGATAGTGAAGGACAGGGAAGGACAGGGAAACCTGGCATGCTGCAGTTCATGGGGTCACAGAGAGCCGAACATGACTTAGTGACTGAACAACGACAATCAGTTTGATAACTGAAATTGATGTTTTATTCTCAGTAGCACCACCTGACTACCTAGGTATCTTACAGTTTTCTCTGTATGTTTGGTTTTTCATACTTGTTGAAGAATTCTTTTCATGTATTTTTTTCATTACTTTGTTTTGCCTTTGTGTTGTTTTCCCTTTTGCCTCAGATGAGAATGCCCACATCGTGTTTGGCTCTCTCAAGTGGTGCCAGAATATAGACTTGCTGGGATGACAATAAACAGTGCAATATTGCAGAAAAAAATGGTGCATTTGGAGAGCAGATGGAGATGCAGGTAGAAGCCAATAGTTGAAAGATCATATGTTGCATGTGCAGGAAATTGTGTGTGAAGAGAGCGATGTGACAGCTGAAGAGCTGGGCAAGACTGGAATACAAACAAGTTCGTGGGCAGTTATTACCCAGGACAGACAGACTTTCAAGGAAAGCACATCCAAGACCAAAAGGAAAAGTCTTATCAAACAGAGCCAAGATCATGGAAAGACAACAAAACTGCAAGACAGATACAGAGGCTGGAACAGAGCACAAAGAGTGATTAGGGTCAGAATGAAAGAACACACGCCTTAGGATGACCCAAGTGAAACAAGCTGATGGTGACCAAATGCAGACACAGAGCAAACCCAGGTCATTAGGATGGAAATGAACAAATCCAGTCTCAGGAAACCATGGAAACAAAGATTATGTACCCAAGAATATTTCACAAAAGAATACTAATTAATAAAAAGTAAATAAAATAGGATTTAAGTTTGGAGGTGATTAATAGGTGATTAATATGTTTATGGCATAAATTGTGGTGGTGGTTTCATAGGTGTACACTTATCTCCAAATTCAAGTTGTGTGCATTAATATACAGAGAGAAAGAGAGTTTATTTCAATAGAGCTGGTTTTTAACTCACGAACCAATGTGTGGGGAAGAAGGGGGAAGGAGGAATATGAGGCAGCTTTTGTGAGAAATAGGAAAAAGGATTCACAGACAAAGTAGGAATTCACAGATTTGTAATGGAGCTAATCATTATGTTTTTGTAGGATTTTCTACCAACATTGAGACTATCAGGAGCAACAGTCAAGAAAGTGGGGAAGTTCCAAGTTAAAATGTACAAATTCTCTAACTGTCGTGAAGCTTTTTGTCTTTTTTTAATCAACCAGACTGTAAATTCTTAGAGAGTGGGGACCTGTGTTACACAAGTTCTCGTACCTCACAAATGAGCACCTAATATGTAGGTATTAAACATGATGGTGATATTCCTGCCCTGTTTCTTTACGTGTAGACTACAATAGTGTTAAAGACATCCAGTGTCACAGAAAGTTCATGTGTTCATCCCCATCATGTAAATTGAAATATCTTTCCTACTTTATTTGTATACATTGTAATCAACATGCATGCTGCACACTCAGTCGCTTCAGTTGGGTCCAGCTCTTTGTGACCCCATGGACTGTAGGCGCCCAGGCTCCTCTGTCCATGGGATTCTCCAGGCAAGAATACTGGAGTGGGTTGCCATTTCCTTTTCCAGGGGCTCTTCCTGACCCAGGGATTGAACCTGCATCTCTTATGTCTCCTGCTTTGGCAGGCAGGTTCTTTACCACTAGCACCGCCTGGGAAGCCCCCTAATCAAAACGTTCAACTCCAAACAATAAAATTCATATAACATAAAACAGCAAATGAAAAGTGAAAAATTGAGACTTCCCAGGCAGTCCAGTGGTGAACACTTCACCTTCCAATTCTGAAGGTTCAGGTTCAGATCCCACATGCCTCGTGGCCAAAAAGCCAGAACAGGAGCAATATTTTAACAAATTCAATAAAGATTTTTAAAAAGGTCCACATCAAAAAAAAATTTAAAAACTACCCTCTGAATTTCTTTCCAAATATATAATAGCAATTACCCAGCCCTCTGGTAGACACATGGGTCAGAATGGGTAGCAGGCAGAAGAGAGGTGCTGATTCCTGCAGCCCATCACAAATTGAGAAAAAGACCTAGACCAATGGACAGAGAGACCCAGAGATGGAACAAGAGAGACTCAGAAAGGAGGAAAAGAGGAGAGTATTAACACGTCAAGAAAAGAAAACACAGGAAGCAGAAAGCATCTCTGGCACCTGTTTATGATAAAAGTGTGGTTTCAGGGCAGAGAAAAACTTTAGGATAAAGGGTTTTTGGCCTTCCCCAATCAATAGAAATTGATCAGAGGCCAGACAAGAAATTCAGGCAAGGCTTTATTAGGGCCTCTAGTGCGGCACTGGAGGGTAAGAACAACCAACAAGTTCCCTTGCTCACTCATTCCCCAAGAGGGGGCAACTTGTTCCTTATATGGGGAAAGGATAGGACTATGTCCAGGGGTCAGGCTGGAGGGATGGCTTAGGTGATCTGCCCAACCCTTAAGAGGTGTTGTTTCCAGGGAGCATGAACAGCACACTGCTTTTTATCCAACACCCAATGTTTGCTACAGGCTTTTCAAAAGTGGCAGTTGGATTGTTTGATCTCTTTGTATCTTTGGGGTCCAGAATTTGCCCCAACTGCACATGCATGCATTTTTGGTCCCATACGTTTTTTTTATATTTCATTGCTCGAGAAGAGGCGTATCTAGGTGCAAGCCCTGCAGCACTGCAGCAAAGAGTCCCAGGTCTCAGACTGTCTCAAAAGGATGGATTTTAAGCCCTGTAAATTGGAGATCTTGAGGTGAGTTCTCACCATGAGCCATATGACTAAGACTCAAACACAACCCAACTCAATAATAGAGTATCAGATTCATACCACCAATAGGAATAAGCTTGTTTTTCATCTAATTTAAGCTACACATGGTTTTCTTATTTAAAACACATTGCAATTTGGAAGAATCACACTGAAGTAGTTTGTGAGGCTTAGATGCAAAAGAAGACTAGTGAAGCTCATGACTAGTGTAAACTACAGTCTAACTTTGGAGATAAATTGAACAGCAAACTCTGATAAGTATCTCAGCATTAGTAACCTGTCTGGACCACTGCATTATTAGAGGTATTTGCTTCAGGTCACTTTGCATCCAGCCTCTGTGTTTCACAGACCATCTCTTCCAGCCTACGGCAACTACAGAAATAAGACATAACAAATAGGAAGCTTCCAATCTCCTTGTCCTTAAATTAACAAGAGATGCTGAATTAGTAAATCATGTTAGTAAAATTTTGACACTATTAAAATTGTGCCAAATATGTTAGTAAATTTTAATGACAAATGAAGGTAAGTCCATAAAACATTTTATTATTAATTTTATCAAGGATGATTCTTGAGAAATACTATACTCTTAGTTTAAATTTTAGAGAGTGATCTCAGAGCCAAATCATTACTCTAAAATACCACAGACTCAATCTAAAAGACAAAATTTGTTTATAAAATATTTAGGTGGTGGTGGTTAATCGCTAACTCATGTCCAACTCTTGTGACCCCATGGACTGTAGCCTTCCAGGCTCCTCTGTCCATTGGATTTCCCAAGCAAGAATACTGGAGTGTGTTGCCATGTCCTTCTCCAGGGAATCTTCCTGACCCAGGGATCAAACCCAGGTCTCTTTCATTGCAGGCGATCTCCTGCATTGCAGGCAGATTCTTTTTCAACTGAGCCACCAGGGAAGCCCAAAATATTTAGGAGGACCTATTTAAAAACACATGATTAATTTAGAGTGACACAATGAGCAAATTCAAATGATTCTTGAAAAATAATTTGAAAGGAGTAATTCTATTTTGCTCAAGAAAACTGGGACATGTCAATTTTCCAAAATTGACATGAGGGAAATGTCAATTAATAGTAAATTCCATTATTTAAATTTATTTTATTTGTTTATGAATAAATTATTTTATTTTAATAAATTTATTTATTAAATTATTTTTATTATTTAAATTTTAATAAATTTATTTATTAAAAATAAAATTTAATAAACATTTTAATAAATTTATTTATTAAAATATTTTATTATTTATTATTTATTTATTTAATAAATTTATTTTAATGGATTATTTAAATATTTAATGAATTAATAAATAAAGTTATTTATTAATGAATTAATTGATTGGTTTATTAATTTATTAAATATTTAAATTGATTCTTTTATTTCTGTTTCAGACAAGGAATAAACAGGGCATGCCATTTTCATGTCTGATTTTTATGAAACTTCACTGGCTTATGAATTCATTTGGAAGATAGACAGTGTCATTAGTTTATACGAAATACCTAAAGTTCCAGGGATGAGACATAAACTTTTATTTGTACTGTGTCAACTTAATTTACATGTTCACAAGGAAGAATTGAGGTACAAAGACATTAAAAGACCCATATAAGGTCAACCCAGTAAATTCAATCAGAGGGAGAGGGAGAAATGAAATGTAAGTTTACTAATCTAGTATCATAATACTGGGATTGTCTCAGTATCCCAGAATCCCAGTCGTTCTCACAATAGCTTCTTTTTCCATGAATGCATCCCAGTTTATACAAATTATTATTCAAGACTCTTGCCAGAGTTTCAAAAATCTCTTTTTTAAAAAGTAAACACATATACCTCTTTCAAAGCCCTGCTCTATGAGACTTCCAAGATTAATGGTAAAATTTAGTCTTTTGACATTGGTGATTGGAAACATTCATCCCTGATGGGGAAGAAGACATCCACATCCAATAAGCCACATATATTTTTCAAGAGCGATTCATGTTTATGGAAAGAGCCACATGTAGTGTTTCCAAGTCTGCCTTTCTAGGCCAGCTGCTGTGTCTATCATCAGCCAATTTGCATAAACCAGCACCTGGCTTTTCCAAAAATTGCCAGTTTTGCACCCACGAATCATATTGCTGACCTCATCAAGTGGTTGGTAACTCACCTGGCCATCAAAATTGGAGAGTTCTGACACACCAAGAATAATGTGTGTTGATTAGGAATGGGTTCTATAGGGGAAATGGACTGCTTGTTTTCATAAGAATACAAGCCTCAGACTGGAAATTCTATAGTAATTTCATGCTTTCCTCTTTATCTATTGCAGAGATACATTTTAGATTATCAAAAAACAGAGACCAATATTACTATTTAAAAGATGGGCAAATATTTATAACTGAAACTCTGATCATAGACAGTTTAGCCAGTATCTGGCACCAAAAATGCATTTGATATTTATTTAATGCCATAATTCCCAAGTGAACTTTACCAGTTACCAATGTTATATTATTATTCCTCAATATATACCAGTCAAGAAGTCAACACCCAGCATTACTTAACCTTCCTCCTTATTTAAATGATTTACAAAAATCCTCAATGCCACACCTTTCTCTAGACTGGGAAGTACTGAGTTTGTTACAGAAAAGCCTGAATGAACTTTTGGCCAACACAATACCACCCAGCTTTCAGAGTCTACTGTTTTCCAAAGATGAGGAGTTATATCCATGCAAGACATCTGTGTGGACTCATCAAATGTTATTGCACTCTGAGACTTTCTGGTTTCTGTATTCTTGTTTTGTTAAATCCTATTTCCTGGCCTCTTATTCTAATTACATTACCACCTCCAGGTTTCTCCTCCAGGTCCACAGTAGAGCTTCCTATGATACCTTTGATGTCACCATCACTTGACTCTGACATCAGTGTGATCCTTTGAATTTATAGTACTTGCTTTTCTCAGATTCAGTGTAACTCCTTTTTCTTTCTCCAGCTTGTAATATCATGCTTTCCTCTCTGTGTCTCATCCCCAAGCTCTCTGGTATTGTTTCATTTTGTCCTGACCAATCTCCATATCAGATTGCAATCGGTCATGCAGAACTGATAGCTATGTATGAAATACATATTATTGACATATACAACCAGGAATTGTGCCTATTTACCAAGTAGGACGCTGGTGGTAAAGCACCCACTTGCCAATGCAGGGCACATAAGAGACATGGGTTCAATCCCTGGGTCAAGAAGACTCCCTGCAGGAGGGCACAGCAACCCACTCCAGTATCTTGCCAGGAGAATCCCATGGACAGAGGAGCTTGGTGGGCTACAGTCCACAGCGTCACAGAGTCGAACACAACTAAAGTGACAGCTCAGCACAGCAGCAAGTAAGGCAGTGGTGATACTTTAAAAGACAATAAATGGCCCTTACTTCACATGCTAACATAAATACCTCTATAACTAATTAAATGGGCAACTCACTGATAGACAACTTTAAAAATAACAAGTAAATAAAACTCAGAGAGAAAAACAATGTGTCAGAGACAGCTGATGGTCCAATAATATAGCATGCATAAAACATTTGTGTAAAAACCAACTTGCGGAGTGGAGTGGGTAGAAAAAGCCAAACAAAATATACTAGAGATTTTCGTAAACAAAACGAGATGCACATTTTTTCAGAGAATCATTTCATTGAAATAGGAGGACAATTAATCTAGTGCTTTTATACAGCTATTTGAATCTTTTTGGAAAAAAACTTTTATGGAAATCCAGTTTTCCCCCCATATTCAATTTTTTTAATGAATACAGTAAAACCAAAGCATTTTAACTGGTGCAGTACTCAGTGTGACCTTCCTTAGTTTCACATGTGATTCTCATGAAATTCCTAAAGAAAAGGAAGAGATCTTAAGGTTAGCAAAGATTTATCATGTTTTATCTTTGCTCTTCCAGTATGTATGCATACATAAACTCTCAAGTCACCCTGGGAATAATAACCGATTCACCCCAGTTTACATCCTTTATGGGGCTGAAGGCCAGGGCAGGTCATGCAGCAATTGCTTAAGGAAAACTCAGTTCAGTTCAGTTGCTAAGTCATGTCAGACTCTTTGCAACCCCATGGACAGCAGCATGCCAAGCTTCCCTGTCCATCACCAATGCCCAAAGCTTATCAAACTCATGTACGTGGAGTCGGTGATGGCATCCAACCATCTCATCCTCTGCCGTCCCCTTCTCCTCCCACCTTCAATCTTCCCCAGCATCAGGGTCTTTTCCAGTGAGTCAGTTCTTTGCATCAGATGGCCAAAGGATTGGAATTTCAGCTTCAGTTATCAGTGCTTCAAGTGAATATTCAGGACTGATTTCCTTGCAGTCCAAGGGACTCTCAAGAGTCTTCTCCAACACCACAGTTCAAAAGCTTCAACTCTTCCGCTCTCCACTTTCTTTATGGTCCAACTCTCACATCCATACATGACCACTGGAAAAACCATAGCTTTGACTAGACATTACTTCTGCTTTTTAATGTGCTGTCTAGGTTGGTCATAACTTTTCTTCCAAGGAGCAACCGTCTTTTAATTTCAAGGTTGCAGTCACCATCTGCAGTGATTTTGGAGCCCCCCAAAATAAAGTCTCTCACTGTTTCCATTGTTTCCCCATCTATTTGCCATGAAGTGATGGGACCGGATGCCATGATCTCAGTTTTTTTTATGTTGCATTTTAAGCCAACGTTTTCACTTTCCTCTTTCGCTTTCATCAAAAGGCTGTTTAGTTCTTCTTCTCTTTCTGCCATAAGTGTGGTGTCATCTACATATCTGAGGTTATTGATATTTCTCCCAGCAATCTTGATTCCAGCTTGTGCTTCATCCAGCCCAGCATTTTGCATGATTTATTCTGCATAGAAGTTAAATAAGCAGGGTGACAATATACAGCCTTGACACACTCCTTTCCCTATTTGGAGCCAGTCTGTTGTTCCATGTCCAGTTCTAACTGTTGCTTCTTGACCTGCATACAGATTTCAGGTGGTCTGATATTCCCATCTCTTTAAGAATTTTCCACAGGAAAAAGGAAACCTCAGCCATCCCTTTAATCTTATGTTGCAGAGACATGAAAGGAAAGCACTCCCCCACGTCAAACTGGTGTCATAACCTTCAAAGGAAACATAGAACAAGGACAGTCAACCTAAAACTGAAAACATTTACAGGCAATATGCTTAAGAATATGAGATAGAGTTAAATGAATGCCTAAAACCAATCTGAGGAAGGACACTAAGTTTTTAAGAGGTAGCATCTGACCATCCTCAGGTTTCCCTGATAGCTCAGCTGGTAAAGAATCTGCCTGCAATGCAGGAGACCCCGGTTTGATTCCTGGGTCAGGAAGATCCCCTGGAGAAGGGATAGGCTACCCACGCCAGTATTCTTGGGTTTCCCTGGTGGCTCAGCTGGCAAAGGATTACCCTGCAATGCAGGAGACATGGGTTCAATCCCTGGGTTGGGAAGATCCCCTTGAGAAGGGAACAGTTACCACTCCAGTATTCTGGCCTGGAGAATTCCATGGACTATAGTCCATAGGGTCACAAAGAGTCAGACACAACTGAACAACTTTCAATTTCAGAGGGATCTACTGAGATATTTGCTCTTTTACAGCACTGAGGCCACTGTTTCCCAAATGTATTGGTAATAATAACAAAGAATATTTCCCTTGTCAAAAGCATAACACTGTCAATTTAGACAGAACTAGTTTCAAATCCCAACCACTGAAATGTCACTGAAGCTATATGACTTTAAGCACGTTGCTTTATTCTCTAAGTCTTAATTTCCGTTTCTAAAAAATGGGGATAATAATATCTTTCCTTTAATTACTATTACATGGGAAACCCTTGGTTCTGGTGTTTGTCACAGAGTACATGCTCAACAAATGTTAGCTAGAGTGATAAACGTGAATAACTTGATATACAGAAGTACTCCATTGGTTTCTTATCAGATTCCTTTGGTTCTCCAAGGACCCAACTATGTGTCTTACAACTTTGTGGACCCCTCAGAAGTGACAAAAGAGCCCTGTCTAAAACACAGTAGGCTAAATTCATGGAACAGCCTAAGGCAGGTGGTATTATACTGATTAAAGAGGGAGAGAGAGTGAAAAACAGATATAAGTCTACACCAGGACAAGAGGTATACACATGGCCATGGAAAACTATGAAAAGTTAACTATATACCATAGCATAGTGACTGGTTGAACAGCAACATGGGACTGCGGTCAAGTTCTAAAGAGAAGGCAGCTTCATGGCTGGGTAATCGTAGATTTTTTAAGATTTTGTTCTGTTTTTGTTTTAAGAAATGGATTTATTTAGAGAGAAATACTCCACAGACAGAATGTGGGCCATCTCAAAAGGAGAGAGCAGCCTTTACATTTTATTTTATATTGGAGCATAATTGATTAACAATGTTGTGTTAGTTTCAGATGTACAGCACCGAGAGTCAGATATACATATACTTACAATCTATTCTTTCTCAGATTCTTTTCCCATTTAGATGATTACAGGGCATTGAGTTTAATTCCCTGTGCTATACAGTAGGCCTTTGTTGGTCACCTATTTAAATACAATAGAATGTATATGTCAATCCCTAACTCTTGGGTTGGGCGGTTGTGACGGTTACTTTCGTGTGTCAGCTTGACCAGGATTGCCCAGGCAGCTGGTAAAGTGTGATTTCTGGGTGTGTCTGTGGAGGTGTTTCAGGAGGAGATTAGCATTTGAATTGGTAAGCTGAGTACAACAGATGAACAGATGGCCTTCCTCATCGTGGGAAGGTGTTCTCAATCTTCTGAAGGCCTGAAGAGAACACAGAGGCAGAGGAAGGTTGAATTCCCTCTCTGTGGGACTGACTTAGTTGGAACAAGCCCTTGGCATGCCTGGTTTTCAGGCCCTGCAACTCAGCTTTTAATCTACACCAATGATCCTCTGACTCATGCGTCTTTCAACTCCATCACCAGTAACCCTGGGTCCCCAGGTGCAGATGGCAAATTGAGTGACTTTTCAGCCTCCATAATCACGTGAGCCGATACCCTAGAATGAAACTCTATATGTGTGTCTGTGTGTGTCTGTCTGTGTCTGTCTGTGTGTGTATTTCCACTTTGTCATTCTGTCTCTGTCTCTCTTCTACCCCCATCCCTCTCCATTGATTCTGTTTCTCTGGAGAACCCTTACTCACACGGCAATGTAGCATATTTTCCCTTATACCCTGTATAAAAGGATGTGTCTTGGTAGCCTTCCCAGTTCTACAGAAGAACTAGGTCTAAATGACGTAGAGTGGAAAAACCATGTTAACTATCTGAACTATGATGGAACATTAACACTAAATTTTTCTCATAGATTACCTATCTTCCAGCTAATGAGTCCACCATGATTGTAACTCACTAACATATATTTTCTGTATGATGCCCCTGGATACATATCAATTATGTGACTTCAAGACAATTTTTTTTTACGTTAGCTCTGTAACCCTAGAAGCACAGCAACTGTGGTGGAAGGACAGAAATGAGAAATAAGAAGCCTTTCCCAATAACAAGAATTCCCACCCAGTTAAGAGCAGCACCTTGGGTCTTCAGGATCTTGCCTGAGAACTCTGCACAGCTCCACAAGCACAAGCTGCAGGGTCCACGGACCCCCTGGGATCATAACATCAAATGAAGCAGCCTTTCAGCAGCATTATGACCACGGTACCCTGCTTCCCTGAGTCCATCATCTTATAAATATTTTCCTAGGGAAACCAAATGCCAATATATTACACAAACCACAAATAATATAATCCACCTGCAATGCAGGAGACTCCCGTTCAATTCTTGGGTTGGAAAGATCTGCTGGAGGAGGGATAGGCTACTCACTCCAGTATTCTGGGGCTTCACTTGTGTGGCTCAGCTGGTAAAGAATCTGCCTGCAATATGGGAGACCTGGGTTCAGTCCCTGGGTTAGGAAGATCCCCTGGAGAAGGAAAAGGGAACCCACACCAGTATTCTGGCCTGGAAAATTCCATGGACTGAACTGTCTATGAGGTTGCAGAGTCAGACATGACCGAGCAACTTTCACTTTCACTTATTTCTTAATATTCTGCCATTTGTAATAACAAAATCATCCACTCATTGTCCCTTGTTTTTCAGTTTTATAGATATTGTCTATAAAACACATCTTTGAAACATAAAGACTCAATTCTGATATTTATCACCTAAAAAGCATTTGTGTCTTCCTCTTGGGTCTCACAGTATGTCACTTTGTATTCATAGCACCTATAGAGATGAGAAGAAAGACATCTAAAAACATTTAAATTTTATCAAGGTAGGCAACAGGAAAATATCCAAAGGACTTACTCAAAAAGAATGCCAGAATTATTAAAGGAGGAAAAATTAGTATGTACACACATGTTTGGGCTCCAGGCTTGACACTGAGTGCTTTGTGAATGTCAGTATTTGAAAGAGACCTGCCTGCATAATTAAATGGTAAATCAATGAAAATGAGATCTAACATAGCAAAAATAATGAGTGCTTTTCTATCACATCCCCAGCTCTTCACTTTGTTAAAGGTTCATGTTTTCCAATTTCTCCTTAACTCAATGGGACAGGAAAAAGGGTTTATCTTTGTCTGTTCATTTGGACTTCCCTGGTAGCTCAGACAGTTAAGCGTCTGTCTACAGTGCAGGAGACCCAGGTTCAATCCCTGGGTCGGGAAGATCCCCTGGAGAAGGAAATGGCAATCCACTCCAGTACTATTGCCTGGAAAATCCCATGGACAGAGGAGCCTGGTAGGCTGCATGTAGTCCATGGGGTCACAAAGATTTGGACACGACTGAGCGACTTCACTTGTTCCATCTCATTACTTCTAAACTATTTATCTGTCTCCTTCCTTCAAGTTGTCTTCATTTGACTTCAAATTCACTATTTCCTCCAAATCATTAACTGAAGTCTAAGAACACTTTTGACCCTCTGGGATAACCTAATGACTGACTGAAATTTCCCTAACTCTCAGTCCTGAGTGTCACTTCCCCACCCACTCAATTTATTGATCCATTCATCCACTCAATTGATAAATCTCATGGGTAAGTGAGGAAGGACTCAGGACTGAGAGCTAGAGAAATTTCCACATAGGGCTTCCCTAATGCCTCAGTGGGTAAAGACTCTGCCTGCAATGCAGGAGACCCAGGAGAGTTGGGTTCAATCCCTGGATGGGGACGATCCCCTGGAGGAGGAAAATACCAACCCACTCCAGTGTTCTTGCCTGGAAAAATCCCATGGACAGAGGAGCCTGGTGGGCTACAGTTCCTGGGGTCGCAAAGAGTCAAACATGACTGAGAGATCAACACTTCCACTTTTACATCTAGCCAGTAAACTTGCTCGCTAGGTTTGCAGGATAAAGTACTGTAGATTGAGTAATTTATTTTCTCATAGTTCTGGAGGCTATAAGCCCAAAGTCCAGGTGTGAGCAGGGTTGGTTCCTTCTAAGGAATTCAAGGCAAGGATCTATCCCAGGCATGTCTCCTTGGATTGTAGTCAACCGCTGTTCCCCTGGGTTTCTTCACATCATCTTGCTTCTGTGTGTGTCTGAGTCCACATTTTCCCTTTTTCATAAGTCATGTTGTGTTAAGGCCCCATTCAACTCCAGTATAAAATCACCTTCATTAATTACATCTGCAGGGACTTTATTTCCAAATAAAGTCACATTTTGCCATCCCGAGAATTAGGACCTCAACATATGATTGTGGGTACATTTAGAGGCAGACAATTTAACCCATAATAGCCAACTGTAGGGCTAAATGCTGAGGACCAAAAACCTCATACAACACCTCCTCCCAGCAATATAACAAGAGGCCTTCGCCTTCTATTTTGTTGTAAAACAAGATCCATCAGCAGTTATCAGCTTCACATCTTCATTAGTAATAATTCGTCTCATATTCTTTGTCCTTCCATCTTTCTGAAAGTGAATCCCACCCGTCCTAGATTCCAAACTTCTCCAACTATTCAGAGCCCTGAAAACACACTTACATCTTCTCTCTCTAGCATTTTTACCTTTCCATTGACTCACTTCTCTATGCTCAAAAGGAAGCAAAGAATTTTCCATCCTGAAAGATCCATTCAGGGGGCCCTATTTGTTGTTCAGTCACTAAGTCATGTCTGACTTTTTGAGACCCCACGGACAGCAGCATGCCAGGCTTCCCTGTCTTTCACTATCTCCCAGAGTTTGCTCAAACCCATGTCCACTGAGTCAGTGATGCCATCCAGCCCTCTTCTCTTCTGTCACCCCCTTCTCCTCCTGCCCTTAATCTTTCCCAGCATCAGGGTCTTTTGGATACACTAGGAGCTACAGTCAGAAATAAGACTCACTAAGCAGAGGCTTCCAAACATTTCAGATGGTGATTCTTTTCCTTTCTCTCAGACAATGTTGCAATTATTTTATTCTGTCCTCTACCCTCTTAGATTCATTGTCTGGTGGCCTACAAATTCAACTGATGAAAGTCAGATTAACAAGAGAAAATGAACACAGATTTTATTAGTGTCTTATGTGCATAGGAGTTCACAAAAAAATACATGAAACCCAAGGAGGCACTTAGATTCAAGGGTTTATATACTATTTTAGCAAAGGAAAAGAGATTTGGAGTTTGAAAGGCAATAGATTGTGGCAAAATGACTAAGAAATATGTGGGAGTACTAACAGAAGAAAAGGGTTGTTTGGTAAGATTGCTAAGCAGATTGTTGATAAGAATCACTAACCGCTTACTGAAACAGAAGAGGACACTTTCACAAAGGAAAATTTATGCTCAACTGTTAGCCAGAAAAGGAGAAGGAAGAGAATTCTTCCTGTATCTGTAGATAACCATTTGCCTTCAGCTCAAACTAATCCTTATGCCAAATAATCCTTATGCCATTTTGGAGGAACACGTCCTGACCCCCTTCAGTTTCCACATATGTGATTCTGAAAAAAGTGACTTTACATATTGCGTTGATTTGTCCACACTTCTCACTCCTAATGAATGCATCTTCAGTGTTCACCAAGGTATATCTTTTATAACCTATATAAAAAGTGTCATTAAGTGTTGTGGGTATCATGTTTTCACATATTTGTCATCAATGTATTAAATTCATGGCTGAGGCAGTTTTTAATTTTAGAATTTAAATGGTAGATATTTAGAATATGCTCCATCAAAATAATCACTCAAATACAATTTGTCAGGTATATTTGCAAGCATTTTATCTCTATTCAGTTATATTTTGCCTTTGTAGATAAAAACCCTTCACTATCTTTCTAATCAAAATTTTCTTTTAATAAAACTTTTTAAATGCTGTGATTACAAGGGGCAAAAAGGGTTGGGGAGGGAAAGATTGGGAGTTTGGGATTAGCAGGAACAAACTGTTATACATAGGATGGATAAGCAGAGACCTACTATAAAGCACAGAGAACAATATTCAATTTCTTGTGAAAAACCACATGGAAAAAAAACAAGAAACATAACATATATGATGGTTGTATAACTGAGTCTCTTTGCTGTATCAAAGAAATTAATGCAATATTGTAAATCAACTATACTTCTACAAAATTTTCTAAAGTGACTCAATTATTGTAAAAGACTGTTAAGAAACAGGGAGGCCTAGAGAAGAGCAAGTGACACACACTCACTGCCTGACAAGTAGGAAGTCAAACAGGAAAGTGAGAAGTGCTTTTGCAGGAACGAAAGAAAAAATCCTATCCATGAATGAAATCCAATATAACGGCTGGTTAACAACCGAGTGAGAAATGTATTAGTCAGGACCTGTCTCTTGGTACATGATTAACCTAATTCACTATTCAGATGGTAAAAAGAGCTTTAATCTTTGATCAAAGAGCTTCCAAAGGAACAATAAACACAACATTCATTCATTTGTTCAACCCTCAAAAATATGTATTGTGCCTCTGCTACATGCCAGGTAAGGCACATCATATTGAGCAAGAAACACACAATTTTAATTATTCAACAGAAGAGGCTACTGAAGGAAAATTGTACGGCCAAGTGAGATACTGTCATAAATAAGAAAGGTGCTGTGGAAATACTAGCAAAAGTTTCTAACCTCATATAGGCCTCTCTCCTATCTTCCTAAAAGGAAAAGTGTATAAAAGATAAATAGCAGAACTTCCCTGGTGGCCCAGTAGTTAAGACCTTGTCTCCCACTGCAGAGGTTGTGGGCTCAGTTCCTGGTCAGAGAGCTAAGATTTCCACATGCTTCCTAGCCAAAAATCCAAAACATAAAGCAGAAGCAATATTGTAAGAAATTCAATGAAGACTTTTTAAAAAGCAATAAGAGCAAATGGAGAGGGAAGTGTGTTCCAGGTACAAATTCAGTTCAGTTCAGTCACTCAGTCGTGTCCAACTCTTTGTGACCCCATGGACTGCCGTGCGTCAGGCTTCCCTGTCCATCACCAAAGCCCAGAGCTTACTCTAACTCATGTTCATCGCATCAGTAATGTCATCCAACCATCTCATCCTCTGTTGTCCCCTTCTCCTCCCACCTTCGATCTTTGCCAGCATCAGGATATTTTCCAAAGAGTCGGTTCTTCATATCAGATGGCCAAAAGATTGGAGTTTCAGCTTCAGCATCAGTCCTTCCAATGAATATTCAGAACTGATTTCCTTTAGGATGGACTGTTTGGATCTCCTTGTAGTCCAAGGGACTCTCAAGAGTCTTCTCCAACACCACAGTTCAAAAGCAGCAATTCTTCAGCACTCAGCTTTCTTTATAGTCCAACTCTCACATCCATACATGGCTACTGGAAAAACCGTAGCTTTGACTAGATGGAACTTTGTTGGCAAAGTAATGTCTCTGCTTTTTAATATGCTATCTAGATTGGTCATAGCTTTTCTCCCATGGATAAGCGTGTTTTAATTTCATGGCTGCAGTCACCATCTGCAGTGATTTTGGAGCCCCAAAAAATAAAGCCTGCCACTGTTTCCACTGTTTCCTCATCTATTTCCCATGAAGTGATGGGACCAGATGCCATGACCTTAGTTTTCTGAATGTTGAGTTTTAAGCCAACTTTTTCACTCTCCTCTTTCACTTTCATCAAAAGGCTCTTTAGTTCTTCACTTTCTGCCATAAGGGTGGTGTCATCTGCATGTCTGAAGTTATTGATATTTCTCCCAGTAATCTTGATTCCAGCTTATGCTCCATCCAGCCCAGCATTTCTCATGATGTACTCTGCATATAAGTTAAATAAGCAGGGTGACAATATACAGCCTTGACATACTTCTTTCCCTATTTGGAACCAGTCTGTTGTTCCATGTCCAGTTCTAACTGTTGCTTCTTGACCTTCAAACAGATTTCTCAGGAGGCAGGTCAAGTGGTACAGTATTCCCATCTCTTTAAGAATTTTCCCCAGTTTGTTTTGATCCACACAGTCAAAGGCTTAGGCATAGTCAATAGGCAAAAGTAGATGTTTCTCTGGAACTCTCTTGCTTTTTCAATGACCAGCAGATGTTGGCAACTTGATCTCTGGTTCCTCTGCCTTTTCTAAATCTAGCTTGAACATTTGGAAGTTCACAGCTCACATACTGTTGAAGCCTGGCTTGGAGAATTTTGAGCATTACTTTGCTAGCATGTGAGACAAGTATAATTGTGCAGCAGTTTGAACATTCTTTGGCATTACATTTCTTTGGGATTGGAAGGAAAACTAACCTTTAACAGTCCTGTGGGCACTGCTGAGTTTTCCAAATTTGCTGGCATATTGAGTGCAGCACTCACAGCATCATCTTTCAGGATTTGAAATAACTCAACTGAAATTCCATCACCTCCCCTAGCTTTGTTCATAGAGATGCTTCCTAAGGCCCACTTGACTTTGCGTTCCAGGATGTCTGGCTCTGGGTGAGTGATCACACCTTCGTGGTTATCTGGGTCATGAAGATCTTTTCTGTATAGTTGTTCTGTGTATTCTTGCCACTTCTAAATATCTTCTGCTTCTGTTAGGTCTATACCATTTCTGTCCTTTATTGTGCTCATTTATGCACGAATGTTCCCTTGGTATCTCTAATTTTCTTGAAGAGATCTCTAGTCTTTCCCATTCTATTGTTTTCCTCTATTTCTTTGCACTGATTGCTGAGGAAGACTTTCTTATCTCTCCTTGCTATTCTTTGGAACTTTACATTCAAATGGGTATATCTTTCCTTGTCTCCTTTCCATTTAGCTTTTCCCTTATCTTCATAAGTGAAGTAAAGTGAAGTCACTCAGTCATGTCAGACTCTTTGTGACCCCATGGACTGTAGCTTGCCAGGCTCCTCCATCCGTGGGATTTTCCAGGCAAGAATACTGGAGTGGGTTGCCATTTCCTTCTCCAGGGGGTCCTCCTAACCCATGCATCAAACATGGATCTCCCGCACTGCAGGCAGACTCTACCTTCTGAGCCACCAGGGAAGTCTTTATCTTCATTACTCCCACCATAGTTTGGCCTCAGGTCAAGCAACAGGGAGGGAACACAGCCTTGTCCATCAACAGAAAGTTGGATTAAAGATTTACTGAGCATGGCCCCACCCATCAGAACAAGACCCAGTTTCCCCCTCAGTCAGTCTCTCCCATCAGGAAGTTTCCGTAAGTCTCTTATCCTTATCCATCAGAGGGCAGACAGAATTAAAACCACAACACAGAAAACTAACCAAACTGATCACATGGACCACAGCCTTGTGTTGCTCAGTGGAACTATGAGCCATGCTGTGTAGGGCTACTCAAGGCAGACGGGTCATGAAGGAGAGTTCTGACAAAATATGGCCCACTGGAGAAGGAAAAAGCAAACCACTTCAGTATTCTTGCCTTGAGAATTCCATGAACAGTGTGAAAAGGTAGAAATTAGGAGAGTCAAAAAGACCCACTGGGAAGGCTGACATATTTCAGATTATGGCAACAGTTCAAGTGGTGGCAGTGAAGCTTAAGAAACAGAATGATTTTGAGAAATATTGTGGGATGCAACTAACAGTTGGGGAGACCCAGGGAGTGAAAACACAAAATGAGTCAGGAGTGACCCTCAGATCCCTGACTTGAAAAAACAGGTGACGTTTTCTCTGGGTGAGGCCAGGACCACAGGAAGTGGAGCAGATGGAGGAGGAGAGATGGTGAACAGCTCTGTATGTTCTGACACAGGGATGGTGCTAGGGTGACATTAGGGTGATGTTGCAATGCCACAAGCCTCAGCCTCTAGGCAGGAGAGGAGCTCCAAAGAGAGGTCTCAGTTGCAGATACTGACTCAGGACTTAGCAGCAAAATAACTGAGCTAGGATAGGAAGAGATTTGCCTGAAAATTAGGTGTGAACAACGCCTCTGGAGCACCTTGACTATGAAGGTTTAACCCATTCAGAATATTTGCATTTTAAAGAGTTGGGCCAGGGGTTGGGTAGAAAATTAATTCTGTTTCATATATACAAAGTTTGAAAAGACTAAAATTAAAAAAAAATAATAAGCTAGGTTAGAATTAGGTTGAATCATGCATCTTCCTGCTTCAGTAATGGAGAAGGCAATGGCAACCGACTCCAGTACTCTTGCCTGGAAAATCCCATGGATGGAGGAGCCTGGTAGGCTGCAGTCCATGGGGTCACAAAGAGTTGGACACGACTGCAATTTCACTTTCACTTTTCACTTTCATGCATTGGAGAAGGAAATGGCAACCCACTCCACTGTTCTTGCCTGGAGAATCCCAGGGACGGAGGAGCCTGGTGGGCTGCTGTCTATGAGGTCACACAGAGTCGGACACAACTGAAGCGACTTAGCAGCAGCAGCAGCACCTGCGTCAGTAAATGTCAGAGTAACAAAGGTCAAAACAGACAAGAAACTGCAAGTATTGATGTTTGTTCTTTATTAAGACCATTTAAAATTATTGCAAAGGAGTAAAATAGTTACAGACTCACTATAAACCTTATAAGAAGGTACAGAATTCCAGGAAGAAGTGATCTCAGGGAAATATTTGCAGATGATATTATTCTTGAGAAGTTGTTAAGAACTTGTGAATGTAATAAAAGCAGTCAATGCAACATAGCAGTAAGTAAAATCTTCAGGCAAAAAACAAAAGCTGCCTATAGAAAGAGCTAGACTCAAAGCAGAATGGGAGCCAGAGCAAAAGCAGTTACATAGTGATAACAAAGTAAACAGCATTTGCTGATTCTCCAGTTTCAGAATCAGTCACTAAATAAAAGCAGATGAATTAATTATGGTTACTAAATAAAATTCATATCTTATCAACCTTAGCAATTTAAAGTGAAATGCCAGAAATTTGGTGAAACAGGGACAAAAGGTGAAAGAGAAGCATATTCCAGCATGAGAGGTCAAGTTTTACTGTCTCTAGTATGCAACAAGAATTTAAAATATGTGATTTAATTAATTATTTAAAACAGGCAGAACACTCTGACATAACTTGTAGCAGTTAAGATCTGTCTCCTAAAGCAAAGGAAATAAAAGTGCAACTCAACAAATGATACCTAATTTAACTTAAAAATTTTGCATAGCAAGGGAAACCATCAACAAAATAAGAAGACAACCTCCTGAATGGGAGAAAACAGTTGCAAATGGTACGATCAATAGGGGGTTAATATCAAAATACATAAACAGCTTATACAACTCAACATAAAAAAAAAATTTTTAATGGGCAGAAGACGTGAATAGACATTTTTCCAAAGAAGACATACAGATGGGCAATAGCACATGAAAAGAAACTCAATGTCACTAATCATCAGTTCAGTTCAGTTCAGTCTCTCAGTCATGTCCGACCCTTTGTGACCCCATGAATCCCAGCACACTAGGCCTCCCTGTCCATCACCAACTCCCAGAGTTCACTCAGACTCACGTCCATCGAGTCAGTGATGCCATCCAGCCATCTCATCCTCTGTCGTCCCCTTCTCCTCCTGCCCCCAATCCCTCCCAGCATCAGTCTTTTCCACTGAGTCAACTCTTCGCATGAGGTGGCCAAAGGATTGACGTTTCAGCTTCAGCATCAGTCTTTCTAATGAATATTCAGGACTGATTTCCTTGATTGGACTGGTAGGATCTCCTTGCAGTCCAAGGAACTCTCAAGAGTATTCTCCAACATCACAGTTCAAAAGCATCAATTCTTTGGCGCTCAGCTTTCTTTATAGTTCAACTCTCACATCCATACTTGACTACTGGAAAAACCATAGCTTTGACTAGATGGACCTTTGTTGGAAAAGTAACGTCTCTGCTTTTTAATGTGCTGCTTAGGTTGGTCTTAACTTTTCTTCCAAGGAGCAAGCATCTGTTAATTTCATGGTTGCAGTCACCATCTGCAGTGATTTCAGTGCCCAAAAAAATATAGTCTCTCACTGTTTCCACTGCTTCCCCATCTATTTGCCAGGACATGATGGGACCAGATGCCATGATCTTAGTTTTCTGAATGTTGAGTTTTTTGGTTTCTTTGAATGTTGAGTTTTAAGCCAACTTTTTCACTCTCCTCTTTCACTTTCATCAAGAGGCTCTTTAGTTCTTCTTCACTTTCTGCCATAAGGGTGGTGTCATCTGCATATCTGAAGTTATTGATATTTCTCCCAGCAATCTTAATTCCAGCTTGTGTTTCATCCAGCCCAGCGTTTCTCATGATGTGCTCTGCATATAAGTTAAATACGCAGGGTGACAATATGCAGCCTAGAGGTACTCCTTTCTCAATTTGGAACCAGTCTGTTGTTCCATGTCCAGTTCTAACTGTTGCTTCTTGACCTGCATATAGATTTCTCAGGAAGCAGGTCAGGTTGGTCTGGTATTCTCATCTCTTTAAGAATTTTCCAGTTTTTTGTGATCCACAGTTGTGAAGCACAGTTTGTTGTTTTTGATAAAAATGAATTCTGTAAAATTCGACTCTCAATGTGTTTATCTCATTTTATGTCTCAATTTTCTTTCTCCATCTCTGTCATAAAATCTAACTGCAACCTTAACTGACTATCCAACAGGAACTCATCAGGCCATGTTCACTCACGTGCATCATGGAGGAGCTGTACTTCGTGCTGGAGACAATTAAATCCAACTGGAACACCATTTAGGCTGCCAATAGAACTTGTCTGGTCCTCTTGCTTGCAGCTGCAAACACACTCATACCACTACCACCATGCTGCCACACACACTAACCAGCATATTTGTGAGAGCTGATGCCATTTGGCCAGCTTAGCTTAGATCCGTAGCTTTTAAACTCTCTGCTACTTCCCAGCTACCGTGAAGTTGCTCCTGGTATCCAGCTCTGTGGAGACCTGATTCCTATTTGAGTCATGGTCTCCGCTGCTAACTTAACACCACTTTACACTGTTGGTCTGCCCCTGATCCTCAGATTCTGATAGTTTCACAAGGAGGTCACTGTGTGACTTGGTTACTTCTTCTCCATATGTCAGAATCTCACACACTCCCTGAGGTTCTCATCAAATATGCATTTCTCACAAATATTCGTGGGGTCACAGAGTCAGACACGACTGAGCAACTGAACTGAACTGAACTGAATAGAGGCACAGACATAGACAACAGGCTTGTGGACACAGCAGGAGAGGGTGGGACAAATTGAGAGGGTAGCGTTGAACCATATACATTACCATATGTAAAATAGATAGCTAGTGGGAACTTGCTGTATCCTGCACAGAGCTCAACCTGGTGCTCTGTGACAACCCAGAGGGGTGGGATGGGGTAGGAGGTGGGAGGGAGGCTTAGGAGTATACATACACTTCATTCATTATACAGCAGAATCTAACACAGCATTGTAAAGCAATTTTCTTCTAATTAAAATAAATGAATACTTTTTTTTTAAGCTCTCTTTATTTCATACCTTGATCCAGCACATTCTACCAGTACTGTCTACCTTTGACTGGATGACAAAGAAGAAAGGACTGGAAAGAACAGGAACTAGGAGTCGCCCTGTGTTTCACTCTCCTTCTCTGTAGTGACTTTCAAGGTATGTGGTCAGCTAGTGCATGGAAGTAACAAGAAGAAGGACTGACTTGCTGGGGCCCTGGGTCATGGATGTTTCTTAGAAGCCATTGTCTGCTTTCGAAGCTTGTCTGATTGGAAAAGAAAAGGAGGCTTTTTGGGCCATGTCCTCAGCCACAGATGTAACAAGCCTTCTTTGCACCCGCTCTGAGTCTCACCGAACTCTCTTTTCCTAAAGAATGATCAAACTTTCTGTTCTCAGTCTCAACTTGATGGCGGTGGGGTGGAGTGGTGGGAGGGCGGTGGAGCAGGAGAGAAATGACCTTCTTGTCTTTTGGAAACTTCTTTTAGTAAAGGATCCCTGGGCCAATTCAGGAAATGCTAAGGTTACAACGTCCCTGGGTAAATGTCTGAACCAGCTACTCTCCACCAGAAGAGGGGCACAGCTCAAGGTTCAAGTGAGGAGTTTGGCTTCTGCAAGATGGAAGCTTCAAAGGATGGCAGGCTCTGTGAGTGCTGGGGCCTGTGAACAGCACTTTTTTTGTTAAGCAAGTTTTTTTTAAGTGTCTATTTGACTCTTGGTGTTTTCACCTTGAGTCTTTATGATTCCATTTGGCTTTATTCCACAGTTTACCTCTTGGTGCCATGATTGAAGAAACTGCTATTTCTCTAGGACCTACTTAACACCTCCCCTTAGTTCCAGCAATATTCTATCCAGAATATTTCTTATCCCTCTAAAGCAAATCTGGTAAGATATTTGATCCTTCTAAGTATATGACCATTTGATACGTTTATAGATTTGACACATTATGGACAAAACCCAATTTCACATTTTGAAAGCTGAATAAACTCTAAACATGATAGGAGTGAAGAGATGCCAAAATATGTCTTAATTAAAGTTTTTACACCCAGATCCAATTGTGTGTGGTGTTTGACTAGTCTGTGGAAGATGCAATAGTTGAGAAATTCCCTGTAGCTGTTCATGGCATCTTAACATCAGCAATAGTCAGTTATCTGGGACACAATTTAGAAATCATGGGAACTTAGATTTGAACTGTAGTAATTCTGAAAGAAAAAGGAGACACACGTTTGTTTTTACAGCTAGGATTTCTTATTCCAAAACCTTCTTATTTCAGTAGCAGAGCCTGAAGAGTGTTATCTCACTAAAAGAAAAATAATTTGGCTAAACTGGTCTGCCTGCACATGGCAAAGTCATAAACTTAACTCCCTAATTGTATATTTCTTTATAATGTTTGCATTTATGACTATTGTGATAATTACAATTACTTTTAATGTTCTTCACAAGATCCACATGCACCAACTCACAAAGCCTGAAAATATCCTCATTCAACTTATAGTAGTTATTGATTTTTTATTTACCATATTTACCATGTGTTCTTTCCTTTGCCATCTTTTTTTTCCTCAGTTCTCATTCCCTCCCTTGCCCTAGTTCTTTCTTGCCAATACTCACTAACTCTGAACACCTCCTAAGATATTGTCAGCTTTGGTACTATTTCTATCTATACTTACTGGCATAGAAACTTCTAGATTGTAGTAGGCTGGGCATTTGCCCATCAATACTACCCATTCTCCATCATTTGATAATGTGTCCTATGCTACCTTCTAATCATCAAGGTAAATACTCAATCTAGTCTCTGGTAATTCAATGGCACCCCACTCCAGTACTCTCACCTGGAAAATCCCATGAACAGAGGAGCCTGGTAGGCTACAGTCCATGCGGTCTTGAAGAGTCAGACACGACTGAGTGACTTTACTTTCACTTTTCACTTTCATGTATTGGAGAAGGAAATGGCAACCCACTCCAATGTTCTCGCTTGGAGAATCCCAGGGACGGCAGAGTCTGGTGGGCTGCCGTCTGTGGGGTAGGTCGGAGTCGGACACGACTGAAGTGACTTAGCAGTCTCTGGTAATTCTAAGGTCCCTTCCCCTAGAAGTTAGCTCAGGGCTAAGCATGGAGCCCCGGAGAAGGCAATGGCACCCCACTCCAGTACTCTTGCCTGGAAAATCCCACAGACAGAGGAGCCTGGTGGGCTACAGTCCAAGGGGTCGCAAAGAGTCAGACACGACTGAGTGACTTCACTTTCACTTTTCACTTTCATGCATTGGAGAAGGAAATGGCAACCCACTCCAGTGTTCTTGCCTGGAGAATCCCAGGGACAGGGGAGCCTGGTGGGCTTCTGTCTATGGGGTCGCACAGGGTCGGACACGACTGAAGCGACTTAGCAGCAGCAGCAGTAGCAGCTGCAAGCATGGAGCCCAAAGTCAGAGACCTGACCAATAATTCTCTACTAGACCAGGAGATGTGTCCTTGCTTTGGGGAATGTGTATAATGAACATGAAAAGATAACAAGCAGGTGTTATCAGCATCCATTATTTCAACCCCAGGGAGAAAAATCTGTCTAAAGTAGCAAAGCAGAGAGAAGCAGAGACAAAAAAAATAGAGGAGAGAGACAGTAAAACAGAAAGAAACAGAGACAGATGCACAGAGAGAGACCGATGACCTCTGCTGAGTTGGATTTATGTCACTTGAACCCAATGAATCCTGACAATATAAAAATGGGAACTCGGTCATAAGTGTTTGTGTACTTAATTGCTCAGTTGTGTCTGACTCTTTGTGACCCCACGGACAGTAGCCCAGGGTCCTCTGTCCATGGGTATTCTTCAGGCAACAATACTGCAGTGCGCTACGATGTCCTCCTCCAGGGGATCTTCCCAACCTAGGGATCAAACCCAGGTCTCCCACATTGCAGGCAGATTCTTTACTGTCTGAGCCATTAGGGAAGCCCTTGTCAATAAGTAAGATAGGCTAAATGTGGGCATGACTAGTTAATTAGTGGAGGAAAGCAACGGCAATCCCTCAGTCCAGGACTGGAAAGTTGGCAATTTATTCAGTTTAAAAAATGTCTGACTGAACTATCGTCTGCTGTGTCTTAGGACTGAGTGTGGTTCGCCACCTTCCTTTCTCCCCAGCACAACCAAAGACCAAAGAAACGTGTCTTAGGAAATAATCTTATCAGTTTGGGTCCCTGACTGATCACAATATGAAAATTAAACATTTTTGCAGGTGGCTTTTTACTGCAGGGCAACCTAGCATGTACTGGCTGATTCAGAAATCAGTGCAAATTGAAAGATTGCGATTGACATATATACACTGCTACATATAAAACAGATAACTAATAAAAACCTACTGCATAGCACAGGGGACAAGGAACTCTAATCAATACTCTGTAATGAACTATATGGGGAAAGAATCTGAAAAAGAATGGATATATGTATATGCATAAGAGATTCACTTTGCTATATACTTGCAACTAACACACACTGTTAATCAACTCTAGTCCAATAAAAATTAATTTAAAATAAGAAATTGGTAGCTACATGTGGTGTGCTATCATAACGACAAAAAGAAAACTTATTACCAAAGGGGAAGGAGGGAAGAGATAAGATAGGAGACTGGGATTAATAGACATATACTACTATATATAAAATAGATAAGCCAATAAGAACCTACAGTGTAGCACAGGGGACTATACTCAGTATTTTGCAGTAACTGATAAGGGAAAGAATCTGAGAAAGAATATATATATGTATGTGTGTGTGTGTGTTTATATATATATATATATAACTGAATTACTGTGATGTACACCTGAAACTGAAAGAGGAGAGTGAAAAAGTTGGCTTAAAGCTCAACATTCAGAAAACTAAGATCATGGCTTCCGGTCCCATCACTTCATGGGCAATAGATGGGGAAACAGTGGAAACAGTGTCAGACTTTATTTTGGGGGGGCTCCAAAATCACTGCAGATAGTGACTGCAGCCATGAAATTAAAAGACACTTACTCCTTGGAAGAAAAGTTATGACCAACCTAGATAGCATATTCAAAAGCAGAGACATTACTTTGCCGTCTAGTCAAGGCTATGGCTTTTCCAGTGGTCTTGTATGGATGTGAGAGTTGGACTGTGAAGAAAGCTGAGCGCTGAAGAATTGCTGCTTTTGAACTGTGGTGTTGGAGAAGACTCTTGAGAGTCCCTTGGGCTGCAAAGAGATCTAACCAGTCCATTCTAAAGGAGATCAGTCCTGGGATTTCTTTGGAAGAAATGATGCTAAAGCTGAAACTCCAATTTTTGGCCACCTCATGCGAAGAGTTGACTCATTGGAAAAGACTCTGATGCTGGGAGGGATTGGAGGCAGAAGGAGAAGGGGATGACAGAGGATGAGATGGCTGGATGGCATCAGTGACTCGATGGACGTGAGTTTGGGTGAACTCTGGGAGTTGGTGATGGAGAGGGAGGCCTGGCGTGCTACGGTTCATGGGGTTGCAAAGAGTTGGACACGATTGAGCGACTGAACTGAACTGAACACCTGAAACTAACACAGCATGTAAATTAACTATACTTCAATTTAAAAAATGATTAGAAAAACATTTTTTAATTTGAAAAAAAGAAACAGAAGAAAGTCATTAAAGGAAAACAATGCATGCAATGAAACATCAAGATTTAACAAAATTAATAATTTTTCAAAAAAGAAAATGGGTGATATTGGCTTAAAAGCTAGGGGGCAGAAAAGAAACTGCTATCAGAAGCTCTGTGGATCTTCATCCATGGATGAGTAGTGGCAAAGCATTTCTTAATAACACTACCAGTGATAACCCAGCAATTAGATAGTATACCTAATGAAGATGCCCTGGAGAAGGAAATGACAACCCATTCCAGTATTCTTCTGGGAAATCTCATGGACAAAGGAGCCTGATTTACTACAGTCTATGGGGTTGCAAAGAGTGAGACATGACTTAGAAACTAAATGACAATCAAAGGATGAGAGATTCTAGAAATGCAGTAGGATGCATTGGTTGCTATTGCCTATGTTCTGCAAGATTTTATTTTTAAAAAAAAATGAGCTCAGTATAGAATTTGCCAGTTTGCAAAAAATAAATAAATGAAAAGAAATAGAGTCCAGAAATTCATAATTTGAAGGATTAGGACTGTGTGCTTCTCAACCACAACCAGTAAAATATAAAACTGAACAATTGCCTAAGTGACAACTGTCAGTCAAAATCAGCCTTGTAGTAAGGAATAAATTAAGGTTATCACCATGACATACATTGTTAAAATCTTTGAGGGCCCTAAAATATTTAAGAGTAAAGGACCAACTAAGAGTGTGTCTCAGAAAATCCTTTCAATTGGACTAAATGGATCAGGGAAAAGACAAAGGAAGGGACTATCAGCAAAGTTGACTGACTCAAGTTACCTCAATAAATCGATAAATGAAGAGAGAGGGGTGGGGCAAACAAAACAGCGCAGTAAATCAGGGAATTATGTTCACAAAACCTTCCTGAGAAAAGAACTATGGAGGTGACTGCTGACACTAATTGGAATCAAATAAGTACACAATCAAGTCCATGAAAAAGTTGAGTTGTATTACCACAAGGACTGCTAACCTGAGCTTAAAATAAAAAAAGACAGTGACCTTCCTGTTCATAGAGCATTGTTGTGATACAGGAGGAAAAAAGGGCAGATAGCACCATTTAAAAGAAGGACATAGCCATAGGACATGACAAAAGCTGGTTAGAACCAGCTAGGTCCAAGACACCAGAAGATTCGACTTCCAGTAGAGCTTGAGCCTCAGTATATGCTCATTGTAGTACATTAGCTAAATGACACACCCACCAGTGCAATGACAGTTCCAAGGCCAACCATAAAAGGTCAAAATGTGGGCAGTGGTCCAATTCCTGGAAATCTACACCCCTTCCCCAAAATAACTGGAATAATCCTCCTACCCATTAGTTTATTAAATTACTCAACCCATAAAACCTGACCATGCTATATTTTGAAGTTCTCTCATCTTCTGAAATGGCCCTCACTCTGCCTGTTGAGTGTGTTTCTCTCTAAATAAATCCACTTCTTACTATCACTTCATCTCTGAATTCTTTAGTGATGAAGCAAGGATCTTAAATTCACTAGGAGCACTTGGGGGGTTGGAGCAGGAAATGGCCCACTCCAGTATTATTGCCTGGAGAATCCCACGGACAGAGGAGCCTGGAAGACCATAGTCCACTGGGTTTCAAGAGTTGGATATGACTTAGCGGCTAAACCACCACCACCACTTGGGGGTACGCAATCAAATGAAGGCAAAGAAGAGGTTGTGAACTCTGCTTAGATAAAAACAATATTGTAACAAGATCAATAAAGACTTTGAAAATGGTCCACATCAAAAAAAAACCAATCTTTTAAAAAAGTCTCATTAAAGTCAGAGTGCATTTATGATTAGCCATGAGTAAAATGGTCCTCTCTCCGGCAGTGACTTGTTTGTGGGCCTTTGTAGTCACATTAGACCACATAACTAACTTACCTCTGTGACAAAACAGCCTCATCTTCCCAACCACAACCTCTGCTTTTGCTCATCTTTGAAGCCCATGGCCATGAGACTGGTCTTCCTTGTTAGCAGCCTTTTGATTTATATCAATTCATTGCTCAGAAATGAATCAGTTCAGTTCAGTTGCTCAGTCGTGTCCAACTCTTTGCAACCCCATGAATCGCAGCACGCCAGGCCTCCCTGTCCATCACCAACTCCCGGAGTTCACTCAGACTCATCTCCATCGAGTCAGTGATGCCATCCAGCCATCTCATCCTCTGTTGTCCCCTTCTCCTCCTGCCCCCAATCCCTCCCAGCATCAGAGTCTTTTCCAATGAGTCAACTCTTCACATGAGGTGGCCAAAGTACTGGAGTTTCAGCTTTAGCGTCATTCCTTCCAAAGAAACCCCAGGGTTGATCTCCTTCAGAATGGACTGGTTGGATCTCCTTGCAGTCCAAGGGACTCTCAAGAGTCTTCTCCAACACCACAGTTCAAAAGCATCAATTCTTCGGCGCTCAGCCTTCTTCACAGTCCAACTCTCACATCCATACATGACCACAGGAAAAACCTTAGTCGGCAAAGTAATGTCTCTGTTTTGAATATGCTATCTGGGTTGTTCATAACTTTTCTTCCAAGGAGTAAGTGTCTTTTAATTCATGGGTGCAATCACCATCTGCAGTGATTTTGGAGCCCAAAAAAATTAAGTCTGACACTGTTTCCACTGTTTACCCATCTATTTCCCATAAAGTGATGGGACCGGATGTCATCGTCTTTGTTTTCTGAATGTTGAGCTTTAAGCCAACATTTTCACTCTCCTCTTTCACTTTCATCAAGAGGCTTTTTAGTTCCTCTTCACTTTCTGCCATAAGGGTGGTGTCATCTGCATATCTGAGGTTATTGATATTTCTCCTGGCAATCTTGATTCCAGCTTGTGCTTCTTCCAGTCCAGCATTTCTCATGATGTACTCTGCATATAAGTTAAATAAGCAGTGTGACAATATACAACCTTGACGTACTCCTTTTCCTATTTGGAACCAGTCTGTTGTTCCATGTCCAGTTCTAACTCTTGCTTCCTGACCTGCATACAGATTTCTCAAGAGGCAGGTCAGGTGGTCTGGTATTGCCATCTCTTTCGGAATTTTCCACAGTTTATTGTGATCCACATAGTCAAAGGCTTTGGCATAGTCAATAAAGTAGAAATAGATGTTTTTCTGGAACTCTCTTGCTTTTTCCATGATACAGCAGATGCTGGCAATTTGATCTCTGGTTCCTCTGCCTTTTCTAAAACCAGCTTGAACATCTGGAAGTTCACGGTTCACGTATTGCTGAAGCCTGGCTTGGAGAATTTTGAGCATTACTTTACTAGCATGTGAGAGGAGTGCAATTGTGCAGTAGTTTGAGCATTCTTTGGCATTGCCTTTCTTTGGGATTGGAATGAAAACTGACCTTTTCCAGTCCTGTGACCACTGCTGAGTTTTCCCAACTTGCTGGCATATTGAGTGCAGCACTTTCACAGCATCATCTTTCAGGATTTGAAACAGCTCAACTGGAATTCCATCACCTCCACTAGCTTTGTTCATAGTGATGCTTTCCAAGGCCCACTTGACTTCACATTCCAGGATGTCTGGCTCTAGATGAGTGATCACACCATCGTGATTATCTGGGTCGTGAAGATCTTTTTTGTACAGTTCTTCTGTGTATTCTTGCCACCTCTTCTTAATATCTTCTGCTTCTGTTAGGTCCATACCATTTCTGTCCTTTATCGAGCCCATCTTTGCATGAAATCTTCCCTTGGTATCTCTAATTTTCTTGAAGAGATCTCTAGTCTTTCCCATTCTGTTCTTTTCCTCTGTTTCTCTGCATTGATCACTGAAGAAGGCTTTCTTATCTCTTCTTGCTATTCTTTGGAATTCTGCATTCAGATGCTTATATCTTTCCTTTTCTCCTTTGCTTTTCACTTCTCTTCTCTTCACAGCTATTTGTGAGGCCTCCTCGACAGCGATTTTGCTTTTTTGCATTTCTTTTCCATGGGGATGGTCTTGATCCCTGTCTCCTGTACAGTGTCATGAACCTCATTCCATAGTTCATCAGGCACTCTATCTATCAGATCTAGGCCCTTAAATCTATTTCTCACTTCCACTGTATAATCATAAGGGATTTGATTTAGGTCGTACCTGAATGGTCTAGCGGTTTTCCCTACTTTCTTCAATTTAAGTCTGAATTGGGTAATAAGGAGTTCATGATCTGAGCCACAGTTGGCTCCTGGTCTTGTTTTTGTTAACTGTATAGAGCTTCTCCATCTTTGGCTGCAAAGAATATAATCAATCTGATTTTGGTGTTGACCATCTGGTGATGTCCATGTGTAGAGTCTTCTCTTGTGTTGTTGGAAGAGAGTGTTTGCTATGACCAGTGCATTTTCTTGGCAAAACTCTATTAGTCTTTGCCCTGCTTCATTCTGCATTCCAAGGCCAAATTTGCCTGTTACTCCAGGTGTTTCTTGACTTCCTACTTTTGCATTCCAGTTCCCTATAATGAAAAGGACATCTTTTTTTGGTTTTAGTTCTAAAAGGTTTTGTAGGTCTTCATAGAACCATTCAACTTCAGCTTCTTCAGCATCAACATGTAATATAAATCCTACTTTGTGGTCTAAATTAATCAATCTATTGTCTGGCCCTCTCCAACAAAACATTACCCCATGACACTCTGCTATCATTTCTTGTTATTTTCTGACATAACCCATCCATTGCTGCTGTTTGCACATGCTTATCCCTGCATTCACCTGCTTTTGACATGAAATGTTGTTTCTATTATGTTCTGTCAGTTCATGACCTTCTCTGTCTCTACACTCACTATGCAGATATTCTTCTCTAAAAAATCTTCCATAGTTGAACCACCTAGTCCGTCTTGAACTGGGTAGACTTAATTTGAGTAGAAGAGTCTGAAACTTGAGTGTGTTCACTTACAATAGTAAGTAAGTAAGGCAAGGTTAATATTACTAAAGTCTGGATCTAGATTGTACGTAACAAATGCCATCAATTGATATGTACTGTGTAAGATGATAGATAGATGGATTAGAATATAGATTATATAATAGATTAGACAGATACATGATTGGTAATAGATGATATATAGATGAGACAGATACATAATGCATAATAGATGATAGATACATAGATTAGATGGGGTTTCCCAGGTGGTACAGTGGTAAAGAATCTGCCTGCCAATGTAGGAGACACAAGAGATGCAGGTTTGATCCCTGGATCAAGAAGATTCCCTGAAGTAGGCAATGGCAACCCACTCAGTATTCTTGCCTGGAAAATTCTGTGGACAGAGGAACCTGGTGGGCCACAGTCCATGGGGGTCACAAAGAGTTTTCTGTGACTGAGCATGCACACATGCAGATTAGGTAGATAAAAGATTAGCTTGATAAATGATAGATGATAGATAGATGTTTTACATAGATAATAGGTTAGATAATAGACTAACTAGATAGACTAGACAGATGATAAGTAATAGATTACAGATAGATTAGATAATAACACATTAGATAATAGATTAGATAGACATGTGGTAGATAATAGATGATAGATTGATTAGCTGTGTAGATTAGACAGATGTATAATAGATGATTGTTGTTGTTTAGCTCCTAAATCACATCAGACTCTTTGCAACTCCATGGACTATATATAGTCCACCAGGCTCCTCTGCCAATAGGATTTCGCAGACATGAGTACTGGGATGAGTTGCCATTTCCTCCTCCAGGGGATCTTCCCAACCCAAGGATCAAACTGCATTTCCTGCATTGGTAGGTGAGTCCTTTACCACTGAGCCACCTGGGAAGCCCATAATAGATGACAGATTAGACAGGCAATTCCCTGGGAAGGAAATGGCAACCCACTCCAGTACTCTTGCTTGGAAAATCCCATGGATGGAGGAGCCTGGTAGGCTGCAGTCCATGGGGTCGCAAAGGGTCGGACATGACTGAGCGGCTTCACTTAGATAGGCAATACATTAGGTAGATAATAGATTAGCTAGATATGTGATAAATGATAGATAGGCTATATTATAGATTAGATAGATAAATTGGATAGATGCATGGAAGATAACAGACAGATAGATGGATTAATAGATAGATGTGTTGAGCTTGCTAACTCTGACCCCATCTTCACACTGTCAGTTCTGCCGAGGATCACTTAATTCTGTTATTTCCATATTATATGCCTCAAAGACTACACATGAATCCATACAAGAGTTGGTTTACTCTTTCATCATTGATTCTCTGCTAAAATGATATACATAATAGCTTCAGATCCCTTCCACCTGGGATGAAATTGTTCAGATTTTGTACAAAACGTCTTCTGAAATGCCTGTACCTATTAGTTGCTCTGTCCCAGGTGTACATTTTGCTTGATATCATTCCCCAGAAATCATTGCACTCCAGAATTGTTTAATTAATGCTAAATCAAGACAGCCAAAATTGTCTTTTGCTATGAGTATCTCAAGGGTGTTGCTTGACTGACAGCTGTCAATTAGAAGTGGATCCATAGGATGAGCTACATGACAGCATGCATTTAGCTCTTGGATCTCACCTATTTTTAATGTATGAGTTGGCTTACTGTTTTCTGAATGTCTCTACATTGTGAAGCCCTGACCAAGATTTTATCAACCTCTTTCATTGGAACTTTCCCAGGTCTACATTCAAAAACAGAGATTTCATAAAAATGACTGTTTCTGCTGCTGAAAATGGTGGTGGCAAATAGGTTCAGAAGCATGGACCAAACCCCTTAAATATCATTATCTAATTTTAAAATATGCTGCTGAAGAACATTGTTGTATATTTCAGTAGTAATGGGATGGGAAAACCACCAGGTTAGAAACTTGAATCTACATAATACAGACAGGTTAATAATGTTCATCTGGTTTGGCTTACCACGTTGTTCTGAGAAGTAATCTTCAAACTGAAAATTTTGTTACTATTCAGAGAGCCGCAATAAGGTTTGAAGAAGAGGTACTGATCTCTACAAGCCTGTGTCAGCACAGATGTGGGGTAGAAATCCTGGATGTGCCCAGCCAAGCAGAGGCAGTGACGTCACAGATCCTGGGGCCAATAGTGCAGGTGATAATCAAACAACCTGGGCGAAAGGGAAAGTCAAGCATGTACAACACCCGTTTGGGTTTTTTGTTTGTTTTGTCTCATCTGTCCTCTATTTTCTTAATTCAATTTTTATTTCGTATTATAGTTGATACAATGTTATGTTAGTTTCAGGGGCACAGCAAAGTGCTTCAGTTACACATATATCCATTCTTTTTCAGATTCGTTTCACATAAAGATTACTACAGAATATTCAGTATATTTGTCTGTGCTGTACTGTAGGTCTTTGTTGGCTATCTATTTTACGTATAGTAGTGTGTGTCCATCCCAAGCTCCTGATTTATCCCTCCCCTCACCAACATCTGTTTGTTTTTAAAACTCTTTAGTCTTCAAATAATGCAAAATAAGAACACAATACTGTAAATCAACTGTACTCCAAGAAAAAATTTTTAATAAAATTAAATTTTTAAAAAATTTTTAAATTTAAAATTGCCAAACAAGAAAATGAGAAAATACCTTGATTTAAATTCAGGGAGACTTTCCTGGTGGTCCAGTGGTTAAGACTTCATCATCCAATGCAGGGGGTGCAAGTTTGATCTCTGGTTGGAAAACTAAGACCCCACATCCCTCGTGGCCAAAAAAAACAAAACATAAAACAGAGACAGTGCTGTAACAAAGTCAATAAAGACTTTAAAATGGTCCAAATAAAAAATAATCTTAAAAGATAAATAAGTAAATTTAGGTAGGAAGAATTCTCTTTCAATTATCTGTTTAAAATCAATACTTGAACACAGTTCAGAGAAATCTTTTGCTACAATGCACTTCTCAGCTAGAAGCACATTGCCCCCAGGAGGCATTTGCCAATGTCTGGGGACATTTTTAATTGTCAACCAGGGAGTGTTATCGACATCTAGTGGGTAGAGGCCAGGGACGCAGATTAACAGACAAAGAAGCAAAAGACAGCCCTTCACAGTAAAGAAGCCTCTGACCCTAAATAAAAATAGTGCCTGCTGTAATGTGTGATAGGGGTACTCTGATACACTTGCTTTTTTCCAGTGCTTATGTAAAACTAATATTCCAGATTTACTGTCTTTGCCAGAAATAAGAAAGATTTTTCATTTCCTGAAAAATCAAATGTCTAAAATTGTTCCTCTCAATAAATAGTTATTTTAGCAAAATCTATTTATAAAGTCTTAGAGAAATGAGAAATTATTTTGAAGTTTTGTAGTGGTAATTTGAGATTAAAAATATACTACGTGCTAAGTCGCTTCAGTTGTATCTATGTGCAGCCCTATGGACTGTAGCCCACCAGGCTCCTCTGTCCATGGCAGAATACTGGAGGGGGTTGTCATTCCCTTCTCCAGCGGATCTTTCTGATCCAGGGATTGAACCCATGTCTCTCGTGTCTCCTGCATTGGCAGGTGGGTTCTTTACCACTAGTGCCACCTGAGAAGCCCCAAAATACACTCCCTGTATATATTATTAAAGAATAATGGGGAGAAAAAAGAATATTGGGACTTCCTTGGTGGTCCAGTGGCTAAGACTTCCAGCTCCCAATGCTGGGGGCCTGGGTTCAACCTCTGGTCAGGGAACTAGATCCCACATGCCACAACTAAGACCTAGTACATGCAAGTAAATAATTTTTTTTTTTTTTAAGGAAAGAGTGTTTCCTGGCTGCTGGCCATTGTGTCTGCCTGTGTCATCAGCTCAGGCAAAACATTCAAAGCTGACAAAATAGCATCAGGATCGCTTTGTAAACCTCTGTATTAACAGCTCACTTTATACAGACACTTTCCAAAGCAAGTTCCTCAGCACTTCTGTTGAGAAGCGTCTGATGGGTCTGCCCTTGACATG
This sequence comes from Capricornis sumatraensis, assembly GCF_032405125.1. Classification (NCBI taxonomy): domain Eukaryota; kingdom Metazoa; phylum Chordata; class Mammalia; order Artiodactyla; family Bovidae; genus Capricornis; species Capricornis sumatraensis. Next base: position 47,534,697 of record NC_091085.1, on the reverse strand, counting down.
TCCCACAGCCTCCTCCCAGGAAACACTATTTCTAAAGTAATTTTTAAAATTATTAACTTCTTAAATCAAGTATTATTACAAACAATAAACATTAAAGGAACATTTATTGATCATGAAATGAGCACTGGAATCCAGTTAACTATAAACATTTCTGCCAAAAGAATGACGTTTCACTAAATAAGTCTGCTAAATGAATAAGAAATTGTACGCATTCATATATCTCATTTCTCCCTTCATGATATTAATTACCTCTACCAGAAAAAAAAAAAATGGTGTAAATATGATCGTTTAGCCGCCATTTAGAATTAGACTTCTTATGTCAGAGTCAATGATATAGTTCAGTTCAGTCACTCAGTCGCGTCCAGCTCTTTTTGACCCCATGAATTGCAGCACACCAGGCCTCCATGTCCATCACCAGCTCCCAGCGTTCACTCAAACTCACATCCATCGAGTCGGTGATGCCATCCAGTCATCTCATCCTGTCGTCCCCTTCTCCTCCTGCCCCCAATCCCTCCCAGAGTCAGAGTCTTTTCCAATGAGTCAGCTCTTTGCATGACGTGGCCAAAGTACTGGAGTTTCAGCTTTAGCATCATTCCCTCCAAAGAACACCCAGGACTGATCTTCAGAATGGACTGGTTGGATCTCCTTGCAGTTCAAGGGACTCTCAAGAGTCTTCTCCAACACCACAGTTCACAAGCATCAATTCTTCAGCCCTCAGCTTTCTTTACAGTCCAACTCTCACATCCATACAAGACCACTGGAAAAGCCATAGCCTTGACTAGACGGCAAAGTAATGTCTCTGCTTTTGAATATGCTATCTAGGTTGGTCATGACTTTCCTTCCAAGGAATAAGTGTCTTTTAATTTCATGGCTGTAGTCACCATCTGCAGTGATTTTGGAGCCCAAAAAAATATAGAGTCATGTAATTTAAATAGATTCTACATGATGAATGGTTAAGAGACATTAACCGCACAAACAAATTTATCATGTCAAAGTACTACTCATTTCCTCTGGCAATAAATGATCAAGTTGCAAAATAAGAATGATACAGCCTGATTTAAAGATAATGCATTCTTAATGCCATTGTAGCAGTCCATCTCATTGATGGACCTAGAGATGATCATAGTAGGGGAAGTGAGTCAGATAGAGAAAGACAAATATCACACAATATTTGTTTTATATGTGGAACATATAAAAAATAATAGAAAATGAACTTATTTTAAAAACAGAAATAGACCCACAGACATAGAAAGCAAACTTACAGTTATCAAAGAGGAAATGTGAGGGAAGGATGAATTAGGAATTTGGGATTATCATATACATACTGTATATAAACTAGATAAACAGCAAGAATCTACTGTATAGCACAGAGAACTATCCTGAATATTTTGCAATAAGGTATGAAGGGAAAGAATCTGAAAAAGAATACATATATACATATGTATGTAGGGCTTCCCTGTAGAGAATCCACCTACAATGCCCAGGGAGACCTGGGTTCTATCTCTGGGTTGGGAAGATCCCCTGGAGAAGGAAATGGCAACCCCCTCCAGTACTCTTGCCTGGAAAATCCCTCGGACAGAGGAGCCTGGTGGGCTACAGTCCATGGAGCCACTAAGAGTCAGACACAACTGAGAACATACATGTATGTATCACTGAATTGCTGTATTGCCCACCTGAAACTAACACGATATCGTAAATCAATTTTACTTCAATAAAAGTTAAGATAAAAAGAAAATGCGTTACATGTAAATATTCTTTACATTTACATGAGTTTTTAATCCCACTGCTAAAAATAATAGAACATCATCCTGTGAGCTGCCATTTGTCAATCACCTACAATGGACTGGGACCCATGCCAGATAGTCAGTGAGTTCTCTGCTGGTCATCACAGCTACCTGGCTCGAGAGATGTCTTCCTCCAGGGAGGCAAGGCTCGGCCAAGAATCAGTGGCTCCACAACTCTCAAAAAGCTGACTGTGACTCAAACCCAGGGAGGTTTTACTCCACCACCAATGACACAGCATGGTCTCCACCATAGTAAAACTAACGAGTCCAAGAAAATGTAAGATTTGTGTGTCATTCCTCTAGACTGTTCTGTGAACAATATCCTATCCTTCAAATGCCTAAACTCAGACAGCTCACAAAAGATTACTTGAGTTATAGTTTAACTCCTGTCTTATAGTTCATTCCGCAAAGGCATTTTGCGCTGCATAGTCCTGTGCTTTTCCTAGCCCCAGATCACATGGAGGAAGAACAGTTTTGGCTCCTGATGCATCTCCAAGCTCGATTTCTGTCTCTCTGTGTAGCTTTGATCAGTTCAGACATTTGCCCGTGTCCGTACACATCCTTTATAGACTGTTGTCAGGGATGGAGGCTTGATATTTAAAGTCGACAAGAAGAGCCTGCGTGTTCTCAGAAACTTCATCTGTGTGTGTGTGAAGAAAAGTATTAAGACTTTTACAGAAGGTGGGTGGGGAGGAGAGATTGTGAAAGGGAAAGGAAGAAAGAAAAAAGAAGGACCGGGAAGAGAGAGGGAGAGGCGGGTGGGGAGGTTGCTGTGTAACTGCTAAGATTGCAGACAGAAATAGCATACAACCACCGTGAGCAGAAGCAGCTCAGAAACCAGGACCAAACTGTATTCACTTTCATTAATCAGTTTCTCTGAGAAGGAAATGACATCTGGTCCTGTCTTCCTCTACATCTTGGTTTTTGGAAAATATTGTAAGTATACTCAGCATTTAATTTTGTCTACTTTAGGATTTTATGAAATAATCAAAAGGACAAATGTTGATTACTGACATGTATGCTTTTTAGGTACAAATGCTTTTTTCTGATAAAACTGTCATCTCACTTCAGAAGGATTCTTCGGAATACATTTCTGGCATTTACATTAAAAGCTGGAATACTAACATTCCATGTAAATCTATGCTTCATAACAATCAGTTGCTGTAGTTGACATTAACATTTGTTTCATAAGTCATGGTATATTTCAAGAGATTGTGTTCAAGGAATGTGCCCAAGGACACATCCTGGGATGGTCTGTATGTTTGCTCCTGGTTCCTGTGTGTTTGCAACGCTTTTTTACCTTAGCCTTTTGTGATTGGTATCATAGGCTTGCGTCCTCACAGAGAGATCCCTTCAGAAAACTTCTTTTTTATTTAGCAAGATTTCTCACTATTCCCAAGAAGAAAAACAGGGGAAAGTAGAAAGTGAAATTCGCAGACACACGAGGAGCCCAGATGGACAGTTTGCATTTGTTATCATGACAGTCCTTTTGCTTCCTCTCTGTATACATTATTTTCAAAACAAATCTATTTTTTAATGAAAGAAAAGAACTGTTCTGCATTAAACTTTATTTAAACTATATTAGGCAAACAGAAATAAAATGTTTTTGCTTCTTGGGTTATATATGATGAGAAAAGTCAAAGCAAATTGAGAAAGAAAACTTTCTAGGTCCTTTTCATACCTTACGGTGTGGGAATAATTGTTATGACAAATTTAAGATTCACAAGCATGTTTACATTGCTCTGTCTCTTAAAAGTTTGCAGAAATTTATTGACCCTAAGACACTGTACTGAGGAATGCCTTAAAGCATATTTCAGTTGTAACTTTCCCAATCCTGATGGCATATTCTGCACGCAAGTGATTTTTTTCCCTTTATCTCCAGTCTTCCTGACCTCTTAGTACACCTCAATTTGACAGTCAAAGATGGAAGACAGTGTGAAACCAAGAAAATGATTCCAAATCCTGGAGAAACATGATAGTTCCTAGCTTTCTCTATCTCTGATCTTACTGCTGTCATTGCCATTTTTTAACTAAAGAGTGAAAAGTCAAATTGCACACCACCATCGAAAACTGAGTGGTTTTAGTATAACCCAAGTGTTGTGGATATTTGCAAGCAACAGCCTCATAAATCCATAATATATTTTGCCATCTCCTCTCTCATTTCAATGAAATGAGCAGGTTAAATATGCCAAAGGAATACTTCCAAATAGGCATTCTAGTATGAGGGATTCAAGGAAATGTTAAAAGGTATTTAGGGCAAGTTGAGAAGCAATTTGGCTAGTGTGTTACCAGCCATGTGGTAAAAATATTCTATGTTTAGTAAAAAAATAGTCCTATGTTCTTTTGTTAATCAAAAATTATTTTCATGAGCAGAAAACAGGTAATAGTGATGAAGACAATAATTGTCAAGACCCTCCAACTTTTTAAATTTATCTTTGGATTTTTAAAATAATGTTGATAATGCACTGTGAATACTTGAAAATGCCAAGTCCTCCTCCCTCCATGACCTCCAGAAGCAGAATTGAGCAAGAAGGACTCCTGGCTACATGCTCTCCACGCAGTGGGCAGGCTGGAGGGCATTTGACAGGGACCCCCAACCCAACAACCCAGACCCATGACTCACCTGTTGGCTTATCCCATCACCAAGCCCTACCAAAGAGAGGACTTTCTGGGCATATAGCAGAAGGAGTCAACCACATAAGGACAACATCTTAAATCTCCTTAACTAACCCCATGGTTATTGCTGGTGGTTTGTTTATTAACATTATCTCCTGTTGGCTGGGAAAGGTAGTGTGCTATTATGCAAGATTTAAGGTTCTTGACAGCAGCACGCTGTACTAGCTTTATAACTGTCCACAAGGACGTACCCTCTGAGCCTTAGTTTGTAAAATGGCAATAAAGTCTTGTGCCCTCTCTACCTCCCACAGCCCCTGTGTTTCATTCTTTATTACATACGTTACCACCTTGGATCTTCACAACAACTCGATTAGGTGGATGTAATTAAGCACATGAGCAAGGCAAGACCAAGGACATTCATTACCTTGTCACAAGGCTCAACCTAATAAATGCCAAAGTTTGAATGCTTTCATTGTCTACACTCTTTCTCCTAGGCCATGAATGTCTCGGTAGAGATACTGTGTATAATAAGGGGACTTTGAAAACAGAAAGCCCCTTACAGACCTAAGCAATTGTTAGTCACCCTTTTACTCAAAAATGTTTATTGAATGCCAGTTACTTTAATAAACAATAAGACTAAAGGATGGCTACCACATGATCCCTCCTCTAAAAGGTTGGAGTGGAGAAGAAAAGGGTATCTAGGGTCACCAAGTTGTGAGACAAGGGCAAAAACCTAGGTGTGCACAGTAGGGGTTTGGCGGGGGAGATGACATGAAGATTCAGAAAAGATTTCCTTTTATCCTTGAGAAATTTTTATTCTTAAAAAGTTTCCTCTGTCTATGGTCTAGTTAGCTGTATCTTGCAATGTTAATTTCTCAGTTTTGATAATGTACTGTGGTTATATAAGATGATTCCATTAGGCAAAGCTAGGTCAAGGATCTATGAGACCTCTTGCAGTATTCTGTAACATCTTGTGAGTCTAAAATTAAAAGTTACAGAATGATCCTCTGGGAGAATTGTATCCTAAAAAGTCCTTATCCACAATGCTTTACTGTTAAACAATATCATCAAGCAAAAAACAATCATTTTGCTAAACACTTTGCACAGGCAGAGAATAAATAAGGAAATAGCAAATAAAAGGCCCCAAATATGAACTTGATTCACTTTAGTATTTTGCCAAGGACTGACCCAGCTGGAAAGGTCCTCACTTTTAGATTTCAAGTGAATACTTGCAAGACCACCTGATCTTTGCCTTGGGTCCTGGCACTGGCATATCTCCTAGCAACTGTCTCCTCTAACCACTAAGAAGGGGCCAGCAGGTTTTCTGAACTGACAATTGGTACACGAAAAACAGACCATTAGCACACAAAAAAAGGGAATACTGGCAATATTTATCTACCTCCAAAAGATGGAGAGAAATCTTTCCAAATGCAGGCTACAGGAATCTCTAACAGTTCACCTTTTTTTTTAAGGTTGCTACAATTTCGTATTGTTCTTAATCAGGAATTTGGAATCACATCTTTATGTCTCAAACAGAAAGAAAATTAACAAATCTGTGCAAATGCAGCACCATCATCTGTATGAAAAGAAAGAAATGATTACATCTGGGAACTAAATCATTTTGCAAGCTTAATTTCACACATTAGGCGGACTTGTTAAACTGAAATGGCTGGAGTTGTGTGTTCTATTTAGGCTTAATTTCTGTCCTTAGAAAAAGCATTTTTATTATATAATTGTTAGGTGGAATAGCATTATAATTCAACATCTGTATACACTACAGAGTGGTCACAACTCCAAGTCTAGTTACCACAACTACAGGTCTAGATTGACCCATCCATTACCGTTGACCCACTTCTCCCACTCCGTTTCAGTCACCCTGCCACCCTCTTCCCTTCTGGCAACCACTAATCTAATCTCTGTATCTATGATTTGTTTTTGTTTTATTTCATTTGTTTGTTTTATTCTTTTCAATTCCCAATATGATGAAATCATACAGTATTTGACTTTCTCCATCTGACTTATTTACTTAGTGTCAGGTGGTTCATTTCGGTTGCTCAGTCGTGTCCGACTCTTTGAGACCCCATGAATCGCAGCACACCAGACCTCCCTGTCCATCACCAACTCCCAGAGTTCACCCAAACTCACGTTCATCGAGTCAGTGATGCCATCCAGCCATCTCATCCTCTGTCGTCCCCTTCTCCTCCTGCCCCCAATCCCTCCCAGCATCAGTCTTTTCCAATGAGTTAATTCTTCGCATGAGGTGGCCAAAGCACTGGAGTTTCAGCTTTAGCATCATTCCCTCCAAAGAAATTCCAGGGCTAATCTCCTTCAGAATGGACTGGTTGGATCTCCTTGCACTCCAAGGGACTCTCAAGAGTCTTCTCCAACACCACACTTCAAAAGCATCAATTCTTCAGCACTCAGCTTTCTTCATAGTCCAACTCTCACATCCATACATGACCACTGGAAAAACCATAGCTTTGACTAGATGAACCTTTGTTGGCAAAGTAATGTCTCTGCTTTTGAATATGCTATCTAAGTTGGTCATAACTTTTCTTCCAAGGAGTAAGTGTCTTTTAATTTCATGGCTGCAATCACCATCTGCAGTGATTTTGGAGCCCAAAAAAGTAAAGTCTGACACTGTTTCCGCAGTTTCCCCATCTATTTCCCATGAAGTGATAGGACCAGATGCCATGATCTTAGTTTTCTGAATGTTGAGCTTGAAGCCAACTTTTTCACTCTCCTCTTTCACTTTCATCAAGAGGCTTTTTAGTTCCTCTTCACTTTCTGCTATAAGGGTGGTGTCATCTGCATATCTGAGGTTATTGATATTTCTCCCCACAATCTTGATTCCAGCTTGTGCTTCTTCTAGCCCAGTGTTTCTCATGATGTACTCCGCATATAAGTTAAAAAAGCAGGGTGACAATATACAGCCTTGACGTACTCCTTTTCCTATCTGGAACCAGTCTGTTGTTCCATGCATAATGCCCTCCAAATCCATCCATGCTGTCACCCATGGCAGGATTGCATTGTTTTTTTTTTTTTTTTTTATGGCTTAATAGTGTTGGAAAATCCCATGGACAGAGGAGCCTGGTGGGCTGCAGTCCATGGGGTTGCTAAGAGTCGGACACGACTGAGCGACTTCACTTTTCACTTTCATGCATTGGAGAAGGAAATGGCATCCCACTCCGGTGTTCTTGCCTGGAGAATCCCAGGGATGGAGGAGCCTGGTGGGCTGCTGTCTGTGGGGTCGCACAGAGTCGGACACGACTGAAGCGACTTAGCAGCAGCAGCAGCAGTGTCCATTATGGGGGCTTCCCTGGTGGCTCAATGGTAAAGAATCCGCCTGCCAACGCAGAAGATGCAGGTTTGATCCCCGGGTCTGGATGATCCCCTGGAGAAGCGAATGGCAACCCTCTCCAGTATTGTTGCCTGGGAAATCCCATGGACAGAGGAGCCTGGCAGGCTACAGACACAGGGTCACAAAAAAATTGGACACAACTTAGCACCTAAACAACAACTGTATCCATTATGGACTTATATCCCATCTTCTTTATGCATTCATCCATCAGTGAATAAGATCTGCATTCAGTTAAGTTCAGTTCAGTCGCTCAGTCGTGTCTGACTCTTTGAGACCCCATGAATCGCAGCATGCCTCGCCTCCCTGCCCAGCACTAACTCCTGGAGTTCACTCAGACTCACGTCCATCAAGTCAGTGATGCCATCCAGCCATTTCATCCTCTGCCGTCCCCTTTTCCTCCTGCCCCCAATCCCTCCCAGCATCAGGGTCTTTTCCAATGAGTCAACTCTTTGCATGAGGTGGCCAAAATATTGGAGTTTCAGCTTCAGCATCAGTCCTTCCAATGAACACCCAGGACTGATCTCCTTTAGGATGGACTGGTTATATCTCCTTGAAGTCCAGGGGACTCTCAAGAGTCTTCTTCAACACCACAATTCAAAAACATCAATTCTTTGGCACTCAGCTTTCTTCACAGTCCAACTCTCACATCCATAGACTTTACTAAAAAATTACTAGTAAGGAAATTGAAACAATAATCAAAAATCTCCCAACAAACAAACTGCATCCATTTACACCATTTTAATGTCAAGTTCTATATGATTGTGGTTATGGATGTGGTGGTTATATACACAGTGTTATATACACTGCCAGTTATTAAGAGCTTTCCATGGACCACAAACTGTGCTAAATGCTTACGAACATGATCTTTATCCCTGTAACAATCTCAAGAGATTTTCTCATGTTACAAAATAGGAAACAGAAAATGAGAAATATTAAATCACAAGCCAGGCATCACTCCTTAGTAAGTGTTGCAAAAGAGACTTCAATCCAATTTTGTGTCCTCGAACATCCTATGCTAGTAAAACATGACTCAGTGTTAATACATTCTAAAGCTCAATATCTGAGAATTAAAAGAGACCTGAATAGATCCCCTGATCTAGCCCACTGGGTTTTTCTTATAAGATTTATTTATTTATCTATTGGCTGTGCTGGGTCTTCTTTGCTGTGCAAGCTTTCTCTAGTTGCAGCGAACAGGGGCTACTCTTTGCTGTGTTGTGCAGGCTTCTCATTGTGGTGGCTTCTCTTGTAGCAGAGCACGGGCTCCAGGCACGGAGGTTTCAGTAGTTGCAACACTCAGGTTCAGTAGTTGTGGCTTGTGGGCTTAGTTGCTCCACGACATGTGGAATCTTCCTGGACTAGAGTTTGTACCCATGTCCCCTGCATTGAAAGGTGGAGTCTTAACCACTGCACCTCCAGGGAAGCCCTAGCCCACTGGTCTTTACATGCATTAGCTATTTCTATATTTTACTGATTAAGCAATAGAGAAATACGGACCAGCCCTTAGTCACAGAACTGGTAAATCCAAACAAAAACAGTTTCCACTAGAGCAAGGTTATCCCCATCCCAGGAGTCTGAAAAATCCATGCTCTGTATTTATGCATCTCCTGTTGGCCAGTTCCATCTGCTTTGCATACACTTCTGATTATGCACCAAGAATTTATGGATGAGGAAAGATGTGGAAATAACTTGAATGAATAGAACATTACACTCAACCTGTACTGATTCCAGGATTTTGCTTCAAAAGCACTTTTGCTGATAGCACATGTCACAGAGATTTATACACAGGGAGAACCAATCCATAGTGACGTAATTCTCATCTTAACTCACCTCTCCCACCCCCTGGATGTTTTCTGCCTTCATTGTCTGTACAACCACAGCAGCTTATTCCCGGTTTTACCCACTGTGGCCCAATACACTCTCATCATCTTCAAATCTGCGCCTCTACCCATCATACTGATCAGAACAACAAGGTGGCATGAAACCAAAATCTCTTTCCTTCTTTGGAAAAAATGAGGGCAAGTTGTGAGCATTTAAAATTTAGGTTTTATTCTCTATCATAGCCAAGATAGATGTTGAATGGAAATTTGAAAAGAACAGCATAAAGTGGGATCTCTGGCTATTTGTGTTAGAAATTGACATTTTCCTACAAAAATCATTGTATTTTATAATAATTTGGAGATTTGATTTTCTGCTAAATAAATTTATTTTATAATTATTTCATTATTACCTGAATTAACTAGAACCAAAGAAGGCAATGTTTTTCTGGGCTTCCCAAGTGGCTCAGTGGGAAAAGAATCTACCTGCAATGCAGGAGAGAAAAGAGATATGGGTTCCATCCCTGGGTTGGGAAGAGCCCCTGGAGAAGGGCTGCTGCTGCTGCTGCTAAGTCACTTCAGTCGTGTCTGACTCTGTGCGACCCCATAGACTGCAGGCCACCAGGCTCCCCCGTCCCTGGGATTCTCCAGGCAAGAACACTGGAGTGGGTTGCCATTTCCTTCTCCAGTGCATGAAAGTGAAAAGTGAAAGTGAAGTCACTCAGTCACGTCTGACCCTCAGCGACCCCATGGACTGCAGCCTTCCAGGCTCCTCCATCCATGGGATTTTCCAGGCAAGAGTACTGGAGTGGGGTGCCATTGCCTTCTCCAGAGGAGGACATGGCAACCCAATCCAGTATTCTTGCCTGGAGAATCCCATGGACAAAGGAGTCTGCGGGCTACAGTCCATGGGGTTGCACAGAGTCGGGCACAACTGAAGTGACTGAGCATGTATGCAAAGAGTCAGACACAACTGAGCATGCACCACCCACCCCCACACACACACACCTTATTTCTTAAATCTTCTCTAATAATGAATATGTTGTTGTTTTTTTAATATTCAGTGCTCTCAAAAAAAGTAAGGATTATTCTGGGGGAAGGGGACCCTTGGCTTCTCCACTGGCTGTTCCAGGCCATGTGGAATCCCGGTCATTATGCCAGCTCCTCTCTCCACCTCTCCCTCCCCATGCTCTCTCCCTGACCTCTGCCCACCACCTACACTGGCCCAAGAGCTCAAGTTCTCATTCTATGATGAAGAACACACAGACATCTCTCCTTCACCTGTCTCCAAACTCAAATTCCAGGTCCATCTTTAGTCAAGGTGCCCAAGTGATTAGCCTCAAAATGGGACAGCAGATAATCTGATCCATTCTCTAATCGTAAGATTCACCCTTTTTATAAGGCAGTTGAGTTTTTCATTTATTTTTTAAAATTAGTGTATAATTGTTTCACAATGTTGTTTTAGTTTCTGCTGTACAACAACGTGAATCAGCCATAGGTATATCCGGGCTTCCCAGGTGGCACTAGTGGTAAAAAGCCTGTCAATGCATGAGACATGAAACAAGGTTTGATCCCTAGATCAGGAAGATCCCCAGGAGGAGGGTGTGGAAACCCACTCCAGTATTCTTGCCTGGAGAACCTCATGGACAGAAGAGCCTGGCGGGTTACAGTCCATGGAATCGCAAGGAGTCAAACACGACTAAAGCAACTTAGCATGACACATAAATATATTCCCTCCTTTTGAGGCTCCTTCCCACCCCCAATTCCCATCCCTCTAAGTCAAAGGCAGCTGAGACTTTACTTTTTAGTAGCAATGTATACATATTTATTCTTTGTTTTTTTCAGTTGAGATTTGAAATCATTTTTCTGTTTTTGGTAGAGAGTTGAGTGTGTGCTTGACCTGGGTGACCACACAATTACATGAGATAATTCATTGATAAAAACATTTTGTTGTACTATTTTTCTCCTGACTGTTTGTTCTCCTGATTCTTACCTCATTCATGTAAAGTAACATTACATGAAGTCTCTTTTTCTGCCTCCAGCAGTCTGAGTCTCCAGGGAATTGCAATTTGATTAAACAGTTTCCTCATATCTCTCAAGTACTTTTTTAATTTGTTTCACATAATTAGACTTTTTGAGTTCAAAGGAGATGTAAAGCTCATATTGTACAATGCCCTCATTTTCATGTAAGAAGAAACTGAGCCTAGATAGCTGTGCTCCCTTTTATTTCAGCTTTCTTATCTTTTACTTGCTTTTAAAAGTATGCCTCCAATTTCATATGTAGGACAGGATGGGCAAGAAAAATCAGAAGCGTAAAGCATCACCATTAAAACCACAGTTATTAGATTACATTTATTACTCACCAAAATCCTAGCCTCAAAAATTAAGATTTGCAAATACATTGATCTTGCATTATCGTGTGTCACACTTCCACACACCTGCCTGGCAGATAAACATTTTAAACCATTCTCTTCACCAAGGAGAGACTGGATAGAGGAGAGAAGGGTTCTAAGGACACCTTCCCAAGTCCATGCTTGTGGTCAGGTCCAACTTTAAAGAAAAGGACTTTTCAAATTGTCAGAGGAAATTCAGAGCCCATGGATATGTCCGCTCTCCGCATCCCTAACTCCCATGCTATTCTCCAGACAAATATAAGATGCATCATTTTCATCACATGCCATGCAGATGAATGAATGTGGCCCCTGGGCATCCTCAGGAAGTGCAGGAGGCCTCCTGCCTGTGCTGCAGGCTGCATGAGACTGATGGCTCTGCAGGAGTCCAAGCGGAAACCACCCACATCCCAGGAGAGGTTGGTACATGATCAGAATCTCAGGGCCTCTCATTTCAAGACAGACATTTTCTTGTCTCCATACATTAAGTCCCCCACATATGAGCAAGTTCCTTTCCGAGAGCCTGTTCGTTAAGTCCAATCTGTTCGTTTAAGTCCCACAAAGTTAGCCTAGATACCCAACTAACACAGTTGGCTATATAGTACTGAACTGTAAAAGGTTTACAATATTTTCACACAAATAATACATAAAAAACAAATGCAAAAAATAAAGAAAACATTTTTAATCTTACATACAATACCTTGAAATGTACAGTAGTACGGTACAACAGCTAGCACGCAGGGGCTGGCATCGAGTGAACAGGCAAGAAGAGTTACTGAGTGGAGGAGGGAGATGAGGCGGGAGACAGTAGAACTGCAGGATCATCAGCAATAGGAGATGGAGGGCAAGCTGCAATGTCACTCATGCTGGCACTGATGGAACACATGTCCGCATCTTTGAAAGTTCACAACTTGAAGATTCGTATGCAGGGAACTTAATCTATTATCCTCAAATAGCCTGGGCACCAACGCTTATGTGTTTAACCCTTCTCACAATCCCTTCCTTCTCCCCACCCCAAAATACCATGTCTTCTGTCTCAGTATCTGTGCTGAGGCTGATGCTGGAGGGGGAGAGGGAGGGGGGTGCAGTGGAGACTCTGTTCCTAAGGACACAGGCCTCTGAACTTCCTTTCCTCCTGCCCTCTCCCCCCGCCCCCACAGCTCGCACACTGTCTCCCGAGATGGAGTCGTGTTTTCCAACTTCATGGAGCATGAAAGGATGCTTACAGAAGTCCTGCAATGCACCTTCACTGTTGTGTGATGCTCCCCGCAGGCATTAATATCAACAATTCATGGTTCAGTAGCAAATAAACCCCATACAAGTAGTGAGCTCTTGACTCTCAGGCCAGTCTAACATTCTGTTTATTGTGTAGGGTGAGACTGTCTTCGTATTTTGGCTCCAGGCATCAAGAGATAAAGTGAAAATTAAGCAAGTCTCCTCCGGCGCTTTCCCACTTCCTACAAGTTCTCTGTGCTCACTTCCTCCTCCTTCTCATCCCTCCCAGTGGAATCTCAGCAGCATCTCCACTCTGGCCTCCGGGTGGCCCAGATATTAATTCCCAGTCCTAACCAACCAGTTCCTCCTTCGCTCATTTTTTATGTGCACCCTTGTCTCTTCCTCAGACTCACCACACCTCCTGACAAAATCTACACCAGAGATTTTGGTCACAAACCTTGCAACTGGAATCCTTATTTCTACCCACCCTTTTTCCCAAAGATTCTCTCCTCACAAATTCGTCCTTTCATAGAGGAAAACTGCCTATGAAACACACTCTATGCACATTATACCTTACCCTTCCAACCTCATTCCACCGTTACCCAGATCCATGGAGATTTTTGGCTTTTTGTTGTTGTTGTGTTAGTCTCTCAGCCATGTCCAACTCTTTGTGACTCCATGGGCTGTAGCCCGCCAGGCTCCTCTACCCATGGAATTTTCCAGGCAAGAATACTGGGGTGGGTTGCCATTCCCTTCTCCAGGGGCTCTTCTTGACCCAGGAATCAAACCCAGGCTAATTCTGCATTATCTAGGAAGATGGTTCCAATACCTGATCCTCCCAGTGTAAGAAACTTAAGATCTTGCAAATTTCTGTAGTTGTAGTCATTTCAACAGAGACATCTTTCTTTACAGATTTGAAATTGAAATGTTACAGACCTAGATATACAAATGGACATGAATTGACAAACTGTGAACAAAATTTGTAAATGTATGTGCTTGGATCCACTGGGAGAAGTCAGAGAAGCTGAGAGAGGCTTTTTTGGAAGCCTTTATCCAGCACACGTACTGCAAGTACTGATTAGTGAAATAACTGATCAAGTTCTCACGCGCACGGAGCCCTGAGAACCCCAATCATACTGCCATCGCGTTCACGGGCAAAGCCTCTGATCCTTGCCTTTCCTTTTTATCCTTTTCTCTCACTCTCTGCTGCTCACTCCAGCCTTTTGATATTTTAATCAGTTTTTCCCAGAGCAGGCTGGAAATGTTTGACTCATTTTTGATGGTCCAAAAGATTTGCCATTTTTACTTCCTGCATTGTGGCCGATTTGTTGGAAATTGCACAACTGCCTCGTGGTTGATAAATGTTCTGCTTTCTCACACATTTCAAATTAAGACAAGAAGACGTCAGTGGTCATGCTGTAAGTTTCTCTGGACCTCCACTTAACCCCCTCTTTGTGTTAACATCAGGAGAAGTGGCTGGTTTGGCTAGGCTAAATATAGATTTTTACTGCTGCCTTTCTGATTGCAGTCCTTGCCCCTGAACGTCTAAGCTCACAGCACAACAGTTAATGCTTCCTGGAAAAAGGATAGTTTTGTTTTCTCAGTAACTTTTTGGGACAATTGAATATCCATCTCTAATGCTGACCTGCAATAACATGGCGACTCATTTGTCCATCAAGTTCATTTTAATTAAAAAAAAAAAAAAAAAGCCTGTACAAATCATTTTGTAATGCTGCTGGCTCCTGGGCATCTTTTTTCAAGGTTCCTAAGCTAGTTTATGCAGCAGATTTCTTATTATCTCATGGTCTATTACCCACACAAAGATATTAATAGATGTCGTTCCTTCCCTCCAAGAGTTCAGAATCTAAGACATAATGTATATATTGTAGACTGCATAGACATGGGCTAGAATTATTAAATTAAAATGATAACAGATAGGTTACGGCCAAACAAGTTATTATTACACAGTCTGTCTGTGGAATAATCATCATGAATGCCTGAATTGATAAATGGAAAATGAATGTGGTACTGATCAAAAATGGAATTTAACAAGGCAGGAGTTATGGAGGAGTCAAAGAAAGAATGATGCAGCATGGTATTGAATAAAAATAAATAGTGTTTGCAGACAGAGAGCAAGCCCTCAGATAAAAGAAGAACTCAGTGAACCACCTAGCTGGCCATGATGCAGAGGCAGGAGGGACAAGATACAGTGGATACGTGTTGGTGATGATGTTAGTGTAACCCTTATAAATCCATTATGGACTTTCCTGGTTGTTGTTATTGAGTCACTGAGTCCCTTCTGACTTTGCAACCCCATGGACCCTAGCTGGCCAGGCTCCTCTGTCCACAGAATTTCCCAAGCAAAAATACAGGACTGCATGCTCGGGCATGTCGACTCTTTTCGACCCTATGGACCCCTCCAAGATTCTCTGTCTGTGGGATTTTCTAGGCAAGAATAGTGGAGTGGGTGCCATTTCCTCCTCCAGGGGAGCTTCCCAACCCAGAGATCATACCCATGTCTCCTGCACAGGCAGGTGGATTCTTTACCACTGAACCACCTGGGAAGTGGTTAAGACTCCATGCTCCCTCTACAGGGTGGACAGCTTCCATCCCTGGTCAAGGAAGATCCCACATACCGCCTGGCCAGATAATAATATTAATAAAGTCATTTTTTATAAAGTTCTTATATGTGGTACAGTCCCAGAATGGGCTCATATCTAAAAACACTCATCTAGAATCAAGCACAGTCTGTCTGCCTCATATGGCCAGGGAAAGATGAAAAAAAAAAAAAAAAGAATAACCAACAAGGCAGTATATTTGGATAAATCCTAAAAGCATGGAGCATTTGACAAGCAAGAATTATAAACACAAAACATCGATAGTTTGAAATAATAATTACAATGACATATATTAGTAAAATAAGAACTCTTTTGAGAATGTTCAAAATATATAATATGAAATATTTAGCTGTATTTCCACCACTGTTAAGCAGATGCAGGGAAGACACATGTTTACTCCCACTTTGAAGAAACTTTGAAAGGTAAAATAATGAATGTATGCATGTGTATAACTGAGTCGCTTTGCTGTACAGCAGGCATTGACACAACACTGTAAATCAGCTATACTTCAATTAAAAAAATTTTTTAATTAAAGAAAAATCAGGTTTGCAAAATTTTCATAATGGTACTAGATAATGTTATTCACTGTATCAGAGGGGTATCTTCATTTGCTAGATTTTTTTTACATGCATACATGCATGCTTGGGCATGTCGACTCTTTGCGACCCTGTGGACCCCTCCAGGCTTCTCTGTCCATGGGATTTTCTAGGCAAGAATAGTGGAGTGGGTTGCCATTTCCTCCTCCAGATTTTCCACATCTTTTCCATTGGCAGGATGATTCTTTACCGCTGAGTCACCTGGGAATCTTGGTAGTTTTTTTAATCACCCAAAAATGTACCCATCCTATTCAGATTCTAACTCAAATATCATGACTCAAAACTCTACGCTCTTTCTGGTACTATCCCTCCCACTCTTCCATTCTGTGGCCCAGATCAGCTACTCTTATTTCACTTACCCTTTCTGTTACTTTTGTTTTCAATGTCTTTTCCCTACATTTTATTTAATGCTTTCTTTTCTGGCGCCTCTAACCAACATGAATCACAATACTATAGACAAAACCACCAAAACAGAGAAGTGTTGCTCGAATAGTGACAAATCCCAAATCATTGTTTGTCTGTTAACTTTCTTCCACAAATTCTGACAGAATGTCTAAACAACAGAGTTTGTGATAAATAAAGGGGAGTCTGGTGTCATGATCCCATCCTACCTAGAAGCTGCACCATCATGAGCACACATGTCTAATAGTCCCCAGGAATCTATACTACTTTTTAAATTCATTCTGAGGAAACTTTCAAAATTTTAATATGACTCATAGTATGCTTAGAGACACGAAATGTGTTAGGCCAGAGTCGCCGTATTCTGATGATTAACATAAATTATTTAGATTGCTGAAGTTTTAATTAGAGTCGGTTACAGTACTGAATTTCTGGTTAAATGATAAACACTGGGAAGTGTTGTCTAATTAAATCCTCCTATGAACCATGAAGGGCGATGGATCATCCCCTCCCCAGAGGAGGGACTCAGTCTCAGAGAGACTCGAGGAATTGCCAAGATCACAGGCTCCTAAATGCTTAATGCAGGATGTGAATTCATGTTTATCTGAGTTCTTTCCACTTGTCATACAAATACCAAAATCATGGTGCATCGTTATGTATACTATCTCTCATTTTATAGGACAGATGAGCAAACTGACCACGCAAGGTGAACTCTATCCAGATCTCCCACTTGCTGCTTCTGGGGGAAGAGGTCAAGGCAGGGCAGGAACAGGTGGAGTGTGGGTGGGGCCAGGCCTGGAAAACTAGGAGTGGAGGCTTAAGAGGAGGGCCGGAGGACAGGCCGGGAGATGAAGTTGGCGGAGATCCTTGGATACAGACCATGAGTCTCGGTGAGCTGCACTCAAAAATGACTTTGGACTTACAGCATCAGCAATTAGCAGGAGGTTTTGAACACAATGATATAGCTATATTTCCTTAGGAATTAACCCTGGCAGCTTACCCAAAATAATCTAGAGGGTGAGGAGCTGAAAGGAAGCCCTAAAGGAGTGTGATTGTTGCTCTGCATCGCTAGAGAGGAAGAGGCTATGACCAAGTCAAGTCGGCTGCTTTCCTAGAACCTGAGAACATTTTCAGTATATTTTCTCCCTGACTAGTGCCAAAGAATTGATGCTTTTGAACCATGGTGTTGGAGAAGACTCTTGAGAGTCCCTTGGACTGCAAGGAGATCCAACCAGTCCATTCTAAAGGAGATCAGCCCTGGGAGTTCTTTGGAAAGAATGATGCTAAAGCTGGAACTCCAGTACTTTGGCCACCTCATGCAAAGAGTTGACTCATTGGAAAAGACTCTGATGCTGGGAGGGATTGGGGGCAGGAGGAGAAGGGGACAACAGAGGACGAGATGGCTGGATGGCATCACTGTCTCGATGGACATGAGTCTGAGTGAACTCCAGGAGTTGGTGATGGACAGGGAGGCCTGGTGTGCTGCAGTTCATGGGGTCGCAGAGTCAAACACGACTGAGTGACTGAACTGAACTGAACTGAGTACCTAAGAAATTATGATGATGAAATATACAGTATACATGTGAAATGCAATACAACGGTTTTGTCTAGTACCCTGACTGCAACAGGACTGGCCAGTTTGACTGTGCACTCCGCAAACATGCAACTCCCATCTCTACTTCTCCTTCCCAAAGAAGTCTTTGTATCTAGTCTGTACTGATGACACTTTCAATTTCTCCTGTGCTCTCCTGTTATTCACTAACCCATCTGTTAAATTCTGGGTGTGCTTTGTAAACAAGCAATAGATAGAAACCTAACAGAAAACATTATTAACAAAGATGCATAAATGATGGAAAGTAGGTGGACAAAGTGTCCAAATACAGGGTCATTTAAGTCAAAGAGGAAGTACTAACCAGCTAGAGGTACAATCTGCCTGATTTAATCAATAAGTAACTTTGCAAGTCAGGGCTGTTACTAAGAATCAGTCTAGTCAATAAACTTTAGACTATACTCAGCAGCTGCAACCTCCCAACAGTGGAGGAAAAGCATATATATAATTTTAAATATTGTGTTAATAGGTCCAAAACCTAGTATCTATAAGAGCATAATTTTACTGTCTCTATTTTAACACATTTACATTTTAATCAATAACACTCTCCATGGTAAGTTTGAGGCACTTACAGGTATACATTTATGACTTTATTTCTTGGTCATTCCTTTAGAAAGTGCACAGTAAGGATAGGATAAAATGGTGCTGAATATCTAAAGTGCATCATTGAAAATGCATCAAGATACTTTCAACCCTCAGCGCATTTTTAATCTCCCTAAAAACTGCAGAACCATAGTCACGTTAACTAGAGAAATAGCTTGCCCAGAACACCTTTGAAGTCAGAATACATTATATCATTCTTGAAGGTATTAATAATTATTAAATCAAGTACTGAACTAAAAGAGATACATGAATGAAAATAGGCTCTTTTTTGCAAATACTATATACATTATATAAAAACCATGCTAATGGCTTCTAACATAAAAAATGCTTTAACCACAGGTCACAGAAAACTGAAAAAAAATAGTTTTCAATACATTTATGAAAAGACAAGTGTTCACCTTCAGTTGGACCAAGTAATGTCTTTTCACTGAATAAATTACTTTCTGGTATAACTTAAATGTGCATCTAGAAACTCTATTAACTCTTTAAAAATAATATAGAAAATTATATACATTCTGGAGTTGCAATATTGGTTTACTAAATGGGGTTTACAGTGGTGGGCTGAAAGAATTTCATGCATACATAATGTGCAAAGTTTTATTTCTTGTTTCCCCCCAAAAGTAAATCCCATGTCAATTTAATCTCTTGTCATTTAGAGAAGCCTAGCTAACCTGGGAAAATAAGTTTTTATTCATTCAGTTAATACACATGTATATTCTAGATTCTAAATCCAAACTCTCTTTAGGATTTTCTCTATCATTTGATAACAAACTACAACTATGATAAAAACAGTATTGTGCTACAACCAGCTTTACTGAAAAGCTAGTCCTAATCTAAAAATATTTCTCTCTTTATCCCTTTCTTCTTTAATTTTCTATTTCCTCCCTTTCCCTCCTTGCCCTTAAAAAAAAAAAAAAAAGCACACAGCTAAGACTCGTTAGTATGTTGGTTCCACATACAAAATGTAGACCTCAGAGTTGCTAGGTGTCTGTAAAGGGCTCAAGTCCTTTGAGAAACAAAGACCAATATAGTCGGACTTTCGGCTGACTATACTAGGATCAGACCCAGGAGGCTTTGGGGATTTTTCACTTTATAACTGGAGGTTTGTACACCTTTTTACTGCCTTCATCCAATTCCCCCTCCCTATACCCCCCAAGTCTCCACCTCTGATAACCACAATTCTGATTTTTTTTAATGCATTTGTTCATTTGATTGTGTTTGAAGTATAACTGACCTAAAACACAGTGTTAGTTCTGGTACAAAACATAGTGTTTTGATATTCTTATATATTACAAAATTATCAGCACAATAAGTCTAGTTAGGTTATGTCACTATACAAAGATGTCACACAATTGTTGACTTTATTCTCCACACTGCATTTTAAACTGGTGACTCATTTATTTTACAACTGGAAGTTTGTAGCTCTTAATCTCTCTCATCTGTTTCTTTCCTTCCTTGCCACCTGGTTATTCTCTGTATCTATAACTCTGTTTCTGTTTTGTTAGGTTTGTTCTTTGGCTTATTTTTTAGATTCCACATATAAATGAAATCATAGTGCATGTCTTTCCCTGTCCAATTTACTTCACTTAGCTTAATACCCTCAAGGTTCATCCATGTTGTCACAAATACAAGCTTTCATGCTTCTTTAGGGTTAAGTTGTATTCTACTATATGCATGTACAACATCTTCTTTATCCATTCATCTATTTACGGGCACTTAGGTTGCTTCCAATGAACATAGGAGTGCACTTTTGTAATTAATATTTTCATTTTCTTCAAATAAATACCCAAGAGTGGATCATATGGTAGTTCTATTTTTAATTTTTTTGAAGAATCTCCATACTGTTTTCCAAAGTGGCTACACCAATTTATATTCCCACCAACAGTGCATGAGGGTTCCCTTTTCTCCACATCCTCACCAACACTTGCTATTGTTTGTCTTTTTAATGATTGCCATTCTGTCAGATGTGAGGTGAGTATCTGTGGTTTTCAATTGTATTTCCTTATTAATTAGTGATTTTTGACATCTTTTCCTGTGTCTGTCAGCCATCTGTATGTCATCTTTTTGGGAAAATGTCTATTCAGGTACTTAACCCATCTTAGTCAGGTTGTTTTTTTGATGTTGAGCTGTATGAGTTCTTTGTGTATTTTGAAAGTTAACCCCTTATCAGGTATATCATATAAAAATATCTTCTTCCATTCCATAATTGGCCTTTTGCTTTGCTGATAATTTCCTTCAATGTGCAAAAGTTTTTTAGTTTAATATAGTTCCATTTGTTTAATTTGCTTTTGTTTCTCTTGCCTAAGGAGGCATATCCAAAAAAATTACCAAGATCAATGTCAAAGAACTTAATGCTTATGGTTTCTTCTAGAAGTTTTATGGTTTCGTGTCTTACCTTTAAGTCTATAATTCATTTTGAACTTATTTTTGTGTATAGTGTGGCAGAATTCTGCAGTTTGATTCTTTAGCATGGAACTTCTACTTTCCCCAGAACCACTTAAAGAGGCTATCTTTTCCCTATTATACAGTCTTGTTTCCTTCATTGTAGACTACTTAATTATATAAGTGTGGATTCATTTCTGGGCTCTATATTCTGTTCCATTAATCTTTGTGTCTTTGGGCTTCCAACCTATACACTGGTCTAGTGAGCTGGGAGCAGGTGGGCAGCTCAGCAGGCAGCCACTCAGAGTCAGCCCAGGTGACAACAGCAATCTCCAAGTATGACTAGAGAATAGAAAATGAATCTTTCCTCGCTGCTTAACCTGGCGACCTGAATTAGCAGCCACTTCACATCATATGCTTCACTCTTAATTTGAGATGGCAGGGTAGACAGAAATAGGAAGACGGGCAGTCAGTACAAAAAACGAAGTACCCATAGGGGCCAATGTCCATTCAAACTCAATCATGGTGGGTTTGAGAATGGGCGAGCTCTACAAAAGATTAAGAGGAGTATATTAACTCATTCCTGATAGACATTTATAAGAGAAGAGAGGCATAAACAATGTTTACTTGGTATTAGAGAGACTCTTAGCTTCCAAGTGGACCACATGTGGCTCTTATCATCTCAGTCAATATTCATCCTATGCTGCTTACAAGTTCATGGATTGTAGAGTATAGATTCTATTAAACATATTTTTAGCACAATTGTTAGTTACAATAGAAATTACCTGGAAATTAAGATCAATGGGCGAAAGAAGGGAAATTCACATTTAGTACATGTGACTTCTTTCTCATCCATTAACTTCATCTAATCACACCAAAAACCCTGGGAAGGAGTTTCACTGTTCCCTGCTTTCTGGAAGAGGAAACTGAGAAGTGACAAAATCTACTCAGAGTCCACAGGGCACAATGGGAACTCCTGCCCCACAGCAACCACGCACAAACTGCACTGTGCTTGTAGGCACGGTGTAGGGACCAAGCCTCAGGAAATGCTGTGCCCTGTGGTTGCAGTAACTTCAAGAAAAGGCAAAATCAGGAAAACAATTTAAATTTAATTTAATTTAAATTTAATTTCCAATTTAAATGAGCCTGTTTGGTTTTTGCTGAATTGATACTTGGTTGTATGGAAAAGTATTACAAGTAAGCCCGTGGTAGATGTCATTCACAAAATAACTGCCACATGGAAATTCTAAAAAGGAAGCTGCTGCTAAGTCACTTCAGTCGTGTCCAATTCTGTGTGACCCCATAGACAGCAGCCCACCAGGCTCCCCCGTCCCTGGGATTCTCCAGACAAGAACACTGGAGTGGGTTGCCATTTCCTTCTCCAATGCATGAAAGTGAAAAGTGAAAGGGAAGTCGCTCAGTCATGTCGGACTCTTCACAACCCCATGGACCACAGCCTACCAGGCTCCTCTGTCTGTGGGATTTTCCAGGCAAGAGTACTGGAGTGGGGTGCCATTGCCTTCTCTGAAAAAGAAAGCAGTGGTCACTTAATCTGCAGACTGCAGATGTGTGGTTGGCTAAGTGTCCCTGCCCTGAGCTGCCCCATAATGGCATTTAGAATCTTGCTCGTCATATATCCTCCCCAAATGGTAATATTCCCACTATGCATCAGGAAACATTTATATCATATCCAACAAAATCTTGTCCAACTCTCAGAGCCTGAAAAATGCCTTTGAAATTGTCCTTTGGGTTAAAGATGGAAAAATATCAGACTCCAATTCATTAACACACAGATGATATGGAATGACATATCTTATAAATAAATAATGCTTCTGGCATTTAAAATTCTTTGTCTCACTCCCATAATTTGAGAAAGCTTCAAACAGACATGCATTATACACACACACACATATGGTGTCCAGGTAATTTCATATTTACCCAAAAACTGTTGGTATATATCCAAATACCAAGCAGCTAGGAGTGAGTTAAATGTTCTTCACATAATAAAAATCTAGGGAATTCCCTGGTGGTCCAATGGTTCAGACTCTGTGCTTTCATTGCCATAAAAACTTTACAAACTGTTTCAGCTACAAGAAGTTTAAAAAATTAAAATATGTACCAAAATTTTTTATTGTACTTTAAAATATTTCAAATCCACAAAAATATGATAAAAGTAGTACAATGAGCACCCATATGCCTTTTCCCCTGGGCTTATCCATTAACATTTTCCCACATTTGCCTTTTCTCTCTCAACACTCACACACATGCATATGTCTTCTCGAGGAATGATTTGAGAGCAAATTGCAGACACCAGGACTCCTCTCCCCTAAACACTTCATCCTGGCTCTCCTAAAAACTACATTCTTATGATTGCTAAATTTCAGAAAGTCAACACTGATAAAATAAGGCTATCTAATGTAACATCTATATTCATATTTTATCAATTATCCTAATTACATCCTTTGTAGAAAAAATTATTTCTTTTCCTAATCACACCCTTGCCTCAGCAGCCACAGCTCTATGGCCTCCTTTAATCTGAAGACAATGACATAAATTTAGAACAAGGGCCAGTTGAACCATATAGAATATTCCTCAAATTTTGGTTTGTCTGATGCAAACACAAGATTGTTACAGAAGCTGTCATAGAAATGCACCAGAGGAAACTTGCTGCTGTGTTAATAGCGGATCTTTTGTAAAGTACTGTGTCCCATTTTCGTTTCTTTTTCTTTAAAATTGTGACTCTCAAGACTTCCAGTTTTTACCCACCCTTATTCTTGTAAATGTCCTCAGGCATTCCTTAAAGACACGCATTTATCTCTCCTAACTTTCAGAATCATCTCTGAAGCCTTACCCAAGCCACGCTTCAGCTTCCCCAGCCAGTTGGTGATCACTCCCAGGTTCCTTTACCCTCAGAGTTCCAACATTCTCCTCCAGGTAGAGGGTCTCCATTGCTGTTTTCATCCATCCTTCTCTATCAGTGAAAAATGCCCTCTCCATGCAACAAAGAGAAGGACCAAGCAACTGTGTCTTAAACAAAGAAGAATTAATTTTTCTCACATTAACAGTCCGGCAGTCAGTACTCATGGCACCAGATCAGCTTTCCAGCCATGCCATTAGGGTCCTGGGCTTTTCTGGTATTTCCCACTTCACCATCCTCTGTGCTGATTATCATATTACAGGTTTATCTCCTAATTCATGGAAAGATGCCCACCGTAGCTCCAGACGTCAAGTCCAAGTGGCATGTACGTCCATCTTTCCACAATAGTTTTCCCAGAAATCCCATTAGAAGAATTCTGATTCTCGGATCTTATAGGTCAGGATTTGGTCCCACAGTCATGCCTAAATACCAAGGCAGCAGAGAACCTGGGGAATAAAAGTAGCTTTACTATTTGGACAGACGTGTCTTTTTCAGTACTGAATGCACCATCAACACGAAAACAGTGGGGATTCCAGTATTAGAAGAAAAGGGAACTGGACAGCCAGTCAGCAACCAACCGATTCCGACACCTCCCAACACTGTAGATTCACTCATTCCCTCCTGCTCAATCTCATTCTAGGTTTCTTGTCAGTTTTCCTTCATTTCTCTTCTCTCCTATCCACAGCCCCTTGAAAAATGAACTTTCATGCATGTTTATTAACACCTCACCTTCCTCCTTGAGTCAAATAATATTACAACCACTGGTACTGTTTGCACCTTCAGGAAAGCTGGAGTCCAGGAAGACGAAGAACCTTGCTAAAATTTGCCCATGCACAGAGAGGCACACCCAAGAGTAAAACATACCCCTGATGGCTTTCAGTATTGTCACATCTGCTCTCAGAACACAGGGTTCCTATTTCCCACTCTGCTGTTTGGCCCCTCTTGCACATACCTGAGATATTTAAATATAAAGTTCTCCATGACGCTTCATCAATTCAGTTGTTTATTTCTGGAAACTTCTCCAAGAAGGAAAAATATTGAGAGAACCATGCTTTTCCCTTTTTACTTTTTTAATTTACTCTCTAAATGTGAAGGAAGGAGAAGCCAGGGTGATAAACCATTGCCTTCCTTGGAAATTATTGCTCTTCTGAACCCTGAATCTGAATTTGCAGGGCTGCCATCTCCAATATGTCTGTCAAGAAGCAGTGGGACTATGTCTATTTAGAGGCATCATGCTTGTCTTTGACGTTGTGGGGAAATATCTTGCAACACCCAAAGCAACATAAATATAAAGTACCCTGATGAAGCAGCCAGCATCTCATCCTTGCACCGAAAGGTTTCAAAAGAGGGACAGATCACCCAGAATAGAAATGCTCAGAGAGGGAATCAGTTTGCAGTTGTAATTGACCTTGATTATGAAGAGTAAAACTTGGGTGAAAATAAGATATGCAGCACAACTGTCACAAGTCAAGAAACAGAAATATGGGTGGTTTTCAGGAGCTCCTAGGCTTGTCAATACATGGGGAGCAGTGGTTAAAAACACACGTTCTGAAATCAAACAGTCCTGAGTCTGAACCTCAGTTCTGCCATGTCCTAGTTGGGTGATCCCTGAGCAACTTACTCCTCCGTGCCTTACCTTCTAGATGGTAAAATCATGATAATATTAATAATGATTCAATGGCATTGTTATGAGAATGAAATAAAATATGTAAAGCTCTCAGTGCTAGTCCCTAAAATTTAGTAAATGCTCAAAAACACGAAAGAAAAGTCTTCTGATCAGAGTGAGAAGGTCAATGCATTGGACTCTTAGGTTTAAGAAAGTAGATTGTGGCCAGTTGTAGTTGTTTTGACTCTAAGGCTAAATTGTAATGCAAAGGAAGCCATTAAGAGTGTATCAACCAGATAAGCTTACTTACAAAACAGAAAGAAACTCACAGACTTAGAGAATGAACTTTTTTTTTTTTTTTTGGTTTTTAAAATAACATTTATTTCTTAAAAGTTAACATATACATAATAGGAAACCAAAAAGCACAAGAAGCAAAAAACGAAGTCATTCATAATCACAAGCAGTTTACCGTTTGACATCTCCTTCTAGGTCTCATTTGTGTATTTTCACAACTAAGCATTCATTTTTATGTAATTAAGACCATACAGTTATGTATCATGCTGTTTCACACATCATGAATATTTACCATTTCAAAGTCCCAAAGCTATGGGTATTTTGATAACCAAGAATACACTACACCAACTCAATCTGGAAGGAAAAAAAATGTAATCTTGCCTCTCTTGGCAACAAAAATCTCAAAGACAAAAATGGCAACAGGCCTCTAGATAAACATATTGGCAGAGCTATGATTAAAATACTACATTCCCTTAATGTTCAATTAAAATGAGACATAAAGCAACAGAGTACACAAAGTATAACAGTTCTAAGAGGATTCATCATCTGATCTAAACTATTAAGGTATTAGCAAGGAGGTATGTTTCTGCTGAATTATTAAACAATGCATTCCTATAGTACAGCCAGGAGATGCACACACATCCATGGTTATCATCAAAATATAAACGTGAGCGGATCCACATACAGCCCTCCCTCTATACTTCCTTCCTCCCCTCAGCTGCCAACCTAAATGAAAACTTATGGGTGCCGGGGGAAGGATGGCGGGGGCGGGGGGGAAGCATAGTTAGGGAGTTTGGAATGGACATGTACGCACTGCTATATTTAAAACAGATAACCAACAAGGACCAACTGCATAGCACATGGAACTCTTCTCAATGTTATGTAGCAGCCTGGATGAGGCAAGTTTGGAGGAGAACAGATACACATAAATATACGATTGAATGCCTTTACTGTTCACCTGAAACTATCACAACATTGTTAATTGGTTATACCCCGATACAAAATAATTTTTTTTTTTAAGTTTATCAGTCATATGTGAAATACTCTAGATTGGAATCACAGCTGAGACAATGGGAGTGGAAAGGAGCTGCTGGGTAGAAAGCTCATTAGGAAGATGTCTAACTGCCCTCGACTTCAAGTCTGTTTTTTTGCTGCAGTGTCATCAATAAACTGCTGTCAGTCACTAAGCAGGAATCAAATGGGATGGTTGGACAGTAGGCAAAGAATCATGTCATAGTTTAACACATAAACTAGAAATGTAAAAATACAAGATTTAGGACTCCCAACTATTCTGTGTGTCGGGAAGTATGTGCGCTCACTCGCCAAATGCTCACTGGATGTTTATTATGGCAGAACCATAAGCTTTGAGCAATGCTTACAATAGCATCTCACCCAACTAAAGATCACTCATCCTAGAATCTACAAAACTTTAATTCTTGAAAACCCAGGCATTAAAAAAGAGAAAAGAACTCTTCTTTCTCAGGCCCTCATTCATAGCTCCCTAGCTCACACTTTACATAGAGGTCTACATGTCATTTCCAAGTATCTGCATTTTTAGCCACAGCAGATTTAAGTAAGAAATTAGAAATGGTAATGAGTGCACCAAGACTACAGAGCAGTCACATTAACGATAGTTGAAGTGACAGCTGGTAAAGAACCATGGAGGAAAAAAACACAAGAGGTTGAAAGAAGTCCAAAAGCACAGGAGTCTGTGGTCAAAGTTATAGGACACGAATGCTCTCAAGGGCCCTAACGCGTCAGTATCTTAGCAAGTCCAAGCTCAGACTGCTTCCGCATGACAGGTCAATAAAATCGAGAGATAGGTTGTTGGGCTAAGGAACAGTGCCTTTATTCAGAAAGCCCCCAGACCAAAAAGATGGTGGACTAGTGCCCCAGAGAGCTACCTTTCCCAGGTTTCTTTTATGGAACAAAAAGCATGAGGGGAGGAGGTAAAGTTAAAAAGGTGGTAAGTTGTTGCAAATATTTTCTGTTCTAGCCAGACTCCAGAAAGGATATGTTAATTTCCTCTTTCCTGTAGCCATTCACTGGAGGATCTGGTCAGGATATTTCCTGTGAGTTTAACAAAGGTATTATAGCTTAACCCTCAAGCTTAACTCTTAACCTTCAAGGTTCCCAGAGATGAGCCATTATGCATACTTTAAGCTGTAGGCAACATCCCTTTAGTGATTAAGTGTAGCAAAAGCCATACAAGTTTAAAGTAAAAGAAGCCGTTTCATTATGGAATCATTATCATGTTTGTAATCCCCATTACAAACATGATAACCCAAATTCATCTGGTTTCAATAGATCTCCAAACCTTTAGAAGCAAAGTGAAAAAGTGGAAGTGTTAGTTGCTCAGCTGTATCCAACTCTTTACTATCTGTGGTTCCTCTGCCAGGTTCCTCTGTCCATGGAATTCTCCAGGTCAGAATACTAGAGCAGGTTGGCATTCCCTTCTCCAGGGTATCTTCCTGACCCAGGGATCAAACCTGGGTCTCTTGCATTGCAGGCAGATTCTTTACCATCTGAGTCACCAGGAAAACCCTTAGAAGTAAAGCTACAACCCAAAATAGAATCAGACACACCAGTATAGACTTTTCTGACAAGTTTTGCTAAAAGGGGGAGATACAAAATAAAGATGCACCTGGTGTGGGGAATGAAATGTCTTTTCTTTAGTCTTGTTTTTAAGAAGCAGGAACACAGCATGTTTCAGGAAAGGGGTGAAAATGGATGTGGTTGAGAGAGAAGGGAGAATCATCGATCCACCTGGAGCCGGAAAGAAGGATGGAAATGGGGGGTGGGGGGGACGCTGACTTGGGACCAGTGTGAAGAGGGTGCAAAGGAGGCAGAGTGTGCAATGTAGGCTCAAGGAAAGAAGGAACGAAACCACCGTCTAGGAGACGGGAGAGTGCATAGAGCAGAGAGCCACTGCCACGTGGCGTCAAGGCCCCCTCCCATTCTATTCGAAGGAAGAGTAGTGCGCCTGGCACATCTGGGGAGCACAGACAATTCTGCTCTTGAGTCAGTGCTCTGTAAGTTCAGCAGTCGGACTGCCATGAGGACAGTCAATGATAGAGGCATAATTCTTGAGAAATTGAGTGTCTTGTTCATCTGGCCCCGAATGAGTCATAAGAAGAAACTGGACTAAGACAAGATCATGAAGAGATATTGAGTACCAGGATTTAGTCAGGATGTTGCAGAAACCAGTAATCAAGAATCCAAGCACCACACTCGGAGAGTTGGAGAACTCAGGTTTATTATGCTGGTGGGCCCAGAGGAGTTAACACTCTAATCTCTGAGTCTCAAACAAAGAGGTTATAGAGTTCTTATATACCTACTAAAGTAGGTCAACTATATAGTGGGTCAGCCTACTGTAACAGGGCAACACTAGCTGATTTAAACTAAGGGGTTTCACGTGCATGGAAACAGCAATCAAGACAGGGAAGGGGATGCCTGACCTTTACACGAACAGGCATGATTAAGCAGGTTTGCAGGGGCAGGACAAGGGCGAGTGAGATAAACTCCAGTTCCTAGTATTGTAAGTCCCCACTTTCTGAGACTATGTGACCTACATGATCCAGACTTTGTAAGGAGCAAGCTGAGTTACAGAGGCAGAACGAGCAAGAGGTTATGTAAAATTTTACTGTTTCCTCTTCAAGGACATTAGTGATGTCATTGTTTTTGTTTTACTTGTGGGTTTTTTTGTTTTGTTGTTTTTTTTTTTTTACTGTTTCAGCTGTATTGGGGTTATAGACCATTGAATTTTTCAAGGTTTTTTGCATATATCTCAAAATCTCAAATTTGAAGTCTAAATATTCCTTTAAATGATAATTTCTTTTAAACATCTGTTTCTGTTATTCACAGATTGAAGGAATGAATCAAACAGCCTGAAAATATTTTGCTCCAAATTCTCTTAATTTTGGCAGAATATTCTTAAATTATCTATCCAATTTTTCAAAACCTCCAGAGATTGTCTCAGTAACTCCATCCACTGTTTAGTGATTCCTGTAAGTAAGAGATGACTGCTTATAACTAACTTGAATGTCATCTCTGACATAAGGGCACAGAATAAATGCAGCCTCTTCCCTGTGTTTCTTGCCAAAACAACAGTGATAACAACCTTCCAAGAGACACAACAGCTGCAGTGTTGCCTCTGTTTGGTAATATCCACCCACTTCTAAGATCTCATGAAAGCAACTAGAAAATCTCCACTAGGAGGTAAACAGGTCACAAAAGTAACAAACTGCCTGCCTGCAAGTGAGCACATGTGTTCTAGGCTGCTGAAAAGGAATGCTTTCCCCACTGGTGCTTCATCAACACCTACTTCTGGGTTTCTCAGTCTGGACACTATGGACATTTTAGGAAGACATATCTTTGAGGGAACTGTCCTGTGCATTGTGAGATGTTTAACAGCATCACTGGACTCTACTTATTAGATGCTAGTAGCACCTCCTGCCAAGTGGTAATAATATAAAATAAATCTCCAGACTCTGCCAGCTGTCCCCAGGCTACAAAATCGTCCCTGATTGGGAGCCACTGGCTTGGTTCTACCTCTTTTCAAAAAGTCTAAAGAAAACCAGCTGATTACAAATCAGTGTTTTTTCATCTAGAAGAAGAAATTTTTTACTGAAGTATAGTTAATTTATAATGTTTCCAGTGTACAGCACAGTGGTTCACTTATATAATACATAGCTATATAACATATAGTTCTGTAATTACATAGTATATTTAAGAATCCTCTATTACTACTGGTATTTTTATTTGTTTTGTTGTCGGATATCTGAAATAGTTATCGATAGTTAGCATTTGGGCTTCTCTCGTGGCTCAGGTGGTAAAGAATTTTCCCCACAATGTGGGTGACCTGGGTATTTAAGATAGAAATTATAAAATAAATGGGTTAAATATATGGAAAGTTTGTACTTGGTTTTCTCTGTTTTGTTGTTTTAAGTTTTACTTCCTAACAATGTATTTTAGCAAACTCCTTCTACACTTTTGATGCTGTGGGTAGTTACCCCCAAAATAGGAATATTGCATATTTTTCCATAGAGTATAAAAGGGATTTCAAATGTTGGTAATAAGACACAGATTCCAATAAAACTCTTATCTTAGTGTTTGCCAAGTCATGGCTATTCAGAAATACATTAGCAATTAAACATAGCAATTATATTCACCTCCTTTACTCTGAATTTAAGTTTGCAGAACTGACTTTAATGCAGTGACTGCACTGATTCCAGAGCAACACAGCTGACATTTTTCCATATTAACATTTAATGTTGTTACAGAATAAGGGCTATAAATCCACTGAGTTATTGTTTTCTGTAAAAAATGAGTTCCCCTAGACACATCCAAAAGTGCTTGTGCATTTCTGTCAAAAAGTAAAAGCTAACTTTTATTCTACTAAAGATAAATCAGTAGGAACTTAGTTTCAGAGACATATTTATTGAAACCTTTAAGATTTTAGTTTCTGATAGAGGGATTCAGGATTTAAACATGACCCAGGTCAGATCATGTCACCCCCCCCCAAATGATAGCCAGCCCCATCATAACCACTTTACTATATGGAAACTATTGAAAGCAGAGTTCCAAAGAAAAGCAAGGAGAGATAAGAGCCTTCCTCAGTAATCAATGCAAAGAAATAGAGGAAAACAATAGAATGGGGAAAACTAGAGATCTCTTCAAGAAAATTAGAGATACCAAGGGAACATTTCATGCAAAGATGGGCTTGATAAAGGACAGAAATGGTATGGACCTAACATAAGCAGAAGATATTAAGAAGAGGTGGTAAGAATACACAGAAGAACTGTACAAAAAATATCTTCATAACCCAGATAACCATGATGGTGTGATCACTCACCTAGAGCCAGACATCCTGGAATGTGAAGTCAAGTGCGCCTTAGGAAGAATCACTACGAACAAAGCTAGTGGAGGTGATGGAATTCCAACTGAGCTATTTCAAATCCTTAAAGATGATGCTGTGAAAGTGCTGCACTCAATATGCCAGCAAATCTGGAAAACTCAGCAACGGCCACAAGACTGTTAAAAGTTAGTTTTCATTCCAATTCCAAAGAAAGGCAATGCCAAAGAATGTTCAATTGCATTCATCTCACACACTAGCAAAGCAATGCTCAAAATTCTCCAAGCCAGATTTCAACAGTACATGAACTGTGAACTTCCAGATGTCCAAGTTGGATTTAGAAAAGGCAGAGGATCCAGAGGTCAAATTGCCAACATCTGTTGGATCATCAAAAAAGCAAGAGAGTTCCAGAAAAACATCTGCTTCTGCTTTATTGACTATGCCAAAGGCTTTGACTGTGTGGATCACAACAAACTGGAAAATTCTGAAAGAGATGGGAATACCAGACCACCTGACCTGCCTCTTGAGAAATCTGTATGCATGTCAAGAAGCCACAGTTAGAACTGGACATGGAACAACAGACTGGTTCCAAATTGGGAAAGAAGTACGTCAAGGCTGTATATTGTCACCCTGCTTATTTAACTCATATGAAGGATACATCAGGCGAAATGCCAGGCTGGATGAAGCACAAGCTGGAATCAAGATCGCTGGGAGAAATATCAATAACCTCAGGTATGTAGATGACACCACTCCTATGGCAGAAAGTGAAGAGAAACTAAAGAGTCTCCTGATGAAAGTGAAAGAGGAGAGTGAAAAGGGTGGCTTAAAGCTCAACTTACAGAAAACTAAGACCATGGCATCTGGTGCCATCACTTCATGGCAAATAGATGGGGAAACAATGGAAACAGTGGCAGATTTTATTTTTCCGGGCTCCAAAATCACTGCAGATGTTGATTGCAGCCATGAATTTAAAAGACGCTTGCTCCTTGGGAGAAAAGCTATGACCAACCTAGACAGCATACTAAAAAAGCAGAGACATTACTTTATCAACAAAGGTCCATTTTGTCAAAGCTTTGGCTTTTCCAGTAGTCAAGTATGGATATGAGAGTTGGGACATAAAGAAAGTTGAGCACCGAAGAAATGATGATTTGAACTGTGGTGTTGGAGAAGATTCTTGAGAGTCCCTTGGACTGCAAGGAGATCCAACCAGTCAATCCTAACGGAAATTAGTCCTGAACATTCATTGGAAGGACTGATGCTGAAGCTGAAACTCCAATACTTTGGTCACCTGATGCGAAGAACCAACTCATTGGAAAACACCCTGATGCTGGGAAAGATTGAAGGCAGGAGGAAAAAGAGACAACAGAGGATAAGATGGTTGGATGGCACCACTGACATGATGGACATGAGTTTGAGTAGTCTCCGGGAGTTGGTGATGGACAGAGAAGCCTGGAGTGCTACAGTCCATTGGGGTCGCAAAGAGTTGGACACCATTGAGTGACTGAACTGAACTGATATGGAAACAAGGACAGTTTCCTCAAAATCGCATCACCAACATGCTTCACTTCACTTCTTCTTTGACTCTGGCCCTTGAATTACATTGCTGTTATTGTTCAGTTTCTAGGGCGTGTCCAACTCTTTTTGAGACCCCATATGACTGTAGCCTGCCAGGCTCTTCTGTCCATGGAATTTTACAGATAAGAATACTAGAATGGTTGCCATTTTCTCTTCCAGAGGCTCTCTCCGACCTAGGGATGGAACCTGAGCCTCCAGCATTGCAGGCTGATTCTTTGCCTCTGAGCCACCAGGGAATCATATGGGCACCCAATTAAGCCAAAGAGAAGTTAAGATCACTGAACAAAGTCTGGACCATCTGTCCCTTCTTTGTGCATTACCCAGACCCACAAAATGCAGACAAGGCACATACATATTTTTAATCATAGGAGAATGACAGTAATTTGCTCTTCAGCAGATAAAAAGAAAGTCACTGATTTTCATTCAGCACTGTGTTTCAGTTGGCAATCAGCTCATGGAGCTCTCCCTCAGTTTTTCCATCTACTTAATCTTATAGGGGGCTTCCCAGGTAGCGCTAGTGGTAAAGAATCCGTTTGCCAATACAGGCAAACGTAAGAAACACAGGTTTGATCCCTAGCTCAGGAAGATCCCCTAGAGGAGAACACGGCAACCCACTCCAGTATTCTTGCCTAGAGAATTCCATGGACAGAGGGGCCTGGCGGGCTACAGCCCATGTGGTCACAAAGAGTCAGACACGACTGAAGTGACTTAGCACGCATGCAATCTGATAGGATTTCCAAGAGAAGGAAGCTATTTAAGTGCTTCATCAAAAAAAAAAGTCTCTGTTGTTGCAATTAAAATTATAATACATATTTTCCAAATTGCTTCAAATTTTGACTGTAATATTTATTTGAGTTCTTACATACTAGAATAATTTTTCAGTTAGGGTGCTTTTTTAAAAAATCATTTATGAATTTCTTAAATTATAAGTGATTTTTGTATGATATGAGAGTATTTAACTTAAAAAGCTATAATCACAAAAATCTAAATTCAGGTATCTCGAAAAGCAAGATACCTTTGTGCCAGTATTGAGTACTAACCTACACCATGCTGACAGAGCCAGGCCTCATCACTGCCATGCTGTCACTGTCATCAGATGGCCCCTACATCACGAGTGCTCTGCGAGGTCTTTTTCATTCAGTTCTGAATCTATCACTACACAGTCTCTGTTGAAATTATTAATATCCTGATTCCACTGCATAACCCCTCATAGCTCAGTTGGTAAAGAATCCACCTGCAATGCACGAGACCCCGGTTCACCTCCTGAGTCAGGAAGATCCCCTGGAGAAGGGAAAGGCCACCCTCTCCCATATTCTTGGGCTTCCCTTGTGGCTCAGCTGGTAAAGAATCCACCGGCCATGATCGACCTGGGTTCGATCCCTGGGTTGGGAAGATCCCCTGGAGAAGCGAAACACTACCCACTCCAGTATTCTGGCCTGGAGAATTCCATGAACTGTATAGTCCGTGGGGTCACAAAGAGTCAGACATGACTAAACAACCTTCTTCTTCTCAGTGCATAAATATATCTAGGAAAAGTGAAAGTGTTAATCGCTCAGTTGTGTCCAACTTTTTATGACCCCATGGAATGTAGCCTGATGGGCTCCTCTGTCCATGGGATTCTCCTGGCAAGAATACTGGAGTGGGTTACCATGCCCTTCACCAGGGGATCTTCCTGGCCCAGGGATCAAACCAGCATCTCTTAGGTCTCCTGCACTGACAGGCAAACTCTCCACCATCTGAGCTACCAGGGAAGCCAGATATATTTAACATTTCATTTACTATAGTCAGAAAGTCTTCAAAAATGTATTTAGAAGTTCATCTACTCCTAAGCCACATACTTTTCCTGTTATTAAACTTGGCAACACATGCACTAAATCACATTTTCTTAAACTTCTCTGTCTCATCTGTTTGCTCCTTATCTGAAAAGAGCTTACTACCAAATTTAGGACTAAATTTAAAAATAAGCAAAAAATGATTCAAAAAAAACTACTCATTGCCCTTCTGCTGCCTTTCTCTTCCGTTGATGCTTGGTGACTGCATTTTGCAAATTCACACACACCCGAGATAAACATAAACAGAGATGTGAAAAGGTGTTTACTTACTCCATTTAAGCTCCACATCCAGAAATGACTGAATCTTCCTTATTTGGATCCAAACTGCATAAAACCATCTGAACAGAGAATCAGTGAAGAGGAGCCCATCAGGATTGAGGAATAGATAGTGTAAGGCATGTATGGCAAAGCAGACCCAACATTATAAGTTTATATTGGGAAAAGTCATTTGTTATTCCTATCTTAATAATTTCAAAAAAAGAACTGGACCGAATTGTTTTAACTCAGAATGAATTAAAGGCTTTTATGTAAGATGGGAAACCATTAAACTCCTAGAAGAAAACATAGGCAAAACACTCTTTGACATAAATCATAGCAATATTTTTTTTAATCTTTCACCTCAAGCAAAGATAACAAAAGTGAAAATAAACAAATTAGACCTAATGAAACTTAAAAGCTTTTACACGGCAAGGGAAACCATTAACAAAATGAAATGACAAAAAGGGACTTCCCTAGAAGTCCAGTGGTTAGGACACCACACTTCCACTGCAGGGGGTGTGGGTTCAATCCTTGATTGGGGAAATCAAATCCCACATGCCATATGGCATGGCCACAATTTTTTTTTTAATTTTTTTAAAAATTGAAAAGACAACCTGCTGAATGGTAGAAAATATTTGCAAATGATATGACCAGTAAAGAGTTAATATCCAAAATATATAAATAGTTCATACAACTTAATATCAAAATAACAACTTGATTTTTAACATTAAATAGGTGTCACACACCACCACCCCCAACTCCCACATATGAATGAGCTCCGGCAGTTCCTACAACCTGGCCTGTTCTCTTCCTCCCCAATACCAAACCAGCCATGATCCTCAGTCAACAGTAAGAATGCAAGAAAGTCCTTTATTGACTGTTCAATCCATTCTGTTTTTCTTTATAATTGACTATTATTCTAGAAAGTCTCAAAGATGTACAAACTTCAGAAGGATAATAAGCAACAGAATTATCTTGGATTCTATAATAATCTTTGAGCTCATATAAATCTGGAGTTTTAAATGGCAAAATTAACTTATGTCCCTCCACACAAAAATGTGCACATAGATGTGAATAGGAGCTTTATTAAAAACTGCCAAAGCTTGCAAGATGTCCTTTTGTTAGGTGAATCAATAGAATCAATCAGTATGTTTCATTCAGATCATGGAATATTATTTAGCACAAATAAGAAATGAGAGGAACCTTAAATGAAATTTATAAGTGAAAGAAGCCCATATGAAAAGGGCAGGAAACATTTTATTGGATGCTACATGCTACAGGGCACAGGGCCTGCCCTCAGGAACCCGCTACGGTAGTTCCTTCTGCCTGGCCTGTTCTCTTCCACCCCAGTACCAAACCAGCCATGATCCTCAGTCAACAGTAAGAATGCAAGAAAGGAGGGAGGTGGGAGGGGGGTTCAGGATGGGGAACACGTGTACGCCCGTGGTGGATTCATGTTGGTGTGTGGCAGAACCAATACAATATTGTAAAGTAATTAGCCTCCAATTAAAATAAATAAATTTAAATTTTTAAAAAATGATTGGATGAAAAATTTTTGAAAGAGAGAAGGGGAATTGAGCTCAGCTATAAAGTATGGGCAGACCTTTCATAGACAAGAGGAATGACGAGGACTTTGCAGGTGGGAAACACAAGAAAAGGCAAAGAGCAGGGAATCCCGGCATTTTCTGAAGATGTGGAAAAGAACTTCGTTTAGGTGTGGAGGTTCTTGGAAAAGCATTGGCATCCAGCTAAGGCTCAAGGTGGGACATAAGGCAGCATAAGGAAGGTGGGACCTGCCAGGATGACAAGAAGTAGGTCTGCAGACGGTGGGGAGTCACTCTGTACAGGGCCTTGTGTAAACTGCTCTCCCCTTCCACATCACAGTCACTCCAGGCAGAGCGCAGAATGTGCCCTGCGACCTGGGCTACTTCCCCTGCGGCAACACCACCAAGTGCTTACCTCAGCAGCTGCAATGCAATGGCGTGGACGACTGCGAAAACGGTGTGGACGAGGACAACTGCGGTGAGCAAGCCCCAGGGTCACAGCTGGGTGGGCACAAGGACCGGGGTCAAGTCCTGGCAGGAACCAAGGGCAGAAGGGCCAGTATCAAGTTGCTGAGACTCTTGAAATAGAAATGGGCAAAGAGAAATGCAGTTGAAAATCAAAATACATGTCAGTCAAGGAAATCTTACATTTGTTTTATTAGTTTAAAATATTTATTCTTATAAAGAAGATGTGGTATTTTATACATATATAATATAATATACACGCAACAGAATACCACTCAGCTATAAAAACAAGTGAAAGAATGCCACTTGCAGCAACACACGTGGCCCTAGAAATGACCATACTAAGTGAGGCGAGAAAGACTGATATCAGGATATCACTTTTATGTGAAATCTAAAACATGACCCAAATGACCTTATTTGCAAAACAGAAGCAGACTGGTAGACATAGAAAACGAACTTATGATTATTGAATGCATAAGGAGATTCAGGAGAGACCAATTAGGAGTTAGCAATATACACACTTTTTATAAATAAACAATACAGACCTACTCTATAGCACAGGGAATATATTCTTTATCTTGAAATAAACTATAATGTAAAGGAATCTGTTAAAGACTATATATATATTATTCACTCAGTATGATCATTTACATGTGTGTAACTGAATCACTTTGCTGTACACCAGAAACTAACACAACGTTGTAAATCACTTATACTCCAACATATTTTTTTAACCCATCCTCTTCTATGTATTAGTATCACAGCCAATATTTCAAGAAAGTAATGATTGTGGCACATGGTTAAATTTAAGCCATAGACCTGCTCAGTTACTGCTTAAGACACAGAATAGTGTAATTGTGAGGATGGGCTCTGGAGACAAGGTTGAGTGGTTGAAAACCGGTGCAAAAATAACCAGTCATTAACCTTGAAGGCATTTCTTAACCTCTCTTAGCCTCAATTTCCTTGTGTTGAGAATAGAATTTGAAAAACTCCATGGACAAGAGCAGCCTGGCAGGCTACAGTCCATGGGGTTGTAAAGAGGTGGACACAACTGAGCGACTGTAAACACACACACAAGGGAATTTGAGCAGATTGAATCAGAAAAGCACAGGTATGCAGCAGACGCTGTTTGTCAGCTGCTGTTGCTTGCTCTTATCGTTTACTTGGTACAATTATGCAGGGAAAATGAGGCCTCCAAAAACAGACTAAATCAGTAAGTCCAGCTTACCTCTCTCTTAACTAACAACCATATTTATGACCTTATAAAGCCAAAAGTAGGGCTTCTACACAGTTAAATTTGGCTTTCAACTGGGTTTTTGTTCAAATTTCTAAAGGTCTCAAAAACACAAATTTATAAAAAGAGTTTAAATTGGCTGGATCTGGGGGCAGGGGGGAAATGGGCCTTGGTTAATCGTGTAAAATAATGAGATTTCTCACTCATGGAAAAATAAGATACTATTTTTAGAGGACCAAAACATGCATGCACAATTTTATGCTGCATAAACAGCTGATACCTCACTGTTATCACTCCCTGAAGCATTAGAGACTTTTTAATATTAATTTTATTTATTTATTTTTGGCTGTGCTGGGTCTTTGTTGCTATGGAAGCTTTTCACTAGTTGCAGAGAGCAGAGGCTCCTCTCTAGTTATGGTGCGAGGGCTTCTCACTGTGGTGACTTCTCTCGCTGTGGAGCACAAGCCCTAGGGCAAGTGGGCTGAGTCGCTGCTGTTCCTGGGCCCTAGGGCAGGGACTCAGTAGTTGTGCTGCTGCTGCTGCTGCTGCTGCTGCTGCTAAGTCGTGTCAGTCATGTCCGACTCTGTGCGACCCCATAAACAGCATCCTACCAGGCTCCCCCGTCCCTAGGATTCTCCAGGCAAGAACACTGGAGTGGGTTGCCATTTCCTTCTTCAATGTATGAAAGTGAAAAGTGAAAGTGAAGTCGCTCAGTCGAGTCCAACTGAGCAACCCCAAGGACTGCAGCCTACCAGGCTCCTCCGTCCATCGGATTTTCCAGGCAAGAGTACTGGAGTGGGTCACCAGTGCCTTCTCCACAGTAGTTGTTAGCCATGGGATAAGTTGCTCCACAGCATGTGAGGATCTTCCTGGGCCAGGAATTGAACCCACATCTCCTGTACTAGCAGGCAGATTCTTCACAACTGAGCTACCAGGCAAGTCCCTATTACAGACTTTTTAAGGCATTGCCTTAAAGGAATTAAACTTCTTGGTCTGGAGAACTGTCTCTAGGTGGTGGCAGTAACTCAGAAGTGAGCACACTGTCTATATCTGAGCTTAGGCTGCAGTTGCCTTTGTTTGGGATGGCTGTGCAAATGTTTTTCTTCTTTAAATATATATATATCACCTTGTTAAAAATAACTAAATACTATGTAATTTTTTAAACTAAGAAAAATATGTCCTGCCCATTGCCAACCACTTCACCCTCAAGCTGCTAGCAATTTCAGACAAAGTGACAGGAGCTATCCCCCACCCCCCAGTTGAAATGGTGGCAGGAAGCAGAAGGAGCACTAAATTCACCCCCAAACAGCTTCGCAGGGAAAAGGGTTTTGGAAGTTTTGTCTTTGACTTAAGTTTAAAAGACCAAGTAATAAAAGTAACAATCTTAAAGTATTGAGCTATCAACTGAGAAAACAGGCACACACACATACAAAACCTAAAAGTTGAGAATTACAGTTTATTTTGTGGACATACAGAGGACTTAAGCCTGGGAGACAGCCTCTCAATAGCTCTGAGAAATTGCTCCGAAGAGGTAAGGGAGGGGGTGGGATAAAGAGGAGTTTTTGCAACAAAGACCAGGTAGTTGGAACATCAAAAGATTACTGCTAATTAGAGAAGACTAGATATCTCAAATTAATGAATTCAGCACTTTTTTGTGTTTGGGAAGATGCAGGAGCCTGGGCTCATTGAAATCATTCCTGTGATATGCACCTTATCTAGAGCCAGTATCATGATTTTCTCCATCCTAAACCCCTTCAAGGTACAAGTCAGGTGAGGGCTGCAGGGACTGAAGCCTTGGTGGCCACAACATCCTTTGTTTGCTGATATGGCAGGTGACATTATTCACTCAAATCCTTAAACTCTAGCAGTTTCTCGGAATCCGGGTGGAAGCAGTATCGCTTCCTAGGCTCCCAGAGACCTAGGCATAAATTCTGGTGAAACGTTTTGTAAAATGGGAATGATAAGAGTATCTGTGTCTGTGGGCTGTTCAGAGAATTCGATGTAATTCTGTATCTAAGATGGTGAGCAGAGCACCTGCAGACTGACAGATAATTTTATTGTTGTTCAGTCCCCAAGTCATGAGCAATTCTTTGCAGTCCATGGACTGCACCATGCCAGGCTTCTCTTTCCCTCACCATCTCCCAGAGTTTGCCCAAGTCCATGTCAAATCTCTTATGATTATACAGTGGAAGTGACAAAGGGATTTAAGGGGTTAGATATAATGGACAGAGTGCCTAAAGGAAGCAGTGATCAAAATCATCCCCAAGAAAAAGAAAGGCAAAAAGAAAAGCTGGTTGTCTGAGGAGACCTTACAAATAGCTCAGAAAAGAAGAGAAGTGAAAAGCAAAAGAGAAAAGGAAAGATATAACCATCTGAATGCAGGGTTCCAAAGAATAGCAAGGAGAGATTAAAAAATAAAAAAGCCTTCCTAAGTGATCCATGCAAAGAAATAGAGGAAATCAATTGAATGGGAAAGATTAGGGATCTCTTCAAGAAAATTAGAGATACCAAAGGAACATTTCATGCAACGATGGGCACAATAAAGGAAAGAAAGGTATGGACCCAACAGAAGCAGGATATATTAAGAAGAGGTGGCAAGAATATACAGAACAACTACACACACACAAAAAAAAAAAAACTTAATGACCATGATAGTGTGATCACTCACCTAGAGCCAG
The DNA here is from genome assembly GCF_032405125.1 of Capricornis sumatraensis. NCBI lineage: Eukaryota > Metazoa > Chordata > Mammalia > Artiodactyla > Bovidae > Capricornis > Capricornis sumatraensis. Next base: position 47,493,053 of record NC_091085.1, on the reverse strand, counting down.
ACATCCTGGAATGCAAAGTCAAGTGGGCTTTAGTAAGCATCACTATGAACAAAGCTAGTGGAGGTGATGGAATTCCAGCTGAGTGTTTTCAAATCCTCAAAGATGATGCTGTCAAAGTGCTGCACTCAATATGCCAGCAAGTTTGGAAAACTTAGCAGTGGCCACAGGACTGGAAAAGATCAGTTTTCATTCCAATCCCAAAGAATGGCAATGCCAAAGAATATTCAAACTACCACATAATCACATTCATCTCACACACTAGCAAAGTAATGCTCAAAATTCTCCAAGCCATTTTTCAATGGTACATGAACCGTGAACTTCCAGATGTTCAAGCTGAATTTAGAAAAGGCAGAGGAACCAGAGATCGAATTGCCAACATCTGTTGGATCATAAAAAAAAAAAAAAAAAGATAATTCTAGAAAAACATCTACTTCTGCTTCATTGACTACACTAAAGCCTTTGATTGTGTGGATCACAACAAACTGGAAAATACTTAAGGAGATGGGAATACCAGACCACCTTACCTGCCTCCTGTGAAACCTGTGCAACAGTTAGAACTGGACATGGAACAACAGACAGGTTCAAAATTGAGAAAGGAGTATGTCAAGGCTGTATACTGTCACCCTGCTTATTTAACTTCTACACAGAGTGTATCATGTGAAATGCCAGGCTGGAGAAGCTCAAGCTAGAATCAGGATTGCTGGGAAAAATATCAATAACCTCAAATATGCAGATGATACCACTTTATGGCAAAAAGCAAAGAGGAACTAAAGAGCCTCTTAATGAAGATGAAAGAGGAGAGTGAAAAGGTTGGCCTTAAAACTCAACATTCAGAAAACTAAAATCATGGCATCCAGTTCCATCACTTCATGGGATATAGATGGGGAAACAATGGAAACAGTGAAAGACTTTACTTTTGGGGGCTCCAAAATCACTGCAGATGGTGACTGCAGCCATGAAATTAAAAGATGCTTGCTCCTTAGGAAAAAAGCTGTGACCAACCTAGATAGCATATTAAAAAGCAGAGATATTACTTTGCCAGCAAAGGTCCAGCTAGTCAAAGCTATGGTTTTTCCAGTAGTCATATATGGATGTGAGTGCTGGACCATAACAAAGCTGAGTGGTGGAGAACTGATGCTTTTGAACTGTGGTGTTGGGGAAGATTCTTGAGAGTCCCTTGGACTGCAAGGAGATCCATCCAACCAGTCCATCAGTCCTGAATATTCATTGGAAGGACTGATGCTGAAGCTGAAGCTCCAATACTTTGGCCACCTGATGCGAAGAACGGACTCATGGAAAAGACCCTGATACTGGAAAAGATTGAAGGCAGGGGGAGAATGGGATGACTGAGGTTGAGATGTTTGGACAGCATCATTGACCTGTCTCCATCATTGGCTCTGTCTCTTCATTCTTTCTGGTGTTATTTTCCACTCTTCTCCCGTAGCACATTGGCACCTACTGACCTAGGGAGTTCATCTTTTGCTGTCACATCTTTTTGCCTTTTCATACTGTTCATCTGATGCTGAAGCTGAAGCTCCAATACTCTGGCCACCTGATACGAAGAACTGACTCATTGGAAAAGACCCTTCTGTCCCCTCTCTTTTCCATCCTCTCCCTCCAGTGTTTTTCCACCCTTTGCAGGTCTGTGGCCCCTAGGTTTCCCCTTCTATTTCTCCTCTCCAGCTGCCCCCCTTCCTTCTTTTACTCTCTCTCAATTCCCCTATTTCATCCTTCTGTTGTCCTGCATTCTTTGCTCTTTCAAACCAAACACACCACAGTGTTCATAAATTAGACTTTATTATTGAACTCATCTCATTAAGTTTATAAGCTGATCATTTCGAAGATGTTAACACCTTTATTTCCAAAGAAAGAATCTAAGAACTTGTTTTTAATTTCTAAGTGTTATAAAAAGATTCCTACCACCCCTACCCTTGGGCTGAGTAAACCAGAAGGATGGTTTGTATCTTATGGTCAGTGGATTCTTTGAGAATCAAGAAAATCTTCAGTGTGTGTTAGTCACTCAGTTGTGTTCAACTCTTTGCGAAACCATGGACTGTAGCCTGCCAGGCTCTTCTGTCCATGAAACTCCCCAGGCAAGAATACTAGAGTGGACTGCCATTTCCTTCTCCAGGAGATCTTCCCGACCCAGGGACAGAACCCAGGTCTCCCACATTGTAGGCAGATTTATTGACTCAGAAATTCTGCCACTGGTTCTGCAATTGCTCTATAAGATCTTCATGTCATTCAGGTGCACAGTAGACTTTGAGCACCACTGACCTAAACCCAAAGGAGCAGAAAGTAAGGCATGCACTGGAAATAGTAGCCACAGAAAAACTAAAAAACAAAATCAAGACTTCAGTATGGCATGCAAGCATTCTTACTTGCTAAGAAACTCCATTATCACAATCATTATCAATTTGTTTTCTTATCAATTTGTTTTCATTTCTATAAGACAAATTGCCACTCTACTAGTGGCAGTCATCTAGAAAAACCAAAAAATTGAACTATGCTCAAAACCTCAAAGATGGCCAGTTGGGATGCTTCTGCTGCCCACATGTGGGTGGGTTGAGACTTCCCAAAGAGGATGTCAGAAGTTCACACCATCTTTACAGTCCAGGTGATAAAAATTATGAGATGTAGTTGTTTCTTCCTGCTTCTTATTAATTTCCTTCACCAGCTGTATTTTTTCTTTGTTCTATAGTATCTGGATAATTTACGCTCCCTAGCCTGTCCATTTTTAAGACACCCACATTTAAATTTGGTCTAATGCTAATTAAATCAAGTTATAAAGTTAGTTTTTTCAGAATATGTTAACCTCATTCATATTTGAATAAGCAGCATTAAATGTATTTGTAATCACGTAACATATAATATCTTATATATAAATAAAAGGAAAACCCACAGATAAAAATCACTTTTAGAGTGATTATTTATAGCTTAGTATATTGTAGAATAAAAACAATTTTCTAGTGGAAGGGGGGACATTTTTCTTAACTAAACCTTTTAAAAGATACATCCTTTAAAAAGTAGCTCCAAAAACCTCTCCTGTGTTCCCTTAACCAATTTAAACACTGACACCAATGATAATTACTAAAGTGGAGAAATAAGTCAAACAGAATTAGTGACAAAATTTAGAGAAGTCACTAAAAAAATGAAACAGCATCAGATAAATAAATCTCCATGGATTGAACTACTATAAACTGATTATATTTAGAAAGAACTATTACTTTTGTATTATCACAGATATTTTAAACAAAAAGTCTTATTTGGCAATAAGTTCCCAGTTCTCTTAGAAAACCTATAAAAAAAAGAATATAAAATATTAAAAAATAAAATATCTCAGTACAACAAGCATAAGATATCAAATTACTGAACATTTCTCATGGACCCAATGCATGAACAAATTTTAATCAAGTTTTTGATATAAAGTGACAAAAATTTTCAGTTGAATAACGAGATCCCTTTCTTTATAAAATATTTGGGCAATACAGAATTTATATATACATATATATATGTCTACTAGATGGTTATGATGAAGTTGACATCTGTTTCATTCTATCCCAGGTATTGTTTACATTTGACTGGACTCCAAACCAGTGAAGTCCTAGACAAAATTGATTGTATCATTTTTATAAATTTGATCCTTTCTGATAAGCTCCAACATGGAAATGTACAAATTACTCTCATTTATGCATTATTTGGGGAAATTTCCCTGGTGGTCCAGTGGTTTCACTCCCAGGGGGCATGTGTTCAATGCCTGGTCAGGAAACTAAGATTCCCACATGCCACGAGACATAGTCAAAAAAAGGAGGGGAAGGGAATTATTTTCATTCATTTCAAATTGAATGCTCTAACTTTGCAGTAAAAATAAAATATTAAAATAGCATCAGATTCATAGATGCTTTGCACTTTATTGATTAAACCCAGATTTTTATTTTAAAGGAACTCTTTGCATTTCCAGATTAGAATTTGCCAGCAGTTCTTCTGTATTATAAAAAATGGCAATACAAAGAAGGCTCCCCATCACAGTTGCATTCACCCAATTTCATCCCCCTTGGAGACAGGTTGAATCACTCTACAATGAAGACCCAAGTTCAGATGCTACCTCTGTAGACTCAGAGCATTGACCCTGCTCTACACTTTAACAGCCTAGTCTACAGGAGAAGGACAAAAACTTGGTTCCTCTGTTTCCATATTTGTATTTCTTTGCTCTACAGGGAAAACAGAAGCTTCCTCTAATACATTTTGCATGATGCAATAGGTTAGCCTGCACTAAAAACTGATGTCCCCTCAGAACCTCAGAATGTGATATTACATGGAAATAGGGTCTTTGTAGATACAATGAAGTTGAGGAGTTTCTGGTTTCCCCTGGTGCAGCCCAGGCAGACCCTTCTCTCCCTTTCTGGTCCAGATCTCTTGTCCAGTCCAGGAATAGCAAAGCCTAGCTCTTCTTTTTGTTTTTCTGCAATCATTGTCAATGCTCAAACCTGGACCTTTGGCAATTAAATACTAAAAATTTGATTCCTTTGTTTCCTGCAAACATCTGCTTCATTTCTTCTCCAAGGCAATAAAAGTGGAAAATTCTAGCCTCTTGTTACAGGAAAAGGGCAGAAGTGCAAGGCATTCAAAGGAAAGGAAACTAACATCCCAAATATTTGCATGTCACTGGCTGGCACTAATCTATAAGAATTAGATAAACAGTACTTATTTATGGGTATGTATGATGGTGATAATATACACTTTTTAATAGGCTTATAAGAATGTTTGAAGTGTATTCAAGGATTCTTTTAATTTTTAATTGGGCCTTCATTTAAAATTCTGAGTTGCTAAATACTCCTTCCTTTCCTCAATACAGCTTTATACAGAGCTGTCAGAATGATGGCAATGCCAATCCATTTGATGTAGAACTTAGTGTTCTCATTTTAGAATACTTATCAGAGTTGTGGGTTTGTCTTTTTTAAGGCTAACAACACAGGAGGAAACGTGACACACATCATAAATACATGAATTGATAAACAGCCATGCATTGCATGTTCAAAATGGCTGCTTTTTCTGTTTATTATTCTCAAAATAAGAAACCTAGGTAGCTGAACCCTTGGCTTTTCTATAAATACAAACCTTTTTAGAACCTCAGATATGTTTATCTATGTTTGTCCAACAATTCTTCAAAGTTTCAGTGAACTACAAAAAGACTCTCAGCTTAGAATGCTTCCTTTGAGATAGGACACAAAAGGCAGTTTCTGTAGTGGTTCGATTTCCTTTAACATATCCCACAATAATATCACACTCAATTTCTTCAAAGAGTTGCCTCTAAAGGTACTTAGAAATAGAGTCACAGATGTAGAAAACAAACTTATGGTTATCAAAGGGAAAAGGGATGGGGGATAAATTGAAAGACTGGGACTGGCAATTGATACACCAACGGCACCCCGCTCAGTACTCTTGCCTGGAAAATCCCACGGACGGAGGAGCCTGGTGGGCTGCAGTCCATGGGGTCACAAAGAGTCGGGCACGACTGACCGCCTTCGCTTTCACTTTTCACTTTCATGAATTGGAGAAGGAAATGGCAACCCACTCCAGTGTTCTCGCCCGGAGAATCCCAGGGACAGCGGAGCCTGGTGGGCTGCCGTCTCTGGGGTCGCACAGAGTCGGACACGACTGAAGTGACTTAGCAGCAGCAATAAGGACTTATTGTGTAGCACAGGGAACTATAGTCAGTACTCTGTAATGGGAAAAGAACCTGTAAAAAGAGTGGATATATGTATACGTATACACTGATTCACTATGCTATACACCTAAAACTAACACAGTGTTGCAAATCAACTATACTTAACAGAAATTAATTTAAAAAGAAAAAAAGAAACTATAAACAAGATGAAAAGACAACCCTCGGAATGGGAGAAAATAATTGCAAATGAAACAACTGGCAAAGAATTAATCTTCAAAACACACAAGCAGCTCATGCATCTCAATATCAGAAAAACAAACAACCCAATCAAAAAGTGGGAGGAAGACCTAAATAGACGTTTCTCTGTAGAATACATACAGATGGCAAATAAACACATGAAAAGATGCTCAACATCACTCATTATTAGAGAAATGCAAATCAAAACTACCATGAGGTATCACCTCACACCCACTACAATGGCCATCACCAAAACAATCTACAGCGAATAAATGCTGGAGAGGATGCAGCGAAAAGGGAACCCTCTTGTATTGTTGGTGGGAATGTAAATTGATACAGCCACTATGGAGGACTGTATGGAGATTCCTTTAAAAACTAAGAATAAAACTACCATATGACCCAGCAATCCCACGACTGGGCATATACCCTGAGAAAACCGTAATTGAAAAGACACATGTACCTCAGTGCTCAGGGCAGCACTGTTTACAACAGCCATAACATGGAAGCAACCTAGATGTTCATTGGCAGATGGATGGACAAAGAAGTTGTAGTACATGTACACAATGGAATATTACTCAGCAATAAGAAGGAACACATTTGAGTCAGTTATAATGAGGCGGACGAACCTAGAGCCTGTTAGACAAAGTAAAGTAAGTCAGGAAGAAGAAAAACAAACATCATATATTAATGCATATAGATGTGATCTAGAAAAACGGTACTGATGAACCTATTTGAGGGCAGGAATAGAAATACAAACATAGAAAACGGACTTATGGATCTGGTGTTGGGGGAGGAAGGACAGGGTGGGAGGAACTGAGAGTAGCATTGACTTGTATACATTGTGCATACGTGATAGTCACTCAGTCGTGTCCAACTCTCTACAACCCCATGGACTGTAGCCCACCAGGCTCCCCTGTCCATGGACTTCTCCAGGCAAGAATACTGGAGAGGTTTGCCATTCCCTTCTCCAGGGGATCCTCCCAATATGTAAAATAGATAGCCAATGGGAAACTGCTCTGTGAGCACAGAGTGCTCAACTCAACTCGGCGCTCTGTGACAACCTAGAGGGGTAGGTTGGGGTGAGGGGTGCAGGGGAGGTTCAGAAGGGAGGGGACATATGTGTTCTTGCGACGGATTCATGTTGTTGTGTGGCAGAAGCCAACACAATATTGTAAAGCAATTATCCTCCAATTAAAATAAATTTAAAAATAAAGGTACCCACAAAGAGCCATACCCATTTCATCCAGCAAACTATTGTCATTCAAATTCAGGGAGCTCTCACACTACTACTTTGATGAATCGGTCTATCTGACCAGGTGAAGGTCAGATCTAAATACCCCAAGGTCTATTCTAATGGCCCAGGACATCTCTACTCTAGGGATCATTATTTCCTCAGAAAAAGATGCTCCACTGTGTCCCCCAGAATGGGTACTGAGAATTGAGGAAGTATATGAAATCAAGAATGTTCCACTTGGCATAAATCTAAACTGAATTAACTAACCACCTATTCATCTATTCTGGCTTTCCTGGTGGCTCAGATGGTAAAGAATATGCCTGCAATGCAGGAGACCTGAGTTTGATCCCTGTGTTGGGAAGATCCCCTGGAGAAGAGAATGGCTACCCACTCCAGTATTCTTGCCTGGGTAATACCATGGACAGAGGAGCCTGACTGGCTACGGTACACGGGGTCACGAAGAGCTGGACATCACTGACCAAATAACACTTATTTCATCCATTCATCAATAAGACTACATTGTAGGCAATAGGATTTATGCCTTCAGTTTCATAAGACAGATGTACAGATCCCTCAACTTTTGAATATTCAAAATCCTTACTCGAAAGGAACCCAGGAGTGGCCCCTGCAAACCTACAGGATGGTTTGGAAAGCGTCATCCAACACAGGTGACCCCACAGGCTGGGAGTCCTAAGCTCCACGTCCAGAGACGTTGGCCCAGTACATAGGAGCAGGGCCCAGAAATCTGCATCTGGGGTATATAGCACACTTGTTAAAGTTTTGAAATGACTCACTTCCCGATGCAGACAATTTTATTACCAAATTCAGAACCTACTGAAAGTGATTTATTAGCCAAGAACAGTGATTTCCAAACATGAGCAGACATCAGATCAGCTGGAGGGCTCGTTAAAATGCAGAAACCTGGGCCCCATCTACAGAGTTTCTAATTGAAAGCCCCTCAAGTAGGATTCAAGAATTTGTTTTTCTTTGAAGTTCCCAAGTGACGCTGAAGTTACTTATCCTGGATCTGCACTCTGAAAAGCGTTCAACTAGACATGTCTTGTGCAAACACAAAAGGAAACACTTCCCAAAAGTTACTAAAAGATGGCGCTATGAAAGGTTCGGCTTCCCTGCTGGCTCAGATGTTAAGAATCTGCTTGCAATGCAGAAGACCTGGGTTTGATCCCTGGGTTGGAAAGATCCCCTGGAGAAGGGAATGGCAACCGACTCCAGCATTTTTGCTCAGAAAATTCCATGGACAGAGGAACCTGGCAGGCTACATTCCGTGAGGTCGTAAAGAGTCAGACATGACTGGCAACTAGCACTTTCACTTCACTTTCATAAAAGGATTCAACAAAATTAAAGTTATTTCTTTGAGCCTGAGTTCTCCTTTCATCACATTAACCTGAATTGTTAATTCCAAGTGGGGGTACAGGATTCCCAAGCATATTAAACCACAGAACTCTCTTCTCAAGGAGAATCCTGGAAAACTGTTTGAGGACAACCTAATACAGCACCGTGGCAAATTATGCAGCGCCTTCAAGAAATGTTGACCTTCCTCATCTCCCTCCAGACCTCGTCTCTTGACACCCCCTCCACCCCACCCCTGACGTCAAGGATGCCAGGGAATCAGAGCGTGGAGGAGAGAGATGCATGCTCCAGAATTCAAGTTGATGGGCCTCACCTACTTTTCCATAAAACTAAATTGTAACTAATATTTGATGCTGATGAAATAATAATTTACTGTTTTATGTAATTTATGAGAGCTAGTAAGAGTCATATTTTAACTATATTAAGAGTAACTTAGAAGTCACTGAGGCAATGAAAATACATAGGCTAAGATTAATTCCTATCATATTCTCATGAGATAAAATACATATATAAATAGTCACAGAATGAAACAGATTATAAAAAATGTAACAAGACATATGAGCAGTGTGCCCTTAAATTACAGACCACTTGCATTAACCTTATTAACAATCAGCAACTTTACTAAGAAAAAGAACCTGCTCATTCTGATTGACAGGCTTTTTCCACTGCTAAATCTAACTCTTCTCCGCTGCAATGTGAGAAGTGCTCTAATCAGAGAACATTCCATAATGTAGTTCTTCCAAAACTTGCTGCAAGAACCCCCAAGGCATTGATAGAAGATATAGACCTCCACACCCTTTACGGACCAAATAAATTAGAATCTCCAATAGAGAAAGAAGCCTGGAAATCTGTGTTTTGGTTAAGAGCCCCAAGTCCCAAGTTTTATTATAATGTAAGAGAAACTGAGTTTTCTCTGAAGTGTCCTTCAGGACAGAGACCCATTCATTCATTCATTCATTCATTCATTCATTCATTGAATTAATAAATACTTATTAATGCAGCATGCAAGATCAGGTTTTTCTTGGTCTATGGCATTTATTTTTATTCAGAGCGTCATTACATGTTTTTAGCTTTAAAAAACTATTTTTAGTAAATATATATATATCTGATCAAAGATGTTCATATTTCACTACCCACACATACTGGAAACCATATACCATAACACAGTATCCTCTTAGTACCATGCAGTTTACTCCATGATGCTTCAAGAAACGCCAGAGAATCAGTTTCAGTGGGATCCTAACTAAAGCATGAAAAACCACTCTGCTCACTGTCTCATACGTCCTTAAAATATGAAGGATATAGCATTTAAAATTTAGAAACATATATGCCAAAAGCTGTTTTCTTAAAAATGCTAACTTTCCAACCTTGCAATTTTGGCTACATTTTCTATTCCTGCCTTCTGGTGAGAGGAAGTAATGGGTGACAAGAAGAAAATGCTTTGGGAAGGCAGGAAGGAAGGTAAATGTTAATTATGAAAAAGCTTGTTTGTTTGAAGATGTTACTATTTAAAAAGAGAACTCCCTACAAAATATATGCTCTGACTTGGGGAAATATATAAGCCGTCTTGTCCTGTTTCCTTCTGCATTCTCAAATTCCACATCATCTCTCTTTCTCTTTTTCCTCTCTTTTTTGTGCTCTCTCTCCCTCTCCACCCCCCCTCTCGTGTGTGCATGTGTGTGTGTGTTGAGGTAGAATAAGATAGAAAGGAGAGAAAAGATAACATTAGAAAGGGACAGAGCAGAGAAGCAGTGTAAGTCACTACATTACTTAGATTGGTTGGACTAAATTGTTACAAATACACCATTCTTGGTGAACCCCTTTAGGACAGAAGGGCGAGGAAGTGATGCTGAAGGACAAAGCATTAAGAAAGGCTACTAACGCCCGTGATGTGAAGCACTGCACCACCTATTAATGGTAAAGATGCCGGAAATTGAAACAGTTCACTTGTAAAAGCTCAGTTAAACATAGGGCCTGCTGAAGAACCAGAGCAAAGGAAAAGCAACGTCTACAGGCTGTCATCCGACCTTCCCGGCTTATGAATGTCATAGCGGCAGTGAGACGCCACCGGTGGAAGCAAGCCTGGCTCTGCCATCCTGTCACGTCACCTGAGTCCCATCGCTGTGTGCTGAGGTCCGGGTGGATGGGTGAGGACAGGAACGTGAGCATGGGAAGCACCTCCCCTGCCCCAGACAGGCCCTGGCAGCCTGCAAGGTTGAGTCGTTCAGACTTCCACCCTCCAGCTATAGATACCAAAAAAACTCTTCTATAGAAAAATCAGTGCCTTGACACATCCAGAGCCAAATGACTTCTCTTACCCACGTGTTTTATTTGTAACATTTATAAATGTATAAAATTCAATAACATATGAAAATTCAGTCAGTCAGTTCAGTCGCTCAGTCCTGTCCCACTCTTTGCGACCCCACAAACCGCAGCACGCCAGGCCTCCCTGTCCATCACCAACTCCCGGAGTTCACCCGAACTCCTGTCCATTGAGTCAATGATGCCATCCAACCATCTCATCCTCTGTCATCCCCTTTTCCTCCTGCCTTCAATCTTTCTCAGCATCAGGGTCTTTTCCAATAAGTCGGTTCTTTGCATCAGGTGGCCAAAGTATTGGAGTTTCAGCTTCAGCATCAGTCCTTCTAATGAACACCCAGGACTGATCTCTTTTACGATGGGCTGGTTGGATCTCCCTGCAGTCCAAGGGACTCTCAAGAGTCTTCTCCAACACCACAGTATGAAAATTAATCTACTTAAAAAATTTTTTTAGTTATACCTTGCATGCATGCTTAGTCACTTCAGTTATGTCGAAACTCTGTGCGACCCCATAGATAATAGCCCACCAGGCTCCTCTGTCCATGGAATTCTCCAGGCAAGAATACTGTAGTGTGTTGCTGTGCCCTCCTGCAAGGGATCTTCCCAACCCAGGGATCGAATTCACGTCTCTTACGTCTAACTTGCATTGACAGGCAGGTTCTTTACCACCAGCACAGCCTGGGAAACCCAGTTATACCTTAACGATTCACAATACTTCCATTGATTCCATGGCTAACAGTAATGATGAACTTAAATGCTATTTAATAATGGCTTCTAATTGTCATTTAAATGAATTTTTGTATAATCCACACAGTGCTGATGTAAGAGCCTGTAGAATGGAAGTGAAACGGGCAAGGGAACAATAGGTAACAGCAACAGTTACATATTTCAAGGCAATGTCGTATAAAAGCTGAAACTTCTGTAAGAAGAATCTAAACTGACTAAATCATATTTGGGGCTTAGAAATGATTACAATAATTTTATTATTTTAATCCTTCAGTTAGTTTTAATAATTCTTTTTCTTAGATCACTTAAACTTCTCAGAATCAGTTTTTCCATCTGTAAGTGGAGCTGGCAATAATGACCAAATAGAGATACCATGAGAATAAAATAAAAGTAGTAATACAGTAGTAACACATACTTGCTAAATGCCAGTTCTGTCAGTGCTAAGTGCTAATATTCAATTTCTCTGTTAAAAAATCAGAGAATTTAAATTTCTCACAGTATCATCCTTTCTTGTATCTAAAGACACACACTCAGTTTTTAAAAGTAAAAACTTGCCTTAAAAAATCATACGCAGCTAACTCAGGAAAGGGCAACAACCCAATGCCGTTGACTTCAAAACCTGACAACCAAGGAAAGAAATAGATGCTTCTGGAGTGCGGTAGAGCAGAGCATTCTGCAAGGCTCCTGACCCCGTCCCCAGAACCCACATGGGCAATGCAGTAAGATGCTGGAAATTATCCCCACCATTCCTGCAGGGAGCCCACTGAACCAAACCACACTGAAGTGCATCAGTTCAGAAAAAAAAAAATCACTATTTTGGTCTCACTCATGAGATTCCACCTGAGTTCCCCCAAATGGTTAAATATCCAGTGCCACTTAAACCATGTTTTAATTCAAAAATTAAATCAGTCTCTATATTAAGGTCTCATTCAAGAAACTCAAGGTATGTCAAACAGAAATTAGATGCTTACAAAATTCTCAGACAGGCTGGAAACGTAGGCATCAGCAAAGGCCCTTTGATAGCCCCTAAATAGCCAAGAGCACAGCACCAACTCTCCTATCCAGAGATGGAGACACACCTGGTCACGTCCCCAATGCCCTGTCACTGCCATCACCGCTTCTTAACACTACATCTCTGTTTAGACAGAAAAGCAGGAAAATGACTACTACCCCTCTTCTACCAACCAAACTATGTGTGAAAGTGAAAGTCGCTCAGTCGTGTCTGACTCTTTGCGACCCCATGGACTATACAGTCCATGGAATTCTCCAGGCCAGAATACAGGAATGGGTAGCCTTTCCCTTCTCCAGGGGATCTTCCCAACCTAGGGATAGAACCCAGGTCTCCCACCTTGAAGGCAGATCCAACTGAGCTACTAGGGAAGCCCAAAATATGTGTGAGTGCACCCCAAATTCTGGCTGTAATGGAGATGTAAAATGCTATAAGCTTTTCAGGCCTTGGTCTGCAAAAACACAGCAGTGAAAGCTATTGTCAGATGGAGGCTGAGAGGGTCAATCTGCAGTATCCGCTACAGGTCTATTCCAGCCCTGCAATGCAGCGGTCATGTCCCTCATGCTCTATCCCTTCAGTGACTTGTCATCCATACACATCCATTGCTCAACTTTATTTCACTCAAGACAACATTGAATTCACATTTCAATAAACAATCTGCAAACTCTAGCTTGAGCTAGCAGACTGAATTCAGCAACCCATATTAACCCACTTTGCCCCAACTAGAGTCCCTCCTCCTGGTACAGTGCTCTGAGAAACTGTGCTCACACAAATTCCCTAGCTTCCTGCCATTATCAAAGAGCAAGATCTTCTATGATGTCAATCTTCTCTTCCTAGCTCCAACTGCTGCATGTCTTCTGGGATGGGCTGTGAATTGGAAGACAAGGAAGTATGGTCATAAAGGGGCCTGAGGAAAGCTGGCAAGTTATTTTCCTCAAGTAAAGGCACTGCCAAAGAATGTTCAAACTACCACACAATTGCACTCATTTCACATGCTACTAAAGCAATGCTCAAAATCCTCCAAGCCAGGCTTCAACAGTATTTCAACCAAGAACTTCCAGATGTTCAAACGGGATTTAGAAAAGGCAGAGGAACCAGAGATCAAATTGCCAACATCCGTTTAATCATCAAAAAAGCAAGAGAGTTCCAGAAAAACATCTACTTCTGCTTTATTGACTACCAAAACATTTGTGTGGATCACAACAAACTGTGGAAAATTGTTCAAGAGATGGGAATACCAGACCACCTGACCTGCCTCCTGAGGAATCTGTATGCAGGTCAAGAAGCGACAGTTAAAACTGGACATGGAACAACAAGACTGGTTCAAAATAGGGGTTGGAGTATGTCAAGGCTGTATATTGTCATCGTACTTATTTAACTTATATGCAGAGTACATCATGTGAAATGCCAGACTGAATGAAACACAAGCTGGAATCAAGATTGCCTGGAGAAATATCAATAACCTCAGATATGCAGATGACACCACTCCTATGGCAGAAAGCGAAGAGGAACTAAAGAGTCTCTTGATGAAAGTGAAAGAGAAGAGTGAAAAAGTTGGCTTAAAATTTAACATTCAGAAAACTAAAATCATGGCATCCAGTCCCATCACTCCATGGGAAATAGATGGGGAAACAATGGAAACAGTGAGAGACTTTATTTGGGGTGGGGCTCCAAAATCACTGCAGATGGTGACAGCAGCCATGAAATTAAAAGATGCTTGCTCCTTGGAAGAAGTGCTGTGATCAACCTAGACAGAATATTAAAAAACAGAGACATTACTTTGCCAACAAAGGTCCATCTAGTCAAGGCTATGATTTTTCCAGTAGTCATATATGGATGTGAGAGTTGGACTATAAAGAAAGCTGAGCACCGAAGAATTGATGCTTTTGAACTGTGGTGTTGGAGAAGACTCTTGAGAATCCCTTGGAATGCAAGAAGATCCAACCAATCCATCCTAAAGGAGATCAGTCCTAAATATTCATTGGAAGGACTGATGTTGAAGCTGAAACTCCAATACTTTGGCCACCTGATGCAAAGAACTGACCCATTGGAAAAGACCCTGATGCTGGGAAAGATTGAAGGCAGGAGAAGGGGATGACAGAGGATGAGATGGTTGGATGTCATCACCGACTTGATGGACAGAAATCTGAGTAAGCTCCAGGAGTTGGTAATGGACAGAGGGGCCTGGTGTGCTGCAGTCCATGGGGTCCAAAGAGTCGGACACGACTAAGCGACTGAACTGAACTGAAAATAACTAGCAAGCCTCCAACAAACAAATAACCTCATCGGACAGGAGAAGGCAGCTGCTTATGCTGGCCAGGGAGATTCAGTGGGATGGGGATTTTAGGGGACTGCAAATTCAATTGAACATGCTCAAATGTCTCACTACAATTCCCAGGGTCCCTCTCTTTCCAAATCAGAGTCCGAGTGTTCACTTTAAAGATAGGACAAGGGCTTCCCTTGTGGCTCAGTGGTAAAGAATCCGCCTGCCAACACAGGAGACATGAGTTCGATCCCTGATCTGGGAAGGTCCCACATGCCACAGAGAAGCTAAACCCATGAATCAAATATTGAGCTTCTGCTCTAGAACCAGAGAACCACAACTTCTAAGCCCATGTGCCATAATTACTGAAGCCCACACGCCCTACAGTGTGTGCTCTGCAATGAGGGAAGCCACTGCAATGAGAAGCTCACACATCACAACTAGAGAAAAGCCTGTGCACAGCAACAAAGACCCAGAGCAATCAAAAATAAATAAATAAATAAATAAAAGGGCAAAATGTGAATTCAGCTAATGTTGTAACCTTAGCAACCCATTAGATTTGAGTCCTATCTGAGTCCTAAGGTCCCAAAAGATAAAAGGTTATCTTAGGGTAGTTACAGCAGCTCCCTGGTTCTCTGAACCTTCTTGAGCTGATGACGTCATACCCTGAGATTGTCATTTTCTCTCTTTAATCTCTCCAGGGCTATCCTCATAGTCGTTTCATTCCACAACACTTGACGTTTCTCATTTTCATTCTGATGAGTTTCCATAGCAACTGCTTTGCCAGAGTTTATCTTTTAAAGAGGCACATAGTCAGAATGGCTGCGATCCAAAAATCTACAAGCAATAAATGCTGGAGAGGGTGTGGAGAAAAGGGAACCCTCCTACACTGTTGGTGGGAATGCAAACTAGTACAGCCACTATGGAGAACAGTGTGGAGATTCCTTAAAAAATTCCAAATAGAACTACCTTATGACCCAGCAATCCCACTGCTGGGCATACATACCAAGGAAACCAGAACTGAAAGAGACACATGTACCCCAATGTTCATCGCAGCACTGTTTATAATAGCCAGGACATGGAAACAACCTAGATGTCCATCAGCAGATGAATGGATAAGAAAGCTGTGGTACATATACATAATGGAGTATTACTCAGCCATTAAAAAGAATTCATTTGAATCAGTTCTGATGAGATGGATGAAACTGGAGCCGATTATGCAGAGTGAAGTAAGCCAGAAAGAAAAACACCAATACAGTATACTAACACATATATATGGAATTTAGAAAGATGGCAATGACGACCCTGTATGCAAGACAGGAAAAAAGACACAGCTGTGTATAACAGACTTTTGGACTCAGAGGGAGAGGGAGAGGGTGGGATGATTTGGGAGAATGGCATTCTATCATGTATACTATCATGTAAGAATTGAATCACCAGTCTATGTCTGACGCAGGATACAGCATGCTTGGGGCTGGTGCATGGGGATGACCCACAGAGATGTTATGGGGAGGGAGGTGGGAGGGGGGTTCATGTTTGGGAACACATGTAAGAATCAAAGATTTTAAAATTAAAAAAAAAATTAATTAAAAAAAAAAAGAGGCACATAGTCCAGGAAGCCATAAGTGATCATTTAAACAACATTTTTTATCACAGTGTGCCATAGACCATGAGAGTACAATTTTCTAATAGTAATAGGACTGTTGTTATCTTCAAAACCATTCAGGTCAGATAACCAATACAATGTTATTATCCTTGAAACTGTTATCTGCAACCCCTTCTGGAAGGAGAAAACAGAAACCACTCTGGAGTTTGAGAGACTTAAGAAAAAAAAGAGGTTTCACACAGAGAAGAATGTGTTTATAGAATCATTATAAAGAATATAGAAGCAGGAGTGGGGAAAACACTACTATACTTTCAAGCCCAAGATTAAGAAGCATCCACTATGGCTCATCAGCTCTTTACCCAGGAAGCTGGGACCATGGTAACTGTCCCACCTGCAATAGGTACCCACAAGATGGAGTCTACAAACTTCCAGTGTCACATGGGTTCATCCCACTGGTAGAAATATATCTGTAAGAACTGAACTACTTGGAGTCTGGAAAATATAGAACTAAGTTACCAGCTTCTGAAGAATGAGAAAGCATTCTAAACTGAATGGTGGGAGAGCAAAAAAAAAAAAAAGGATGCATTAAATCTTCACAGTCGCAACAAGCTACCATCTCTACTCACCTGAACAAACTCAGTCTTTCAAGTTTCCTTCCCTTCCTCCTGTTACTCTGCTCACCATGTGAAGGGTCAGCTTGGCATTTTGACCTGGTTCCTTGGTTTGCTGTTTCTGGGGTGTATCTTTTGTCCATCCAATTACTGGCACTCAGTTGGAGTCTCAAGCTGATGTCTGCAGATGGTAAACTTGAGGTCCCTCAATCGTCTCCTTCTGAGATATCATAATGATATCATTGAGATATCATAAAAATATAATTGGGATATCATTATACTGCCTTGCTACTTATGTTTATTTTGAAATCCTTCATAATAAAGAAATGTTCAAACTAATAAATAATAGTAAAGGATGGAAACAGCTATAAATACAATCTTTAAATAGCATCTCTTCTTTCCAATTTATTTTTAGTGAAACTTTAAAAGGAAGCCTGATTTTACAAGCATACATAACACTTATGTTAAAATACCTTCCCTTTCCCAAATGTAATCTTTATGAAAGAGTTAATGAGCCATGGAAAATAAGAAAATAACCTGGAGATAGAGGAAAATTGTACAAATTATATTTAACATTCAAAAAATTTTCTGATTTGAGCAGACCATTCACCAATCCAGAAAATTTAGGAGAAATAGCAAGATTATATGGAGAAAGATGATGAGTTCCATCTGGTGAATGTTGTGTTCTAGGTGCTTGTAGTGAGCAGGCTCCATGTTATACAAGATAAATGGAAATGTAATTTGGAAGTCTTCTGATTAGAAGGAAAACCATGGATGAGGTTAGGTTCACCAAATCCAGGCAAAGTTGCACTATCTGGACTCAATCTCAGGTTTGAATTATACATATGCAGCAGAAATAACTTATAAAATAGATGCCAGACTTAAATTTAATCCTAACTTACACAAAATAAACTTTTATCACTTCTATCACCTGTCTATATGTTTGAAAGTTAGTGTTAGTCCCTCAGTCATGTCTGACTCTTTGCAACCCCAGGTTCCTCTGTCCATGGAATTTTTCAGGCAAGAATACTGGATGGATAACCATTCCTTTCTCCCATTCAGGGATTGAACTTGGGTCTCTTATTTATGTTTATGCATCCTTAAAGAGTCCCAACAGCATCCTGAAAAAAGCTTGGTACCTTTGGGAAGGATCCCCTTAAAACCCATCCCCAACCTGCAATGGCATAAGGCTGGTACCCTCTGCAGATGGTACAGAGAAGCTGCTCCTGCACCCCAGCTCACTTCCTTTCCATCTCATGACTGGCCTCATGGTCTCTGGTTCAAAAATAATTGCAAGTTCATGAGGAATTTCCTGAGGAAAAATTATTTTTTCCCTCCCACCAAATGAAGTTTTTTTTTTTTTACTATTTTTGGTCTCATTTTTTTTAATGAGACAAGAGTTTCATATCAAAATCAGAAAAAATGGATAAGAAAATATGTAATCATTCAGAGGATAATCACTCAACATTATCCATGATACCACAGTGCCTTAAAAAGAGAACGAGATCATGCTGGTCATGTTATTTCTTCTTTTTCTACTTAACAACTATGGCCGTCCATCTCCAACATCAGTCTAACGTGATTGAAGAGACTGAGGGAAGTTAAAATGAAGATGCTAAGAACAGTGTGCTGTGTTTCAGTACATCTAAAGTACTGTTTGTTACAATTATATTTAAAAGAGATAATTCACAAGGACTTATAGCACATGAAACTGTTCAATGCTCCGTAAAAACCTAAATGGGAAGAGAATTTGAAAAGGGAAAGATACATGTATATGTATAACTGAATCACTTTGCTGTAGACATGAATCTAACACAACATTGTAAATCAACTTTACTCCAATATTAAGTTACAGATGTGTGGCTCAAACACTGCTTGGTGAAGAATCACCTCTAGTGCCTATTGAAACCACAGATTAGGGGACCTGTGAAATCAGGATCTCTAGGTGAGGGGACAGAAATTCTCCTTGTTGACAAGCTCCCAGATGATCTTTCTCTATTTGTCGATCACTCATTTCTTTTTAAAATTAATCTTCATTGGAGTGTAGATGATTTACAATGTCTCATTAGTTTATGCTGCACAGCAAAGCAATTTAGTTGTGTACAGGCAAATTCTTTACCATCTGAGTCACCAGGGAAGCCCTGGATATGTGTATATATCAGTTCAGTTCAGTTGCTCAGTCATGTCAGACTCTTTGCAACCCCATGAACCGCAGCACACCAGGCCTCCCTGTCCTTCACCAACACCCAGAGTCCACCCAAACACATGACCATCAAGTCGGTGATGCCATCCATATATATATATATATACACATATACATCTATATCTACTTTTTTTAGATTCTGTTTCCAAAAGGTCATTAAATTATCTTAAAAAGAAAAAGCCTGTTTTTCCCAACACTCCAGAATATTTTTATTCTTGAAGCTTTCTGTTCTCTGATCTTTATTTTAGGAGACATCAACGGATGGTCTACACAATTTGACAGATATTATGGCAATAACTACAAAATGACTTCCTTGTATCCCAGTATTGTGGCAGAAACATCTGAATGCTGTAAGTAGTTAGAAGGGCTGAGCATCCTTGTCTTGGGCTTATAGTAAGATACCATGTTCTTAAAAGTTGGATACAATGTGTTTTTAATATTTTTATAAAGTTAAATGCAGTTTTCTATTCACAAAATTATAATTTTCTATTAGACATACTACCTGAAATTGAGAATTTTATTTTTCAGTGACTCAGGGATCATAAGTGCAACAGGACTAAATCATGCTAGGTATTGATGTGAACAAAATTAACGTCAGTGCATTGGGGCTTCTATTTTACATGTCCCCTTTTCACAGTCACTGTAAACTCTGATATAAAAGCAACTCCAATTTAAAGGAAATGGAAAGAAGAGCAGAGAAGCTGTTGGGATTTTAACATTTGTAAGTGAAAAAGCTTCTGGGGTCTAAGTCATACTTTAAGTTATGTTAGTTAAGTTAAGTCGCTCAGTCGTGTCTGACCCTTTGTAACCCCATGGACTGTAGCCCACCAGGCTCCTCCATCCATGGGATTCTCCAGGCAAGAATACTGGAGTGGGTTGCCATTTCCTTCTCCAGGGGATCTTCCCGACCCAGGGATCGAACCCAGGTCTCCCATATTAGAGGCAGAGGCTTTAACCTCTGAGCCACCAGGGAAGCCCAGAAGTCATACTTTACAGCTACCAAAAAAAGCCTTATTTGTTATACTCCACATTTGGTCACATAACAAAAACTTACAAAAACCATGGAAAGGATTGTAGGAGGGTATAACATTGAGGATAAACGCTATAATTTCTAAAATCAGGGAAGATCCATATACATAATTCTATTTAAATAAATTGGGTTTATTCTGATAAATTATTCACAAATAAATGTGTGCCTTAAAGTTGTAATTTCAATCATAGCTTTCAAAACCTTGGTTAAAAGGAAGGGCTTAGGGAAAAGAATCCTTTACTACATTTTCCACTTTATGTTCTACCACAAATTGTAAAGTGCAGCTTTTTAATTTTTTAAAAATATTTTTTGCCTTTACTGCTCAAATAACTCATAAAAACTGCTAACAATCCCCACTTTGAGTGGATATACTCCCTCCTGTTAATCTCACAGGTCACTCAGCAGTCTGTCTCAACCACTTGTTGTCTTCTTGTCAAAATATGGAAACCATGGAACTCCCTTGGTGGTTCAGTGTCTAAGACTCTGCACTTGCACTTCAGGGAGGATAGGTTCGATTAGGGTTAGGGAACTAATCTATGGTTAAGAAACCAAGATCTTGCAGGCTGCATGGTGCGGCCAAAGAGATCAAATTACTTGATCGTGAAAAAGCTGAAAGCTTTTGGAAAAGGAAAAAGTTAACAGGTATAATTTGACTACTAATATCAAGTGTAAAACTAATGGATTAAGCCATATAGCCTCAAAATATCATTTATATTTTTCTCTTTTGATTCATTCTATATCCTTTTTATTTCTTAAATTTTAATGGAATCTCTTTATATTTTACATTATTCCCGAAAGGATTTAGGCAATTTTCAATAAAAAATAAATATGGCTATGAACAGACTTAACCCATTAACATGACATAAAAGACAAAAATTCCATGGTAAATAGGATAGAGAAGAAAAATTATATAAGAAAATTTACTACCTAGTTCTTCATTTTGTAGTCCTTAGGTCAAAGAGGGAAAATAATGGGTTGCATAACTTTCATAGTTTGGTCTATAAAGCAAAAACAAACAAATGGGGAAAACAGATCAAGTCAGCAAGAGAAAAAAATTTTTGCCAGATGATAAGCTCTGGGAGAAATGTTCCCTAAGTATTCTTATATAAGAGAAATGCAGCTACACAAAGTGTGATGCTTTAAAAAGTACAAAGGCAATTTTTTATCTGTTCTTAGAAATGAGCAAATATATAATTTTTAATTAGAATTTTCAAGAAAGATAGGGGTGGGGTGGTAATTTAAAATTCAGTATCTTCTTTCAAACTTAAAACCAGTGTAAAAATTAAATGTAAAGCGTACTGTAAAATTAGGGGGTGAAATTTAAATTAAGGTTCCTACTGCATCACTTTATTCAATTTTATTATAATAAGTATTTATTGGAAACTTAACTGAGAAATTTAACTGGCTTATAATACTTTATGACTGGATGAATGTGAGGAACTCACATTTATAAAGTCACCTCTCAAGAAAAATATCACGGAAAACATATCCATCATAACAAATATATTTATAAAGTTTAAATTTGAGGAATATGGAAAGTATAGAGATTTGGAAAAAATTATTTACTTAGCCATAATCTCACCTCTCAGAAGCCACCAGCATTAACTTGCTGGTTCATGATTCATCTTTCTTTTTATTTTAGTATAGTTGAAACTTTCAGTGCAATCCATTCTTGTCATATTTTCAGGTAGCATTTTAGCATAGTCAGGTATTCATATTATAAATCTTTCAAAATACCATAAATTTTTAAGTGACATAATTTGCTTCATCCTTCTTTCCTGGTAGGATATTTAGGTGCTATTTTTTCACTTTCCTTATCAACACATATGAATTATCAATCTTAACTCAGCCTATAAAAATAGAAAAAAAACACCAGATTAATGCTATCTTCTCCACCTTCTATTTTTACCCTTTGTACCAACTTCTCAGGCCCTTCATCTCCCCTCCAAAAGCTCCCTGTCCTCTCCCAACAATACACACATTAGCACAGGAATTTAGATAGAATTAATTTTTAGGGATCCATTGCCAAAATGGTCACTTACAACCATAAGACTGTTCAAAACTTCTTGGCACAGACTCTGCTGACAAAACACACAAAACCTAAATTATGATTGTAAGCTGTCAGGATTCTGTAGGGAATCTACAGAGTTGTTTGGAAGGAGACAAAAAACACCCGAGGCCACATATCTGAGCAAAGGAATACCTGGCTGTTTCCAAGGCTGGAGCTCACTGTGCAAATTTCCCACCATCGTCCACCATCTTCGCCACAAGAAAGTCTTCTTTGCCATGAAGATGCTTTTCCACTCTCCAGAAACTTTTCTGTAAAGGTTCTAGACTAAAAGTCTGCAAACAGAAAGTTCTCACAAGAAGTTTTGTCTGTCCTATAATGATTTAAATGTTTTTAAGTATTACTGTTTTTAAATAGGTAATTATATAAAAAGTATTGTCTTTCTGGTTTCTTTGAGGAAGTTGGTTGACTTGGCCACACATGTTCCTGTGGTAATAGGGCAACAGTTAGGAGAAGCTGTCCCACAGGGACTCCAAGATGCGATCGGTACCTGCTTTGCCTGCTTCTGTAGGTAAAGTCTATAAGCTCTGCTCTAAGAGCAGGGTTTCAAAGTTAACGTAAAAGAGAATATGCCCCACTGCTCTTGATGAGGCATCATCCATTCTTCATCAAGTCAGGGATCGGACAATATCTGTGACACTGAATAATACTCCCATTTAGCTATATGAACACACCACCCCAAATCTCTAATAAACCTTAGCAATATCGGGAGCCCACAAGGTAGCCGAAGGCATACATCACATTTTCTCTCTCTTTCCAACTCCGATCAGTGAGAACAGAATAGCTATGCATAAAAAATGTTCAATTCCTTAAGTGAAGCAGTAGGCATCCTTGCAGTCCTATATAAATCAAAAGAAGTCCTTTGAAGAGTTCCTGAATTTAATAAGAAAATCTACCAGCACTATAGTTCATAGTCAAGTTCTTTTTCTTGTTAGTTAAAAACAGCTTAGTATTCCATTAAAAGGAACACTTTATTCTTAAGTAGCAGCTTTGAAATGAACATTAAAGCCCATCACACACTGTTGTGTCACGTTTAGACATAGCTACTCTCCAAGGAGAAAATAAGAGCAGATGACTTCATTTTCCAACAAATAGAGAAAGGCAAGCTGCTACTTTTTTTAATGCTTGGTATGTTAAATGTGTATGTTTCCCTATCTTAAGGTCCTAATATCATTTTAATGTTTAAAGCAAACTTTGGAAACTTAATTTAAAGCTTTGCACAAATTGCTTACATAAGACACAACACACTTTTGTGTCCGATTTTCTCATAGTTTTTTGTTTCTTTCTTTTCATTCCCCTCCTGTTCCTGGTCCCTCATCATCCCCTCTCCTTGCTATATACTCTATTCAGTGGTCGGGTCTGCACCCCTGCAATGTATTTGCCAAGGTTTAGAGCTCGAGTGTGATGAGATCAATTTACGAGCTGTTCCATCAGTTTCTTCAAATGTGACTTTCATGTAAGTAGAAAAAAAGGTTTCATTCTGACAGCCAGTATAACACCTGTAAAACTGTATCATAATTAAGGCGTAATAATGCATTGTCATTCAAGATGATATCATTGTTCCTTGGTCATTATAATGATTGCTGATATTTATTTGTATTTATTAAATGATAAATCCTACTCTAAGTTATTCTCTGTAATCACTTATTCAGTCCCTCATAACAATCTTACAAAGTATTCAGTATCACTGTGTTGTATCTAAACAAAAGATGCCATCAAGTGCATGTGCTACTAAAGAAAAAAAGCTACGATCAAACTATTATATAAAGCTTTCTTAACACCAGAATTGACACATTAAAAGAGTCAATTTTTTAATTATTAGAAATAAATTTTAATACACTCATGTATAAATAAAAATATAAAGCAAGTAAAATAAATTGGCATGCAACCCCATTACTTCATGGCAAATAGAAGGGGAAAAGGTGGAAGTAGTGACAGATTTCCTCTTCCTGAGCTCCAAAATCACTGCAGATGGTGACTGCAGCCATGAAATTAGAGGACTATTGCTTCTTGACAGGAAAGCGATGACAAATCTAGACAATTTATTGAAAAGCAGAGACAGCACTCTGCCGACAAAGGTCCATATATCAAGGCTAAGGTCTTCCCAGTGGTCATGTATGACTGTGCTAGTTGGACCATAAAGAAGGCAGAACGCCAAAGAATTTTGATGTCTTTGAACTTCAGTGCTGGAGAAGACTCCTGAAAGTCCCCTGGACAGCAAGGAGATCAAACTAGTCAATCTTAAGGGAGATCAACCCTGAATATTCACTGGAAGGACAGAGGCTGAAGCTGAAGCTTCAGTATTTTGGTCATCTGATGCAAACAGACGACTTGTTGGAAAAGTCCCGATGCTGGGAAAGATTGAATGCAGAAAGAGGAGAGGGCATCAGATGATGAGATGCCTGGATGGCATCACCAATGCAATGAACATGAACTTGGGCAAACTCTGGGAGATGGTGAGGGACAGGGAGGCCTGGCGTGCTGCAGTCCATGGAGTTGTAAACAGTCGAACACGACTGGGCTACTGAACAACAACAAAATAAATTGGATAAAATATTCCATCACTTCACATTTAAAATCTAACTCTTCTGAGTCACACTTGACCCAGAGACTTGATGTTCATTTTTTTCCCTAAATAACTCATACTTAGCCATGTAAAAGAAAATTATGCTGATAATAAACAACTTATTGATCCAGTCCTAATTTGAATTCAACAAACTTCAGCAACACAAACACACACATTTGGCTGAATTTTTAAAAGAAATTAGCAAAGGATAGACATTTTAATTCAATATTTCTCCTGAGTTTTTGTTTTCATACAGGTGTCTTAGTGTCTTACAGCTCTGACTTTTGTATATATGTGGATGCTACTGCTGCTGATGAGATAGGAGCAATTCTTAAGGTGATAAATGTTTGCAAGTCCTGCCCTTTTCAACCCAAACCACGTAACACTGCAACTTATATGCTTGACATATTCAAGGAACAGGGAAGAACTCCAGCTCAGTGTTCCCGTACACAATGGTATAATCAGATTAACAGAATCTGGGAAGCTTACCCAATTTGTCAATGAGCTGAGAACAGGTTAAGCCACAAAGATCTGTTTTCCAAAAGAGGTGACATTTTCCCATATACTAAGGACAGCATTCAGTCTCACCCTAGACTTATCATAGCTATTTTCATAGTAATTAGTCCTGCCAGAAAAAAGATATCCCCCTCAAAAAAATGTCTGAGGTCCTCGGGAGAGTTTCTGTGATTTAAATTATGACTAGAACACCCAGGTATAAAAATTTATGATGAGTTTCTTCTAGTTTTAAAGAAAAAAATTATCACTAATACTGCTTGTATGGAAATGCTAGCAAATCCAAACCAATGAATATCCTCATGTTGCTAATCTCATCTTTTGTTTTTCCACAAGTAGAATTTGAATATATTTTTCAACAATTTAATTAATTTTTGTAAAAGGAAAAAGAAGAAGAGGGCTGGAGGAATGAAAGTAGATATAGCAGTGACTAAGAAGAGAGTGTAAATGCCCCTGAAGGCATTCTAATTCAACTTAGAAAAGGCTATCCTGGCTCAAAATACATATACACATGCATCCAAACAGATAGACATTTATAAACAGATGTATACAGACCTATGAGCTGCCAATTTCCAACCCTTGATATAAATAAAAAATTGGAATCAGACCTTTTTAAATATAAATTTATTTATTTTAATTGGAGGTTAATTACTTTACAATATTGTATTTTTAAAATTGAGGCATAGTTGCTTTACAGTGTTATGTTGTGTGCTGTGTGCTAAGTATTCCAGTCATGTCTGACTCTGTGCAACCCTATGAACTGTAGCCTGCCAGGTTCCTCTGTCCATGGGATTCTCCAGGCAAGAATACTGGAGTGAATTGCCACTCCCTTCTCTAGGGGATCTTCTCGACCCAGGGATAGAACCGGCATGTCTTACCTCTAACCTGCATTGGCGGGTGGGTTCTTTACCACTAGCCCCACCTGGAATGCCCATAGTTTTGTGTTAGTTTCTGCTATACAACAAAGTGAATCAGTTATATGTATACATATATCCCCTCCCTCAAGAGCCTCCCTCCCTCTCCCCATCCTAGTCTTCTAGGTCATCACATAGCACCAAGTCGAGTTCTCTGCGCTACACGGCAGCTTCCCACTAGTTATTTATTTTATACATGGGAGTGTGTATATGTCAATCCCAATTTCCCCCCACTTGCATGTTCACACATCCGTTCCCTACATCTGCATCTAGAATGGAGTCTGATCTTCATGAATGATTGGGTACAGAAAACAAGAGAGAAGCAAGGAGTCAGGGTGACTCCAAGGCTTCCGTCCTGAGTAACAGGGCGATAGGGGAGACTTGGTGACAGTTAGCTGTTTTTTCAATGGTAGATTAAAGATCACTCCATGGAAATTGCCAACAGGCATTTGGAAATGTAGGAGTCAAGCTCAGGAATTCATGTCTATAACGTTTCATTAATATCAAGTTTTAAAATACAAGGCTCTACTATATTAAAAAGTATTTTGGTCCATCCTGTAAAGTGAGAGAATTAACACCTACCTCTTTTTATCTCAGTAGGGTATTATAAAAATACAGAGAATGCAACTTGTGAAATATTCTGCATCATTAGAAAGAAGTAGTCTATAAGTTCTAGGCACTATTAACAAAAAACTTAACTTCTTAAGAAACATTATTCAGGAGTCCTTAAAGGAGCTGCCCCTCCTTCTAGAGTCATCCTCTCTCTTAGGAGCAATGAGCCTCTTCCTCTTGGGTTCTCCCGTAGAACCTCATTTGTATCTTCTTTAAGTGTATCAAATGTTCTCCCTCATGCCATAGTGGTTGGGGTCCTAATCGCCACCAGAAAAAGGAGAATACCATAAGCTCCATGGGGGCCCTACAGTGTGGTTTTTCTATATAACTTCCAAGTCCATAGCAAGTACAATAAGCTCTAAACAGTGTTTTTGAGTTGAATTTACAAGTAAATCATTGCAATAAAAAATAGTCCTGAGCTATTATCCAAAGAAGAATCTTTATTTAATAAAGTATGTTATTAGTCATCCAAATAGAGTATAAGCTTATCCAGGACAGGGATATTATCTTTTTTCCAAAGTACAATGGAAGGCATTCAACCCAGGTTTGTTGAGAAAATGAATGAATGAACACACTTTTGGAAGCACACTAAACTTTCATCAATAACTTTAAATCAAACCCAAACATTTAGCAGTTAATCTTTACACAACACAAACATTTAAACAGGATATAAAGCAGAATTGAAGCTCTAAGCCAAGTGAGAACTCTTAGTAGAAAAGGGATTTTCAATTAGCTGATATAAGGAATGAAAGAACATTTGGTGATAACCCAACAGCTAACAGTGATTTCAAGAGAAGGTTACTAGTTAATCAACCTTTGACATTCGGTCATTAAAAAAAAAAATCACTAAATGACAGATATGTATAGTTTAGAACGGTTTTTCTTAACCTTTTTTCTTTTCTTTATTGCCTCCCTTCCTGAGGCTTTTTAGACATTTTTGTTCTCATCTGTGATGTTTTAATACTTCAGATATACTGTGTATATTTACATATACTAGTTCTTTATCTATTAAAAAAGTAAGATTTTTTTCACTCCTTAAGAAATTATTTTCTCAATTTTCTAATAATGCTAGTGTTGAGAATACATAGTTTTCTATATTCTAGAATAGTTTTTTCTCCAATTAGCCCCCAAAAATGTGTTCTCAAAAGTCTGAGAAGCTATTTTTCTTTAAGAAGGATTCATTATCAAGTTCAGGCAATACTGGTCCACACCAACACAAGTAACACTATTCATGTCTTTCATATGAAGCTGTCTCTTCACTGAGTTCTTTATGTTGACCACTGTTTCCAAATGTTTGTCCCACAGCAGATCAAACTCCCGTCAATGAGGTGTATTGCTCATTTCTTAATGAGCGTCTGCTCCATCATAATAGACAAGTACAGTAACAACAGTGGCACCATATTATTAGAGGTCATGAGGTCCAAATACATTCTTTCACTGTTGAAGAAACTGACATGGAAAGATTGTGTATGTTTCATGCCAGGGACTGCCAGCTTCAATGGTTGGGATTTTTTGCTTGTTTTATTTTGTTCCTACCATATTATATTGCTTAAAGAATTAAATGTTAGGTCCTTTTCAATACAACCACAATTATGTGAACCTGGCCTGTGTCAAGCTGCTTATAAACTGTAATACAAGTGGAAATCTTTTTTATACAACTTATTAGAAATTGCATTGGGATTACTTCTTGAATAAAGATGGTTCAACTATATGGACCAATGGACAGTTTCCTTTATAAATAATTTTTAAAGGAAGCAAAGGTAGTGGAATGTGAAAACTGAAATATTGAGGAATATAATATTATGTTCTTGAATGTGCTTTAAACAAGAAAACAACATCCTTATTGTCACTCAAAAACTGAGATGCTTTCTGTTTGTTAAATGAAAATAGAAAAGAACATAACTGAAGATTATTTTTCCAGTTTTATTGTTTCCAGTTTTTGTCAGAATTACAATGTTGTAACTTAAATTTAAGAAAACTATCTCTAATAATTCAAAATCAACAGTTAGTCCTAGTTCAATTGGTACTATGACAAGAAGCAATTCCCAAGACCGAAGGATGGTAAGACCCTGAGCTCAGCTCCTCTCACGGGCACACCAAAACCATCACTATCTGCAGAAGAACCATCTGTGGAAAAGGCTGGAACCTACCAGGAAAGACCGTCTACAGTGAAAGTCAGAAAGAAGTAACTACAACAGGAAGGGAAGTAGGAGCAGAAACTTTGTATAATCAAGACCCATAACCCCAGGGGACGACACCAAAATGGGAGAACAGTTGAAACTGTAGAGATTCTCCTACAAGGGGTCCAAACGGCACATCAGGCTCCTCAATTCGGGAATCCTGTACCAAGAAGGCAAGTTCCAAGAACACTGGCCTTTGAAGGCCATCAGAGCTTACTTTCAGGAGTCCCAGAGGGCAGTGGGAAATAGAGACTCCACTCCTAAGTGGTGCATGGGAAACACCTGCTCAGGGACGCGGGGCAGAAGCAGTAATTTGAAAGGAACCTGAATTAGTCTCACCTGCTGATCTTGGAGAACCTTCTGAAGAGGCAAGAGGCACTAGAGCTCACTCTGGGGACATAGAGACAGGGGCTCTGGGAGCTCATTCTACCAAGCAGACCCTGGTGCGGGCAAATGCTATTTTGGAATTGGAAGCAACCTAACTGTCTATTGACAGAGGAATGGATAAAGATGTGGTGCATATATTAATGAAATACTTTTCCACCATGAAAAAGAATGAAATTTACCATTAGCAACAAAACGGATGGTCCTCAAGGGTATTATGCTTAGTGAAATAAGTCAGAAAAAGACTTTGAACACAAAATACTTTATGTTTTCACTTATATGTGGAATCTAAAAAATAAAACATATTAGCAAATATAACAAAACAAAAAGACTCATATGTATAGAAACCATGCTAGTGGTTACCAGTGGAGACAGGGAAGGGGGTGGGTAAAATGGGGATTAAGAGCTACAAACTGCTGTGAATAAAATAAATGAGCTACATCACAGGAATATAGCCAATATTTTCTGATAACTATAAATGATGTATAATCTATAAATATTTTGTATTTCTGTGTTGTATACCTGAAACTAATATTATAAATCAGCTGTATCTTAATAAAACACTAATTAATTAAAATAAAATTAAAATGTCTCTCAAACAAAAATCTCTTTAAAAAAAATTTTAAATGATATGAATACAAGAGTGACGTTTTGAAGCAAAGTGTTTCCTGAAAGCTAGTCTTAAAGTAAATAGAGTTTATAATTGTTCATACTGTTATTAAAAGTAAAGAACTTTAAAATCCAAAATTTACATTTATTTCAGGTCACTCAAGCGGAACTTAATAAGAAAGCTTCCTCCTAATGTCTTCAAAAAGTACCATGGTCTTCAGACTCTGTAAGAAAAAATTGTAATTCTTAGTATTAAATTGACTAATGTTTTTTGGCATATCTGTTTCTTCCCACTTCTGCAGAGACCAACACTACACTTCTGCTTAAGTCTAACCCCTCTTTGGGGAAGTATTTAACTGTTAGCTGGAGACTACCAGGTAACATTGTTTTTCTGACTGCTTCTAGAAGCCACCCTAGCAAACTCTCAGATGCCTATCCAAAGAAACCAAAATATGTGTACTTGGAATTCCCTTAACCACCCTCTCCCAAGTGAAGACGCTCAAAAGGCTTTGCTCTCTGCACCTCAACGTCAATCTTAGAGAAAGATGTTAGTACCCTTTACCAGGTCTGCTCTCATGCTTAGACAGGGAAATTTTTCTTCCATATGTTTGCAAGTCCAATCTCTACCTAGGATAGCAAGTTCTTGTGGCTTAAAACCTCCAAGCATGTTGCTTTGTAGAATTAATTCCATATTCACATCTACCTCATTGAGTTTTATCTGACATGTTGGCTTCCCATCAGTCTAAGATTACCCTACGTACTCTCAAAATCTGTAATGGCCCTGGTGATGGTTGCCTGTTATCTAGGTCAGTGTTGTGGCTGAATTATATTGTCAAAGGCTTAAACTGCTAGGTTTAAGTATTCTGTGCCTGCATTACACTATGTAGAAAACATGTCAGAGTTCCTGGTTTCATTTTCACATCTACATTGGTTTTGGATTTGTGTTCACACAATAGCACCCTGATACATAGATATCATCTATCTGTACTTTTTCTTTAAGATAATAGAAATAGAACAGAATCAGAAGAAAAATTATCCATTTTGTTTGATGAAATGTTCTCAAAGCTCAGATTATCTGAAGAAAAAGTTTCACATCATAAAACTGAATTGTAAGAAAAGACTTTTCAGAACTATATTCTAGATATTAATCAGTCAAGAGAGAAGAGGTTTTCAAGTTTAAGCCTGATACGCAAACTTCAAAAGGACACTTTCTTCCTGTTTTCCTGATCTCTGGAGTAGAAAGAATTTTTCTGATCTGTAGCACCACCTTGTGTTCACATGGTTTAAAAGGAGTCAGGACTTCAACTCTAAATATCACAATTCAGTATGTTGGCATTTTTATACAATAAACTTCAATTCTTGAACAACCAATTTGTTCCA
Source organism: Capricornis sumatraensis (assembly GCF_032405125.1). NCBI lineage: Eukaryota > Metazoa > Chordata > Mammalia > Artiodactyla > Bovidae > Capricornis > Capricornis sumatraensis. The sequence continues at coordinate 47,461,550 of NC_091085.1, read as the reverse complement.
AGTAATAGATGAAAATAGCTTAATTACAAAAAAAAGTTGTCGTTGGTGGCTAGAGATATTCTTTGATTCCACCTCCAGGCAATATGTGGCTTCCCCAGCGGCACTAGTGGTAATGAACCCAATCTGTCAATGCAAGAGACACAAGAGACATAGGTTCAGTCCCTGGGTTGGGAAGATCCCCTGTAGGAGAACATGGCAACCCACTCCAGTGTTCTTGCCTGGAGAATCCCATGGACAGATGAGCCTGGTGGGCTACAGTCCATTGGGTCTCAAGGAGTCAGACTCAACTAAAGCTACTTAGCACGCACTCACACCAGGACAATGGTGACCCTCATCAGAAGAAGGAAAGAAGTCAGGCTTAAAATCCTTACTTCCTCCTTGCTACAACCTGGGGCTGATGCTTATGAATGTGTGGAGCTTAACTGGGTACATGGGATGCAAGGGCTTGTGCTCCAGGTTCTGTTTCCTCTGACCTCCTGTTAATTCCAGGCCCAACCTTCAGCATGACCTCAGTGAACTCGGCAGCCAGCATCCTTGCTTGGCCTTCCAAGCTCATTTATAGTCTTCTAGACCTGACTTTTTGTATTTCTGTTTCTCTTCTGTGGTATGTACATTTGATATATTTTCTCAAACACTTTTTGGAGCAAAACTTGGGTGTCAAATAAATATGATCAAAGTTGACTTGCTTGGCCAATCTGTGATGAACATGGCATATGGTTTGGGGTCTTAGTAATGTCACAGCCTCGTAGCGTTGCCAGGGCTGTGCTGAATACTATCAAGTGTATAGAATTACAGCAGGAAATATCAGAATGTTAAAAAGGCTTCTGGGCCTCTTTGATTAGTAAGTACCTTGCTAGGCCCTAAAACTGAAGTTTCAGTCATTGAAAATTCAAATGTTAAATTTTAGGCATCATATGTCTAAATTTATAACTACAAGTTCTAAATAAAAACCAGCCCAGTAATCTATGAACTTAATCAAGAAACAAAATGACATATATCCAACTTCACTATTTTGTCCTGTTTACCTTTTTTAATTTTAAAGAATTCTTGACATTTCCTCTTTTTTTTTTTTCAAAAAAAATTTATTGAAGTATAGTTGCAAAGTATAGTTATTGAAGTAACAATGTTGTGTTAGTTTCAGATGTATAGCAAAATGATTCAATTATACATATATATAAACATATGTATTCTTTTTTTTACATTCTCTTTCATTATAGGTTATTACAAGATATTGTGGTAAAATACAAAGGACATAAAATGTACCATCTTAACCATTTTTAAGTGTACATTCAGAGGCATTAAGCACACCCGCATTTTTGCACCACCATCACCACCATCCCTCTTTTCATTCTTGTGAAACTGCAACTTCTTTTCCTCATATTTTCCCTTTAATAATCATTTTCACAGGTGCCTGCAAAACAATAAGATTAGATCCGTATCTGTCTATGCTTTCCGAGGACTGTACAGTCTTACTAAACTGTAAGTACCAGGGCCAATTAGTCGTCCCATTCCGTGGTGGCCTGTGGACCCGACCCATCCCGCTGCACATGGCCCTGCCACCCATTATGGCGTTCAGGGCATGTGCAGACAGCAGACGTTGCCACGTTGGGGCCAAAGGCGTGGGACCCTGAGTCACATGTGCTGCACCAACAAACTGGGTGTGTGAACTTGAGGGCTTATTTTCCTTTCTAAGCATCAACTCCCTCTACCGTAAAAGTGAAAACTACAACAGTACCTACCTCAGGGTTGTTGCAAGGAATGAATGAGAAAAATCAGAAGAATTAGGCACACAATATGCATTCGCCATAGTGATGGGAAGGAGGACTGAATATCCTTTATCAACCTGAGAAAACCTAGTGATAGCTAAAATTTATGAAGGAGAAAGCCCAAAGTTGTGCTTTCCCCACTAATTCTCCTTGTACAAATATGTAAAGCATGATAAGTTTGAAAGAACAAAGTTTTTTTTTTAATTATGGTAAAATATATATAGCAAAGTTGCCATTTGAGTCATTTCTAAGGATATAGTTCAGCGGCATTCAGTACATTCACACTATTGTTCAACTATCCATCTCCAGAACTCTTCATCTTCCCAACTAAGACTCCACATCCATTAAACTCTAACTCCCCAAGCCTCTCTTCCAGCCTCTTGAAAATACCATTTAACATTCTGTCCCTACGAATCTGACTACTCTAGGGACCTCACAGAAGTAGAAACAGGTAATATTTTCCCTTTTGTGTCAGGCTTATTTCATAACATTTTAGTCTTAGCATTATGCCTTCAAGTTTCATCCATGTAATATATATCACACTTTCATTCCTGAATGTAACGATAATAAGCTGAGTAATATTCCATTCTGTGTATCACATTTTTTATTTATTGACTTTGATAGACACTGAGACCATTTCCACCTTTCAGCTATTGTGAATAATGTTGCTGTGAACATTGATGTACAAATGTTTCTTTGAACCCTTGATTCCATTCTCTTGGGTGAATGCCCAGAACTGGACTTGCTGGTTTGTATGGCAATTCTACATTTGATTTTCTAAGGATCCACCTTACTGTTTCCCACAGCATCTGCACCATTTTACATTCTCATCAGCAATGCACAGGTTCCAATTCTTCTATATCCTCATCAACTCTTGCTATTTTCTGGGATTTTGTTGTTGTTGTGTGCTGTGTAGTTTTTAATAACAGCCATCCTTACGGCTATAAAGTGGTATCTCATTGTAGTTAAGAGCAAAGTTTTTTAAAATAGTCCTTCTCAGAGTTCCATTTCATTGCATTCTACCAAGCAGCTGACTCCCAGGAGTGATTGGAGGGATTTATGACCCCAAATCACATAAATAAAAGTTTTTTTGTATTTCTATTCCTGGCCCCTTGCTTTCTATTCTATCCCATTTTTTAATCCTTAACTCAAGAACTTTGGTCAGATTCCTCACTGGTGGTATCAGAGTTTGGGGTTGAGTCAAGAAGGCCACCCAATCACTTAGTGGCAAAATGGAAGAAAGTCACTAGAGTTCCAAAGTCTGAACAGTAACCCCTGTAGCTGTGTCCTCTTCCCTTCTGTCCCCTGCTCCTTCATGTCATAGCAAATTACCTGAAGTCAGTACTGGACTCATCCTTATCATATTTCTGACTACCTTTCTTTACAATCTCTCACAAATCTGTTCAAAACTTTTAAACATATCTGCTTGGTATAATGTTCAATGAATATGGAGGGGGCTCTTGAAAGATAGTAGAAACTGGAGAGTAAATGCAAAAGTGTCTTCCATCCTCTCCTTGGCTTTCTCCTGCCACTAGAATATTGTCTGCATATAAAAATGTCTCACGGTCCTGGGTTTTCATGGATCACCGTCAGATTCTGCTCGTCACTCATCCGTAGATATTCACTACCTCTCAGACCGTGCAAGTTCTTCAGCTAGACATTCTAGAATGCGGTACAGAGAAAGAGAAGTCAGACCCGCTGCCTTCCAGCACGTTACACTCTGGTATTTCAGAGAGAACCATGTGCTTCCTCTGGGGAGAGGCACCCCCTTGCTTTCCAGAAGCTTACAGTCCATGTTGGGGAAACAATGCCCACACATACATCATAGAGAATGGCGAGGGATTTACTTTCTTAGGACCTAAACTTGTGTTGCTCAGACCACAGCTGCTATGATGGTTGTCTGAAAGCAGTGATCATTTCAGGTCCAGAGCACTGGATGAGGACTCTGAAAACTGAAGCACAGGGCTTTGGGGGTGGGATGGATCAAATTCCTTTACTTGGGGGACTTCCAGTGACTCCTAAAGGGAGCCTCTGAGATGCTTTCCATCTTCCCATGCCCAGCTGGGGCTCCAGGCTTGCAAGGGAAGGAAAGAAGTGGCTAGAGTGTGGGGGTCTTATCCCATGCTACCCCCAAGCAAAAGTCAGATCTGCGGGGTGGAGAGTGGAAAGGAAATTCTTGGCAGGAGAGATTTCATAAGATATCAGCTCCCTGATCTGTCAGAGTGGAGAAAAGAAGAGAAATCAGTGTGGTCCACGTATCAGTAGAAGTGGAATTGGGTTTTCCTGGTGGCTCAGACAATGAATCTGCCTACAGTGAAGGAGACGCAGGAAGTCTGGGTTGGGAAGAGACCCTGGAGAAGGGAATGACTGCCCATTCCAGTATCACTACCTGGAGAATTCCAAGGACAGAGAAGCCTGGAAGGCTACAGTCCATGGGGATCACAGAGTCAGACACCACTGAGCGACTAACGACACAACACACACACAACTGCCCAATCTGTCAGAGTGAAGAGAGAAATCAGTGTGGTCCACGTATCAGTAGAAATGGAACTAACTGAACACTTGCACAGGAATCACAGGCAGTGAGGAAAGAGAGGAGGCAAGAAATTGATGTGGGAAGTTGAGCAGAGACATGGTCATGATGATATGTGCCAAGCACTTCTGACACGCCTGGCCTCAAATACTCAACAACCCAGTGAATTAGGCTCTGATGTTATTTCCATTTCAGAATTGGGGAAACTGAAGATTTCAGAAGTTGTTTGCTTCAGGTCACACTGTTAAGTGGCAGAGCTAGGAACCAAACTATCTGACAGCAAATTCAGAGCAAAATTGCTGAGCCAGAGAAATTGATACAGAAATAAACATGTAAGACAGTTTCTCTGCCATTTTAAGCCAAAATGGAAGGAGAGGAATTTTGCATACATTTCAGTCCTGGACTCTTGCCACCATTGGCAACCTTAGGTATTTTGAGTTTCACCTCCACTTTCCCAAATCAAAAGGACAAAGTTAAATGGGATTAGATTAAATTATTTTAATTAGATTAAACTAATTTGATTAAATTAGATTAATTAGTTAAATGGAATTCGATTTTTGCAAATATTTCCCTTTATTTATCCCATTATTTATTTATTCTGTTGGGTTATGTGTGTCAGTGTCCAAAAGTTTTCTTCAGGGAAAAAGAAACTACACAAAGACTCTAAGGCCTCTATAAAAGAAGAGACGTGATTTTTTTAATGTTTTTTATATTGAGGTTAAAGTTACAAAATATGAAACAAACAATTTAATCATATTTAATTTTACAGTTCAGTGGCACTAAATGCATTCACATTGTTGTGGAATCTCACCATTATCCATATCCGTAATTTTTCACCTTCCTAAACTGAGACCCTGGCCCCATTAAACACTAACTCACCATTCCCCTCCCCACCCCTCACCCCTGGCCCTTGGCATCTACCAGTATATTTTCTGACTCTATCAATTGACTATACTAGCTTGATTCCACTTATATAAGAGGTGGTTTTGAAAGTTATTAAAAGCTGGTGTTTGCTCTTGGAAGAAAAAGAAAAATGCATAAGCAATCAGTATAACAGAAGGAAGAGAGCATTCACTCTGCAGAAGAGTGAGAAGTCAAGTCTCCTCAGTGTACAGGGGGCCAGACTCCCCACAAGGTGCTCAGTGTCTTTTCTCCAGAGCCGGTCCCTGCCTGCCCCCAGGGCATCTCCTGTGTCCCTTCTCAGCCTCTTCACAGCAACCCTTCAACTTGTCACCCTCATACCTCTTGCCTTTGCATAAGTCATTTCCTCTCTCTGGGACTCACTCCCACCCATGCTTTGCTTTGGGGAAGACACACCCTCATCCAAATCTCTTCTCAATTGAACCTCCTTCCATTAGGACTCGCTGTCTCCTCTCCTCTCCAAACTCCACAGCCCCATCCAGCAGTCAGCATCTTCTCTGCTGAAAAGTCAGAGTAACTCTGTGTTCTAGCTCTTTCCCCTCCGCTGCTATACTGTTTACCTGCTCAGATGGCATCTTCCTCACAGAAAGGGACTAGAGACCTAGCAGTGTCAGAACCATCTGATGAATAGGTGAATAGATAGAGTGATTGATTGACTGGTTGGTGGTTGATGGATAATTGAGAAATTAAAAACTGGATATGGAAAGGTAAATGATAAAGAACTTTAAGAGTTCCAAAGGCAGGAAAATGGCTTGATGAGAACAGCTTAGAAGAAACTGTAAGATGAATGACTATTGCTCTCCTTTCCTGATTGTAAGACATCAAGAAGATAACAGATTTACTGCCATGATTTCTCTTTTTTCAGGTATCTCAGTCATAACAAAATAACCCTCTTGAAGCCGGGTGTTTTTGAAGATCTCCACAGACTAGAATGGCTGTATGTTTCATTTCTGTAGCATATTATGGTATTTGTCTTTATGTTGAAAAAATAGATAAAAAGAACCTATTTTTTCTTCTGGTTGGCAGAATAATTGAAGATAATCACCTCAGTCGAATTTCCCCACTAACATTTTATGGACTAAATTCTCTTATTCTCCTGTAAGTACTAAAAATTGAAGCAAATATTTCAACTGAAGGAAAATACATGAATAAAAATGATCACTTTGAGTTTAGTAGCACTTTATTTGGAATTGGAACCCGAAAAAGACATTTCCAACCAAAAGCCATTTCCTAGTCCTATTCTATGAGGCTATTCTGTAGTTGTAACAATTTTATAAGATCTTCTGTCTTTTAGAATGTCAGCCCATCGAAGCTGAATGCAGCCTCACAGTCATGTTTCATTCCAATATTCTTAGGCACACCAGTACTATGCTCTAATATAAGTCCCCTACATGCAAACCTTCCAGCTGTGAACTTTTAAAGATGTGAACACGCGTTCCACCAGCATCAGACGTGAGTGACACTGCAGCTTGTCCTCCATTTCCTGTTGCTGATGATCCTTCAGCTCTGCCATCTCCCACTTGCTTCCCCTCCTCCAGTCAGTAACTTTTCTTCCCTGTTCGCTCGATGCCAGCCTCTGTATGCCAGCTGTAGTACCGCACTACTATATTTTTCAAGGTACTACACTATAAGGTCAAAAACCTTTTCTTTATCTTTTGTGTTTGTTAGGTATTATTCGTGTGAAAAGTATCATCAACCTATTACAGTACAGTACTATATAGCTGATCGTTGTTTGTTGGGTGCCTAGGCTAACTTTGTTGGACTTAGGAACAAAGTGGACTTAAAGAACATGCTCTTGGAATGGAACTCATTCATACGTAAGGGACTTAGTATATTAATCTTGGTGAAGAAAAATAACGGTCACTTGAAATCACCTTTTCACGCGCCACAATTGAAGGGTACAGGTGTTTTCTTCAGGCTGCTGGTGTCACTGCTTCTTCCATAAGACAGATATCATTTGTCTAATTTTGTCACTAACAAGCACTTAAATATAACAAGACGTACCAAAAAATTAGAGTGAGAATGTACCTAACTTATTGGATGTTCACAGCTTCATGAGAATAATGATAAACCCATGTTTAACTTAGGTTGAAAAGAGAAACAGAAAAATGGGACTCCTTTCTGATTCTCTTTTTCAGAGTACTGATGAATAATGTCCTTACCCGCTTGCCTGACAAATCTCTTTGTCAGCACATGCCCAGACTGCACTGGCTGTAAGTTACTGTATCTTTCTTTTTTAATTTTTATTGAAATATAGTTGATTTAAAATATTCTGTTAGTTTTTGGAGTACAGCAAAGTAATTTAGTTATATATATGTATGTGTATAATGGAAAAGAATCTAATATATATATTAGATTATATATATTTATATATAATATATATCTAGATTATATATTTTTATATAAATATTTATATTAGATTATATATATTAGATTAATATATATATTAGAATCTTTTCCATTATAGGTTATTACAAGATATTGAGTGTAGTTCCCTGTGCTATACAGTAGGTCCTTGTTGGTTATCTATTTTATATCTAATACTGTGCATCTGTTAATTCCAAGCAACTAATTTATCCCTTCCTTCCCCCCTTTCTTCTGTGGTAACCATCAGTTTGTTCTCTGTCTGTGAGTCTATTTCTGTTTTGTAAATAAGTTCATTTATATCATATTTTAGACACCACACATAAGCGATATCATATGATATTTGTCTTTCTCGGTCTGATTTACTTCACTTAGTCTGATAATCTCCAGGTCCGTCCATGTTGCTGCAAATGGCATTATTTCTGTCTTTTTTATGGCTGAGTAGTATTCCACTGTATATGCACCACATATTCTTTATCCATTACTCTGTTGATGGATGTTTATGTTGCTTCCATGTCTTGGCTATTGTAAATAGTGCTGCTAATTGGGGTGCATGTATCTTAATTAGAGTTTGTGCAGATATATGCCCAGGAGTGGTGTTGCTGTATTATATGGTAGCTCTGTTTTTAGTTTGTTAAGGAAACTCCATGCTGCTCTCCATAGTGGCTATACCAATTTACGTTCCTACCAACAGGATAGGAGGGTTCCCTGTATCTCTTCTTACAGAAAACAACTAACTTTTCCGTTTTTGCCTAGCTCATTTTGGATATTGGGTTTTTCTCAAGTGGTACTTGTCAATATTGTGTCACAATTCCTCAAAAATTTTAGCATGACTTTTATTAAACATTCCTATTATCTAAACTAACTCCTCTAAGCTTAGTTCACTTTGGTAGCTCAGTCACGTCTAACTCTATGTGACCGCATGAACTACAGCAAGCCAGGCTTCCTGTCCATCACCATCTCCTAGAGTTTGCTCAAACTCATGTCCATCAAGTCGGAGATGCCATCCAACCATTTTGTTCTCTATCATCCCTTTCTCCTCCTGCCTTCAATCTTTCCCAGCATCAGGGTCTTTTCTAATCAGTCAGTTCTTTGCATCAGGTGGCCAAAGGATTGGAGTGTCAGCTTCAGCATCAGTCCTACTAATGAATATTTAGGACTGATTTCCTGTAGGATTGACTGGTTTCATCTCCTTACTGTCCAAGGGACTCTCAAGAGTCTTCTCCAACATCACTGTTCAAAAGTATCAGTTCTTCACCACTCAGCTTTCTTATGGTCCAACTCTCACATCCATACATGACCACTGGAAAAACCACAGCTTTGACTAGATGGACATTTGCTGGTAAAGTAATGTCTCTGCTTTTTAATATGCTGTCTGGGTTGGTCATGGCTTTTCTTCCAAGGATCAAGTGTCTTTTAATTTCTTGGCTGAAGTCACCATCTGCAGTGATTTTGGAGCCCAAGAAAATAAAGTCTGTCACTGTTTCCATTGTTTCCCCATCTAATTGCCATGAAGGGATGGGAACGGATGCCATAATCTTCATTTTCTGAATGTTGAGTTTTAAGCCAGCTTTTTCACTCTCCTCTTTCACCTTCATCAAGACTTTCTTTAGTTTCTCTTCACTTTCTGCCATAAGGGTGGTGTCATCTGCATGTCTGAGATTATTGATAGTTCTCCCAAAAATCCTGATTCCAGCTTGTGCTTCATCCAGTCCAGCATTTCACATGATGTACTCTGCATAAAGTTAATAAGCAAGGATTCAATATACAGCCTTGACATATCCCTTTCTCAATTTGGAAACAGCCCATTGTTTCATGTCTGGTTCTAACTGTTGCTTTGTGACCTACATACAGATTTCTCAAGAGGCAGGTCAGGTGGTCTGGTATTCCCATCTCTTTACGAATTTTCCCTAGCCTTTGTTCTGCTTCATTTTCTGCTTCAAGGCCAAGCTTACCTGTTACTCTAGGTATCTCTTGACTTCCTACTTTTTCATTCCAGTCCCCTATGAGGAAAAGGACATCTTTTTTTGGTGTTAGTTCTAGAAGGTCTTATAGGTCTTCAAAAAACTATTCAGCTTCATTGGCATTAGTGGTTGGGACATAGACTTGGATTACTTTGATACTAAATGGAAACTCTTACTAAAATAAAATATCTCCAAAAAATCAAAATACTTTGGAGGAAGGAAGAAAACAGAAGGGATGTTGTGACATTGTATAACATCACCTCTTTTCTTTGTCAATCTATTCACCCATTCATTTGGTATAGACAGACTAAGTGACTTTAGTTCCATCTCTAAATTCTGTGTAACAAGAATATAATATTTAGAATTTATTTTTGAAGCCTCATCACACGGAATATGTTCCATGGAATTTTTCACACAGTAGCTTTGTTGGTGGTACTTAGCATCAGCCCACCTATGCAAAATTCAATTATCCAGTAAATGTGGCTAAGAGACAGGTAAAAAATGAAGAAGTGAATCCAAAATATCACTTTAAAATTTGATCCATAAATTGCATGCACTGTGTCATATGAAAATTCCCTCTCTCTTTTATTTTATAGGAGATTCCCAAAAGTTTGGTTGTTGGAGTTTTAAGCTCACAACAGACTAGAAGCACCAACTTGAAAGTAGGAGGGGAAGTTAGTGAGGTTGGTTTTAGTGAGAAGTAACGACTATCAACCTAGTAACAAAGCAGCAGCAAGAAATGCTATAAAAAGCAGACCCTGTAATTCAAAACACACTGGTTTGGAACCATCTAGGAAAAGAGAAACATCTCCCAAATCATTACTTACTAAGTCCAGAGGGCATCTGGGTATGACAGTATAGTACCCTCACTAATGACAAAGGAAAGGGCAAATTAAGTGCAATATCATTTGTGGTGATTAAATTTGGGTTCAAAAGTATTCATTAACTGTTATAACATACTCAGTAATCCCAACTTAATAATTAAGTAAAATTGAGCAATATTTACATGAATAAATTCGCAATTAAACGTCCATGCATTGACTGAAAACAGAAGCAAATGTAGGAAATTTTATACTCATACAATAATAAAATTTTCCTTTGCTTTTAAAAAGGTAGGAAAATTTACATCTCAGATAAAAAGAAAACAATTAGGATTTATCACTAAAGAGGTAGACTTTTAACATTTTTTATAAAGTTATAATCTTTATAAAAATTATAATCTTTAAGTTTTAACTATCCAAACAACTCACTTCACATGCATTCCTGATGGTGAATACTATCCCAATTTTAATGCTAGTAATAATTTTTGCTTTATAAGTATTCATTTTTAAATTAATTATAATGACTTCACCTTGCATATGAGCTTTCATTTAGCAAAGTATAAACTAGAAAATCTGTTGGATGTGTTAGTAAACATAGAAAAACATAAATAAAATAAAAAGAGACATGACAGCCTAGGAGAATATACCTGTAAGATATACGACAGACAACAGACTATAAAACCTTTAATATGTGCATGCATACTCAGTAGCTCAGTCGTGTCCAGCTCTTTGCAACTTCATGGACTGTAGCTCACAAGGCTCCTCTGTCCATGAGATTTTCCAGCAAGACAACTGGAGCGGGTTATCATCATCTACTCCAGGGGATCTTCCTGACCCAGGGATAGAAACTGCGTCTCCTGCATCTCCTGCATTGGCAAGTGGGTTCTTTACCAATGTGCCACCTGGGGTTGGCCAAACCCAATAGCTTTTTCAAAGCAATTTTTAAAAACCTATGAACACCACAATAAAATATATGAAATTCAAAAAGGAAGAAAAATAAGTAGTAAATAAGCATACGAACAGCTGGAGCAATAGCTAAAGTTGAAATGCTGATCCCAAGAGTAAAGTAAACTTTCATTTTGGGATGAGACTAAGCACATTTTTATATAGGGAGAAGAAGCTAAAATAAAGAATTTGAAAATATAGAAACCAGTGAGGATGCATTATGGAGCAAGGTCCTGGAAGCCATGGAAAGGACAGACAATTAAGATGTGACGTACACACACACAGGTATAGTAAAGATGAGTGCACCCACCCTGCTTCCATCAACACGGGGCAATTTCAAGATCATAATATGAAGTATAAAGAAAATATACATATTATTTTTATATTTTATATAATATATTGTAATATATAAAATATATAAATAAAAATATATAGATATATAATAAAATATTATATGTTATATATATTTGTGTTATATATTATAAATATATATATATAAAGAAAATAATGTATATTACAATTCCATTCCAACAGTGCTGTACTGAAGGTATAGAAAGCACCAAGACAATATTGCTCTCTCTCTACCAATGAGAAAGAACTTTACAATCTACACAATCATAATTTTCTCAAGACCATCAGAGAGCTACAGTCATAAGGCAAGCAAGTAAACTGAATTCAGGAGAGATAGGACATCTACAGTATTTTGCCTTTAGCAGAGCACAAGATGAAGAGTTGATGGTCATAAAGCAGGTACAAAGAAAACTGCTAAAACTGTAATAAACCTGTGAAGATTAAGTGTGGGATAGTGTAACCCTCTGGAATAGATGTGAACCCCAGACTCAGGGGAGTCAGCTACTGCTAACAGGCTCTTCTCTGGTCTCCACCAACTCACAGCAAGGCTAGGGGTGGTTAAAGAAACTAGACAGTCTTCTTTGGTGGCCCACAGGAACAAACCCCTCCTTCTTCCTGAGACGCTTCCTTCTTAGGAAGCAAAACTTTATGATACCGGTGTGTGTGTGTGCTCAGTCATGTCCAGTTCTTCGACCCCATAAACTGTAGTCTGCCAGGCTCTTCTCTTCATGGAATTTCCCAGGCAAGAATACTAGAGTGAGTTGCCATTTCTCCCTTCAGGGGATCTTCTAAAACCAGGGATCAAACCCATAGTTCTTGCAGCTTCTGCATTGGCAGGCAAGTTCTTCACCACTGAGCCACCTGGGAACCCAAAAGGGTGGTAGAAGCGAAAGCTTTCTACTCTAGCAACATGGGCAGATAAGCCTCTCCAGCCCAGGATCCTGTACTGTTACAAAGTGGGCTGGGACTTCTGAGTCATGATTAACAGCAATGCTGAGAAAGTCCAGTCCTCAAAAAGAGCAAGAAGAATAATCTTTGTCACATTATAAAGCAATCAACAGAACCAGACCTAGAGATAACTCGGATGTTACAGCTACCAAACAAGGAAATTAAAATACTTATGATTGGGACCTCCCCAGCAGTACAGTGGTTGGAACTTCCCCTTTCAATAGAGGGGTGCAGATTTGATTCCTGGTTGGGGAGCTTAGATACAACATGCCTCATAGCCAATAAATAAATAAATAAATAAAGCAGAAGCAGTGTTGTGATAAACTCCACAAAGACTTTAAAAATGGTCCATGTCAAAAAATCTTTCTTTAAAAATTTACCATTAATCAGTTAATTGATTTATTGGAAAAAGTAGGCAACATACATGCACATGTGTAAAATGTCTGCAAAAAAGATGGAAGCTTTAAAGAGAATCAGGGAATTACTTCAACAGGCTTAGCAGCAGGATGAACACAGCTGAGCAAAGAATCAATCACCTTGAAGACAGATCAATAGAAAGCTTTCATTTGAATCAAAAAGAAAAAAAAAAACATGAAATACAGAGCCAAGAATCCAAAAGTTGCAGGATAATATAAAATTGCCTAAAACTACATTAAAGGGTCACAGAAAAAGAAGAGAGGAAAAACAAGACTTTGTTATCAAACAAGCTTGTTTGTCATCAAAAAAACTTGGGTCTGCTCTCCAGACATATCAGTTCAGTTCAGTTCAGTTGCTCAGTCATGTCAGATTCTTTGCACCCCATGAATCACAGCAAGCCAGGCCTCCCTGTCCATCACCAACTCCCGGAGTTCACTCAAACTCATGTCCATCAAATCGGTGATGCCATCCAGCCATCTCATCCTCTGTCATCCGCTTCTCCTCCTGCCATCAATCCCTCCCAGCATCAGAGTCTTTTCCAATGAGTCAACTCTTTGCATGAGGTGGCCAAAGTTTCAGCTTTAGCATCAGTCCTTCCAATGAACACCCAGGACTGATCTCCTTTGAAATGGACTGGTTGAATCTTCTTGCAGTCCAAGGAACTCTCAAGAGTCTTCTCTAACACCACAGTTCAAAAGCATCAATTCTTCAGCGCTCAGCTTTCTTCACAGTCCAACTCTCACATCCATACATGACCACTGGAAAAACCATAGCCTTGACTAGATGGACCTTTTTTGGCAAAGTAATGTCTCTGATTTTGAATATGCTATCTTGGTTGGGCATAACTTTTCTTCCAAGAGGAAGCATCTTTTAATTTCATGGCTGCAATCACCATCTGCAGTGATTTTGGAGCCCCCCAAAATAAAGTCTGACATTATTTCCACTGTTTCCCCATCTATTTCCCATGAAGTGATGGGACCAGATGCTATGATCTTAGTTTTCTGAATATTGAGCTTTAAGCCAACTTTTTCACTCTCCTCTTTCACTTTCATCAAGAGGCTTTTTAGCTCCTCTTCACTTTCTGCCATAAGGGTGGTGTCATCTGCATATCTGAGGTTATTGATATTTCTCCCGGCAATCTTGATTCCAGCTTGTGTTTCTTCCAGCCCTGCGTTTCTCATGATGTACTTTGCATAGAAGTTAAATAAGCAGGGTGACAATATACAGCCTTGACGTACTCCCTTTCCTATTTGGAACCAGTCTGTTGTTCCATGTCCAGTTCTAACTCTTGCTTCCTGACCTGCATATAGGTTTCTTAAGAGGCAGGTCAGGTGGTCTGGTATTCCCATCTCTTTCAGAATTTTCCACTGTTTGTGGTGATCCACACAGTCAAAGGCTTTGGCATAGTCAGTAAAGCAGAAATAGATGTTTTTCTGGAACTCTCTTGCTTTTTCGATGTGCAAGGTCAATTTACTAACACCAGAGGTGGTCAAGGAAAGGACAGCATTTATTGCAAGTATCAAGCAAGGAGAACAGACAGTTCAAGTTCAAAAGACCCAAACTCCCTGATGTCTTTCAAGGAAGGGTTTTTAAAGGCAAGGTGAGGGATAATATTGCAAGGTGCATGATCAACTGAGGTTCAGTTCTCTGATTGGTCGATGGTGAGGATACAAGGTGGTGTTTCAAGAATCTCAATTGTCAACCTTCTGGTTCCTGTCAGTCTAGCATCTACATGCTGGTGGTCAGCAGTTAACTTCCTCCACCTGGTGGGGGAGACTATCTGCAAAACAACTCACGGACATGGCTCAGGATGTTATCTATAGCCCTTGAGGAGGAACTTAACATCCTTGACTTTGTTTTATGGCTAACAGTCTTGCTTGACTGTTTTCCTTTGTTTCTGCATTTTCTCACTTCTCTGATTAAATTTGTTCCTTGGAATTCAAGAAAGAGGATAAAACTTTTCTAGAAACAAGAGGCAAGTCAGGAGACACAGGGTCCTGCTCAGTTTTAAAGAAATATCTAAAGAGATAATGACCAAGAATTTTCTAAAATAACATAATGAACCCAAAAAATCTAAGAATCTCAGAGAAAAAAACAAACAGAAGTAGAAAGGAAAAAACTTGATAAATGATAATCAAGCTGCTGAAAACCAAAGATAAAGGAAAAGAGCTTGTGGCAACCAGAGAAAAAAGAGACATTATAATACATGCTGCTAAACGAAGATAAGAAATGCAGCAGTGATTTTTTTAAAAGCTGGAGGGGCTGTTAACATTGGAGAAAAAGAGCCTTTTGAACAAAGACTATCACAAAGATAAAGAGAGGTATCACATAATGATAAAGGGCTCAATTCAGGAAGAGGACACAATAACTTAAAAAGGAAGGCAGTTTCAAAATGAATAAAGTGAAACCATAAAACTACTAAGAAAAATAGCTAGGTGTCAAAAGATGTCATTTAAAACTAAGAAATCTACCAGTATGATATTTTATATTCCTAAGATGAACGTTAATAAACAGTATATAACTGATCGAAATCCTACGGTGAGAGACAGATGGAAAGAAAGTCAGGAAGAATTTCATCATTCCTAATAATAGGAATTGTTAAGTACTAGTGTTACTCTCTAAGAAAAAGAAGATAGAGTATATTGGATAAAGTTATAAAGGTAACCAGTAGAACATACAAAGCTTTTTAAATATTAGAAGAAATTTAAGCCATTTGTTCAAGGGTTTTTTTAGCCTATGAAAACAATATAGGGAGGCTACTGGCAACAGGCTTGAGTCTGGTTTGCATTTCCTCACTGCCTCCTTTCGAGGACAGCGAGGCCAAATAAAGAGAAGCCTGCAGGGGATGGGAAGGAAGAGAGGGCCTGTTCCTAAGCAGGTGAAAGTGGAGGCAGCCGGTGGGCCTTCCCCTTTCAACTCTTGACAGACCCTGTGGCCTCTTTGAAAGTTTAATCTCGCCCATCAAGTCCGAGACTTTTTTCAACGAATTCCTGGAGCAGAAGCCGCTTCTCATTCAGAGAGATGACCTTGAACTTCCTGTTCACGCTCTCAGATCTGGAGTACTATGGAGGATTCGAAAATGTCTACAGGTGTGTCCATGGGAAGAAGAAGGTTTTAAATTAAGAGGCCAAAGTGCACTTTCTTCAGCTGAGAAAAGACTTTGATCAGAAAAGTGCAACAGTTCATTTCACTACCCTCCGAGAATTACGGATGAACTCTGGAAGTTCTAGGAGAAGCTGGAGTGCTACTTGGGCTCGAATGTGTACATAACCCCTGTGGGAGATCCGGGCCTGCCGGCCCACTAAGATGATGTCGAGGTTTTCATCCTACAGCTGGAGGGAAAGAAACACTGGCGCCTGTACCAACTCATGGTACCGCTCCCCACCCCAACCCTCCCGCCGCCTCGCGGGCACCGGAGTGAAACGTGAGGACAGGAGTTCACGCTGAAGCCGGCAGATCTGCGCTTTCGCAGAGGGACCATCCAGCAGGCGGACACTCCGGAGGGGCTGGCCCACTCCACGCATGTGAGCATCCACACCCCCGGAGCAGTTCGTGGGGAGATTTCCTTTTGGACACCATTTTGGGGCTCGTGTTTGATACCACAAAGGCAGACGTGGAGCTCCGGGCTGGCATCTGCAGGAGGCTGCTCCCGCAGGTGGAAACCACAGCTGTTGCAACAAAAGATTAGGTGGTTTTCTGAGAATACTTGCAGACCAGCTAGAGGGCATCAAAGAACTGCCTTCAGCAGACATGAGGAAGGATGTTACCATGAATGGATTCTCTCCTTACTATATGTGAAGTTCGGCAGAGCTTTTCAACACCAGGTGGACAGTTACCAGGGCTGGACAACACAGTGAGACTGCAATTTAGAGACCACATTGTCCTCACCGTAGGACCCGATCAAGATCCATCTGACGAAACTGGAGAAAAGATGGTTTACTCTATCATTCCTGAAAGAATAGGTGAGAGACACACATGATGGGAAATGAGGAAACAGTCTCATGGACTTGCTTTCCTTTATCACATATGGTTGCACTGAAGCAAATTTGGAACAGTTCAGCTAGTTCTGTCAAGGATAGCTTACTACAGATGAGGCAAAGCAAAAGCAAAACCTAGTATTATCCTTCTGCACAGAATGTTTAATCCAAGCAGTCTGTTCCTTTCACTGCTTTTTAATATTAGACACTTGATGCTGCCAAGATTTGTGTGCTAAGGAGCCCCTGCTGGTATGAGCCAAGGACAGGATGAATGTAACTTTTCTTACCTGTGTATCTAATAAGATGAGATGTACCTTTTACAGGTGATCAGTTGGCCGTATGTACTAACAGGTACATAAAAGAAAGAACAGCAAATTACTAAATGTCCCAGAAGGTGACAAAAACCATACTTCAACAAGTTTATTTAATCCAGTGTGGTAGAAAACACACAGCTCCAATAATTGTATTATTTAAAGTAAATATATATATATATATAATAATATTTTTAAATAGCAGGTGAAGGTCAGATATATTAGACTTGTCAATCAGCATAAGTGGGCCTAAAATTACCTACTAAAAAAGAAAGAAAGATTTTCAGATTGGCTCTCGAAGCAAAACCTAACAACACTATTTACCAAAAAAATGCAACTGTAACTAAGTGATTAAGAAAGATTAAAAATAAAAGACTGTTCCAAAGTATGCCATGTAAATGCAAGCCAAAAAAAAAAAAAAAAACAGACTTTTTTTTTATCTAAATAGTAGAATTCTGGCCAATTTAGATTAAGCAGTACAAAGAAGGACATATAAATGCTGTAGTGTGGGACTTCGCTGATGGTCCAGGGGTTAAGAATCTCAATTCAGGGGACTTGGGTTTGGTCCCTGATCAGGGAACTAAGATCCCGCATGCTGTGGAACAACTAAGCCTGCACACCTCAGCCAGAGAGTCTGTGCACTTCAAGGGAAGATCTCGTATGATGCAATGAAGATCACATGTGCCACAACTAAGATCCTACACAGCCAAAGGAATAACTATTTTTAAAATAACAAAAAATAAATGCAATTTCCAATATAAGATATTATATTAGGAGTATATATGCACCGAATAGATGCATCTAACCACCAAAACAAAAGAAAAACAAACATATATAATTGGTAAGAGATAAGAATCAGCCTGTCTCATTCTGTGAAAGATCAAGTAAAACCGAAAAACGATAGGCAGAACTAAATAACATTGTTAATGAGTTAACTCTGATTGGCACAAAGCAAACTGCCCTGATTTGTTTGGGGTGGCAGTGTACCCAGCTGAAATATTACTTTCCCAGACTTTCCTGCTCCAGACAGAGTCACACGACTAGGCTCTAACTTATGAGAAGAAAGAATTATCAGGTGGAACTTCTGGGAAATCCCCTTATAGAGAAACAGGCAGACCCTTCCTTTCTTTTCTTATCCAGAAAAGATGGATATGATGGCTCGAGCTTTAGAATCTTCTTGGACTACGAAGACAAGGGCATATGAACAGTGAATATGAAAGATGTTAGGTTTCTAACAACTTGGTAAAATTACCAATCTTGCCTTGGACTACATAATCCTAGATTTTAAAAAAAAACAAAAACCCTTGTGATGTTATGCTATCATAGATGGTTCTCTGTTCTACGTGCATGCCTTCGAGAGTGCTTGTTCAGTCACTAAATTGTATCCAAATCTTTGTAATCTCATGGGCTTCTCTGTCCATACCATTTTCCAGGCAAGAATACTGGTTGGGAAGGGTTACCATTTCCTTCTCCAGGGGATCTTCCCAACCCAGGGAATCTAACCTAATCTAATCTAATCTACCTCTTAATCTAATCTAATCTAATCTCCCGTGTCTCCTCCATTGGCAGGCAGGTTCTCTACCACTGAGCCACCTGGGAAGCCCTCTGTTCTATGTAGCTGCACTTAATCCTAATAGATATAAACTTGAAAGTGAAAAATAAGGCTGAAAAACATTCACCAAAATTGACCATATATTTTAAGGCATGTCCAGTTGCTCAGTCATGTCCAACTCTTTGTGACCCCATGGACTGCAACAGGCTAGGCTCCCCTTTCCTTCACTATCTCCTGGAGTTTGCAAATTTACAAACCAAACTCAGAAAATATAGGATTAGCCTAAAACAAGAGGAGGGTCATCACACACTGGGTGTAGGAGACCAGGTGCCCATTCAGGTAAATTACAGATGTTGGGCAGAAAGGCAAAGGCTTTTCCTGCCTTCATTGCCTAGATATTCTCTGTGAAAGAAGAGCCAGATGTGTTTAAAAGGCAGGGAAGGAAGTAGAGATAGAGGAGATTTGCATGTTTACAATGCCACTAGGGGATGAGAGAGGGAGCTGAGCAGGAAAGATTATTTTTGTGTTCTGTTATTGTACTTCAGGCCCAAGAACCAAATTTTCATTTTCAACTAGGAAAAAATACAGTGGTTAGATTCAGAAGCTCATTAAGCTGAAAAAGTGATCCAGGAATTAAGTAAGCAAAACACCCCCTCAAGTCGCTTAGAGCTTGGGGCCCTGGCACAAGCAGCAGATTTGTATACCTGATCCCTGAATATCAAGAATAAATACCTCTAATTTTAGGAAGAAAGCCAAAGCAAATTCACAAATAAAGATTGAAATAAACTCAACATTGGATGTACCAATTTGATCAAAATTCCCTAGTTTATACGTTCCCTAGTTTTTACAAATTAGTAAATTAATATGAATATTAAATAAAATATTTTTGCTACTTTAATAGAAAAAAATTACAAGTGTAGCTAACAAGAAAAGAACATCAACTCTCCTAAAGATATTCTGTGAGGTTCAAGAGAGAGTCGCCCCCTTGGTGGTAGACTCATGGTAACAGCAACAAAAACAGGAAAAAGAAATGAACAGTTTTTGTCACTGACAGCCTATGTAATGGAAAGCCAAAGGCCTTGGCCAAACCTAATGACCCAATATTTGTGTTTCATTTCCAACTTAATAAAATAATAGAAGTTGTCTTTAAAATGGTAATCTAGGATCAAAATTTAAGATTTTAATAAAATATTCCATATAATATGAAATCCTGTCTATAGAATTTTTATGGTATGTTACAGTCTATGCCCTTGCTAAATCACTACAGTAATAAAAAGCTTAGTCTCTGTACACCATGGGCTGTGAGCTTAAATTTGAAATGTTTTGTGTCCTTCAACCAGTAAATCTGATTTTGCAACCTAATGCCAAAGAGAAAAACCCTATGCCTGACTTCAAATATATCTCTCTGACTTGCTCTTCTCTGTGATAAATACACGCTTTCGTCCCATTGACTTGATTTCTAGAATCCTTCCATGCTGGCCTTCTAGATTTTTCAGATAGACTTTGATTTGTCTGCATCCATTTTTACTGCAGTGTCAAAAGAAAACACTATCCCAGATACAGCCTCGCCAGCAGAATAAAGGCACGTCTATTAATGCTCATGATTTTAGTAGCTGTGTCACACTTCAGCTCATGCATTTTAGTCCCAATTGTTCCTGAATGGCTCTACATGGTATGGTGATCAGTCAACAAAGTGTTGGGGTAAAATAAATAGATTTAAGAGCCAGCATCTATTTCTGAAAGTGTATTCCTGAGCTCAGCTTACTCTGTTCCACAAACTTCCACCATAAGCCTAATGATAGCTAAAAGACAATAGAAGAATACCTTCATGATAACTCTGAAGTAGAGATAATAAAACATCAACTATTTGACAAGTTTTGATGTTCAGACCAGATTCCTGTTGGTAACCTAGTATCACATAGCAAGGGAGCTCAAATCAGGTCTGCACACAGCGTCCTGAATTGGGAGTGGACAGCCAAGGGCAGCTGTGGGTCTCCCTCTGCACGGGCTTATGTGGCTTACTAAAGCAAGAAAGGGTATTCTCAGTGGTAAAAGGCTATTGAGAATTTTTTCTGGGGAGTGTTTAGGCAGAGGAAGTAGAGGTTAAACTTTATTTTGGCAGTGGCAACTGCTGCAACAATAGTACAATCTTCTAAACAAATAGAGGCCGCAACACTTAGAGTGGTCATGGGTACCTCTGGATCTCTGGACAGATGTTTAATACGGATCACCATTTGATATCTGTTTATATAGTTGGTGGGGCTTCCCTGGTGGCTCAGTGGTAAAGAATCCGCCTGCAATGCAGGAGCTGCAGGAGACACAGATTCGATCCCTGGGTCGGGAAGATCCCCTGGAGGAGAGCATGGCAACCCACTTCAGTATTGTTGCCTGGAGAATCCTATGAACAGAGGAGCCTGGCAGATACAGTCCATAGGGTCACAAAGAGTCAGACATGCCTGAAGTGACAGCACACATGTCTGTCATTGGAAGTGTCTCGTGTGATTTTCTTTCATTCTCTTCACATTAGTTGGGATAACATATGTATCCATATGAATACCTGATACAAATGCCACTCAAAGCATTTTTACTATTAACACAGAAAAAAGAAACTTTATATATAAATATATCATTTCAGCTATTAGGTACGTGGCTACACTTACATGATATGAGAATTTATATGAAATAAACAGTATATGGGGGAAAAGATATTTTATGAGAAAACTTAAATAATTCTTAACCAATTGATTTCTGTCTGTGATTAAAATTTAGCTTTGTCACTTTTATTTTTATATTTCAGGGATTTTGAAGGCAACCATATCCATAATTTAAGAAATTTGACTTTTATTTCCTGCAGTAATTTAACTGTTTTGTAAGTAATGTTTTGTCCTTTTAAAGTAATGTTTTATCTCTTTTCAAACAAAATGAATCATTTATATGAACAGGCTCTGGCATACACACACATAGTAATTATGGCAAATGTTCCCTCTCAGTTGGAAGTTTTTTGAAATGAAAGCACATTGGCGAAATTACTGAAGTTCAAAGCAGGCATAAGCACAGATTCGCAACATATCAGTACATGAATCATCACAGTGGTACTATCTTACATGAGACCCATTTTTCTCAAACTTAAGTTATACCCAATTTAGTGGGAAAAAATTCTCATAAACCACCTAGAATCTGTCCTTGAATGGCAGTTTGAGAATTACCAAGATCAAGTCTTACTTGATGAGAATTATTACTGCAAAGGTTGTGGGAAAAAATTAATTATAATTTTTTTCAAAAGCTGCAGAATGTTCACATCTGTGAGGATATGACTGTGACACCCACCAGGATAAACCTGAGGATGTTATCGAATATAATTTCTTCTATGCCACTCTGTCTTATTTTAAATCCATATTGCTAGCTCATAACACCAGATCAGTGCAGAAATGAACTGTCAGGCCTTACAGTCTGATTCAGCATCGCAAATCAGAGATCTTCTGAGTTGGTCCAGCTTAGAGTAGACATATTCCGGCACATCCACTTTAAATCACAGCAACTGCCCAATGTGCACGAGTACTATTGTGGTGTTGAGGCTGGGGGTATATTTTGTTAGACAGACATGCCACAAAGACTGAACAGGCGACTCTAAGACAGTTGTGCTGATATTCAGACTGTATTCTCAGAGGTCGAGATTTTTCACTCTTATCCCTGTGGAACTCTTCCCTAAAACACTTTAAAATGTGAACACTATTTTACTTTTATCATCATTAACAGATTTGGGAAATTCAATATTAAAATGAGCTTGGGTGATTTATCATACTAGTTCAATGTATCTTGATATGGAAATGCATTAGATATAATTAGCTTTGTTTTTGCAGTTTGTTAATCTCCTCTACAATAACTCACCTGTAAGTTACCTCCAGAAGCTACAACATCTTTTTTCTTTTTACTTTCAGGGTAATGAGGAAAAACAAAATTAATCACCTTAGTGAAAATACGTTTGCACCTCTCCAGAAACTAGATGAATTGTAAGTTTGATTACACATATATTTTGTAAGTTTGATTACACATATGGTACTACTTCTGTATACCCTGAGCCACAGGTATTTCAGGAATTATGAAAGCTTAACAAATATGTGTTAAAGGAAACTATAAAATAAATATTCGAGGAAAGTGAAGTAAAGGAAACAGCTGTGGAGGCGAATAAAACCAGGGGAAATTAATAAATAAATTACATCCTACATCACTTTAACCCACTGCTAGAGACGGATAGCAAATTTATCTTTAAATTTTCTAGAGAGTGAGGATTCAGAGATCAGGAGATAAAAAGACATCACTTTACTGGTTCTGAAACCAAAGGATAATCTTGGATCTGTAAGATTAGACACTGCCATGGATAACAACATCCAAACCTGTAATAAAGGTCAAGAGAGCAGCTTGAGACAGCTATTTATATCGTCCCATTTTAAGATCAATGACACCGTTCCAAAGGACAGTAAAGCAAGTCTCTGATCAATCAAAGCCTTGCGGTCAAGCCACAGAGTAGGTGATTCTCCAAATAAAATATACGTAAGACAATGGAGGAAGCCCATGCTCTTCAGACAGTTTTGATTTCTTTTTTTTATGGCTTCATTTCTACAATTGGAGTTTTGTTAAAGTCTGGGCTAGCCACTAGTTTTTTGTGTGTGTTTTCTGAAAAGAATCTGGAGTGTGAACAGAACTACATGTTTTGACAATTAGCTGGGCAGAACTTGGATTCATTAAAACTTCTCCATAAAAAATTAAAGAATGTAATTAAAATGTTGCTCAGGACACCTTGCTGCTGCTAAGTCGCTTCAGTCGTGTCCGACTCTGTGCGACCCCATAGACGGCAGCCCACCAGGCTCCACCGTCCCTGGGATTCTCCAGGCAAGAACGCTGGAGTGGGTTACCATTTCCTTCTCCAATGCATGAAAGTGAAAAATGAAAGTGAAGTTGCTCAGTCCTGGAGTGGGTTGCTACTCCCATCTCCAGGGAACCTTCAGGACAGAGCGATCAAACCCATGTCTTCTGAATTGCAGGCAGATTCTTTACCATCTGAGTCACCAGGGAGGACCCTTAAATGGATGGGTCTGGACCTAAAATGAGTGACTCTCCTTTTGAAAGAAGGTTGGACTACATTCTGTGCCCCTCCTTGCTTGATCCCACCGACAGAATTAATGAGGGCAAAATTAGCAACAGTCAGATCCACTTCTCAGAGTTTAAACAGTTCTGGTGAGACTTCCCTGGTGGTCCAATGGTTAAGACTTGGAGCCTCCACTGCAGGGGGTATGAGTTCCATCCCTAGTCAAGAACTAAGATCCCGCATGCCCCACTGTGTAGCCAAAAATAATTTTTTTAATTTAAATAGTGGCAGAAACTTTGCTACACGCTTGATTTATTATTACTTGTGCTTTTTAAGTTTTCTTTTAATAAGATTTATGTATTTGTTGACCGTGGTGGGTCTTCATCACTCCCTGGGCTTTCTCAAGTTGTAGCAAGTGGGGCCTGCTCTCTAGCTATGGTATTCGGGCTTCTCATCAATGCAGCTTCTCTTGTGGACCACTGGCTCT
Source organism: Capricornis sumatraensis (assembly GCF_032405125.1). NCBI lineage: Eukaryota > Metazoa > Chordata > Mammalia > Artiodactyla > Bovidae > Capricornis > Capricornis sumatraensis. Next base: position 47,437,107 of record NC_091085.1, on the reverse strand, counting down.
AGGCATGTGCGCTTCAGAAGTTGCGGCTCTTGAGCGCTAGAGCACAGGCTTCAGGAGCTGTGGTGCACAAGTTTAGCTGCTCCAAGGCATCTTCCTGGACCAGGGATCAAACTTCTGTCCCCTGCATTGCAAGGCGGGTTCTTAACCACGGAAACACCAGCAAAGCCCTAATTTGTGCTTTTAAAGCAACTATTCAAGGTGACAATGTGTTTCCTGACCCCCATTCAGAAATGGACCTCAAGTCCAGTTAAGTTTAGACCAACTTTTCTAAAAGGAAAACTGAGAAAATGGTCTTTGTTCTTGTCACTTAGGATCTAAGCCAAATGGTCCCCATAACGTGATTGATGATGAAAGAATTTGTCCGAATTTGCTTTAATAGCCAAAGCCAGCACCCTCACCAGAAATGGCTCAACATGGTAGCTTGAGATTTAATATTCTAGTGGACTCTTCTACATCTGTTTTTCACATTACCTTACTAGCATGATCAATATTTTACTTGGCTTCCCATATAAGGAACTGGAATCATCCTGCTCCTTTTACTTCAATATGAAAACAGATCTTCAGTCTATTAATAGTCTGCCCATAGGGATGGAAAGAATAGCTAATCCAAAACTCAGCTATATGCTGGGAAACCCAGATCTTGGACTGAGAGAGCTCACACCCTGCAGAAGAGAATGTAGGGACAGGAAAAATTTTAATATGACGCTGTAAATGCTATACATGAGAACACCTGACTCTTCCAGTCATGAAGGAGTGACATGTGAAAAGAATCTATTTTTAAAAGTATATTTGGCCTTCCCAGGTGGTCCAGTGATTAAGAATCCACCTGCCAATGCAGGGGACACAGGTTCAATCCCTGGTCCAGGAAGATCCCACATGCAGAGAAGAAATTAAGCCCATTGTCCACAACTACTGAACCAGGGGTCTAGAGCCCATGAGCCACAACTGCTGAAGCTGGCACACCGAGAGCTCACGCTCTGCAACAAGAGAAGCCGCCGCAATGAGAAGCCCGAGCACTTCAACTAGAGAGTAGTGCCCACCACCACCTCCATGGCTAGAGAAAGCCTGGGTGCAGCAACAAAGACCCAGCACAGCCCAAAAAATGTACAGTTGATTTGCAACGTTGTGTTAGTTTCAGGTGCACAGCAAAATGATTCGCTTTTGCATATCTATTCTTTTTCAGATTCTTTCCCATTATAGGTTATTACAAGACATTGAGTATAGTTCCCTCTGCTATACAGAAATTCCTTGTTTTTTTGTTATTTGTTTTTTCTGAGCAGAATCTTGAAGGTATTCACCTGAAGGACCAGAAGTAAAGCTTTTTCCAGGTAGAAGGAAGCACCTATGCAAAAACCTGGAGGTTAGAATACTGAGGTGCATTCAGGTCCTGGTGAGAGTCAATTTAACTGAGCAGAAAGTGGTAGAAAACTAAGCTGGACAGTATAAAATATTTAAAGACTTTTTTCTATCACACTAAGCAGTTTTTATTTTATCTCTTATGCAGCAATGAGCTATTGAAGAATTTTCAAAGGGGGATGAAATTTTTGAAAGATTCCTTTGGTGATCAAATCGGAGAATCTATCCACATAGACAATTCACCCATAAATATGTAAATAACAAAAACAGTCTCAAGAATCATATTACAATATGAACATAGAACATTTACAACAAAGACATTTACAATTTTGATTATATTACTTACTTGTTTTTAGTTTTAAAACTCAATCTAAAACTGCCCTGCCCTTTCAAATTGAATAATCTAACTTTTGATTTATAAGCACTCCAGTTTACACAGCATCTACACCTACGTCCTTACCTCTTCCTGCGGCAACTAATACTTCTTGAGGATAGACAGGGAAAGTGGTTAGACTTTCCCTTAGTTTCTTGTGATGACATTGGAGAAATCAAGCCTATCTTGCTTAGAAGAATTCTAGGCCTTTCTCATGAGAGTTGCTACTGTAAGAGCCACCATAAGAGCTGGTACTGTCCAAAATCTCACGGCTAAGCTACAAAGTCACACCTCAGTGGGCAGCCCCACCTCTGTACATATATGAAGTCTCCTGCACCAAGAGTATATAAGACCTCGTGTATATCAGCTATGGACGAAACTGAAACCTGAAATAATCCACTTCCAGATAAAAACTATAATCAACTGAAACAAAAGAAAAAATCAAGTCTTCAAACCGTATTTCTACTTTAGCACAGAAGGAAGGAAAGAAGAATGGATGGGAAGGGAAGAGAGAGGTGGTAGAGGGGAAAAAGAGAAAAGAAGACAGCACAATATTAATTAAATTAGAAAACTGGATCTATTAGAACCAGGTCAAATACCATCAAGCATTGTCTCTGAATGAGGAATAAAATGAGGAAATATTTTTATCTTTTACATTTCATTCCCTTTTTTTATTTTGTTTTTTTAATATAAATTTATTTATTTTAATTGGAGGTTAATTACTTTACAATATTGTATTGGTTTTGCCATACATCAACATGAATCCGCCACAGGTATACACATGTTCCCCATCCTGAGCCCCACTCCCTCCTCCCTCCCCATACCATCCCGCTGGGTCGTCTCAGTGCACCAGCCCCAAGCATCCAGTATCATGCATCGAACCTGGACTGGTGATTTGTTTCACATACGATATTATTCATTCCCTTTTTAAAGTTTTGACTTCTGTTAATTTCCTGGTGGCTCAGTCGGTAAAGAATCAGCCTGCAGTGCAGGAGGCCCGGGTTCCATCCCTGGGTCGGGAAGATTCCCTGGAGAAGGAAATGGCAACGCACTTCAGCACTCTTGCCTGGAAAATCCCATGGACAGAGGAGCCTGGTGGGCTACAGCCCATGGCGTCGCAAGAGTCGGACACAACTTAGCAACTAAACCACCATCACCAATTAATATAACTTCACTAGTAGCATTGTTTGAAAGTTGTATAATGGTTTTCTAATAAACCACAGAAGTATGGATAAAGTCTTAAGAAAATAACATGACATGTTTGCAATTATTTCCCTAGGGATTTAGGAAGCAATAAGATTGAAAATCTTTCTCCACATATCTTTAAGAATCTGAAGGAGCTCTCACAACTGTAAGACTGATATGAATTTTATCTTTATTTTTAATTTGTTTCATTTTCTAAAATTGCCATTAAAATACACATCAGTATGTGTGTTTACCATTTTAACCATTTTTAAGTGTACAGTTCAGTGGTATCAACTTCATTCACGCTGTTGTATAACGATCACCACCATCCATTTCTGGAACTTGTCCTGCTTTCCAAACTGAAGCTCCATACCTATTAAACACTAACTCCCCATTGACACCCCTCCCCAGCCAACCTCTATCACTGTTTGGTTTCTATGAATTTGGTATCTCTAGGAACCTCATATAGGTAGAATCATACATACCTTGTTCTTTTACAACTGGCTAATTTAACTTAGCCTAATGTCTTCAAGTTTCATCCATGCTGTAGCCTGTGTCAGAATTTCTGAACATTATCATCCATATTAGCAACCCACTGTGTGTAAGTACCACATTGTATTTATCCATTTTTCCATTGATGGACACTTGGGTTGTTTCCACCTTTTAGTGTTATGAGTAGGGCTGCTATGAACATGGGTGTGTAAATATCTGTTAAAGAACTTGCTTTCAATTCTTTGGGGTATATAGCCCCAGAAATAGTATTACTGGATCATATGGTAACTCTATTTTTAATTTTTTGAGGAAACATCATGCTCTTTTCTATAGTGGCTGCATTATTTTACATTCTCACTAACTGCACAAAGATTCTAATTTCTCCACATTTTCAACAGCACTTGTAATCTTGTATTTTTTTTAATAATAGCCAACCTAATGGATGTGACATGGTGTTTCATTGTGCTTTTGATTTGCATTTCTCTAAAGATTAATGATGTTGGGCATCTTTTCATGTGCTTATCAGTCATTTGCACATCTTCTTTGGAAAATATCTATTCAGGTCCTTTACTCATTTTTAAATTGGATTGTAGCTGTGTATGCATGCTGAGTCACTTCAGTCATGTCCTACTCTTTGCGACCTTATGGAATGCAGTGTACCAGGCCTGTCTGTCCATGGGATTCTCTAGGTAAGAATACTGGAGTGGGTTGCCTTGCCCTCCAGGGATCTTCCTGACCCAGAGTTCAAACCTGCGTATCTTATGTCTCCCTCATCGGCAGGTGGGTCCTTTACCTCGAGTACCACCTGGGAACCCCTGTTAAGTTGTTAGATCATATATATTTTAGATAGTAAATAATTTCAGATATATGATTTACAAATACATTCTCCTAGTCTGTAGGTTGCCTTTGCACTCTGCTGATAGTGTTTTCTGATGCACAAAAGTTTTAGATTTAGATGTAGTCCAATTCTTATATTTTTTTCTATTGTTACCTATGTTTTTGGTATCACATATACAAGAAATCACTCCCTAATCCAATGTCATGAAGTTTTTCTCTTATGATTTCTTCTAAGAGTTTTATAGTTTTAGCCTTTATATTTAGGACTTAGATCCATTTTGAGTTAATTTTGTACATTGTGGAAGCTAAGGGTCTAAGCTCTTTTTTTTTTTTTTTTTTTTTGGTATGTGGACATCTATCTGGTTTTCCCAGAACCATTTGTTAAGAAGTTTGTCCTTTCCCCATTGAAAGGTCTTGGCATGTGTTAAAAATTATTTGACCATACATACAAAAGTTTGTTCCTGGGCTCTCCATTCTATTGCATCATCCTATAAAACTGTCTTTATGCCAGCACCATATGATTACTGATTACTGTAGCTTTGTAGTAAGTTTTGAGTCAGAAAGTAAGACCTCCAACTTTGTCCTTCTTTTTCAAGGCTTATTCAGGTTCCCTTGAGATTCCAAACGAATTTTAAGATGGATCTTTCTATTTATTCAGAAAAACCGTCACTGGGCTCTTGATAGGCATTGCACTGAATCTTTAGATTGCTTTGGGTAGTATTGCCATCTTAATGATTTTAAATCTTCCAGTCCCCAAACACAGAATGTCTTTCCATTTATCGGTGTCTAATTTCTTTCAACAATATTTTGTTTTCACAGTGCAAGCCTTTCACCTTTATTCAGATTATTGGGGCTTTTTGGCTGCACTGGGTCTCCGTTGCTACATAAGCTTTCTCTGATTATGGCAAGCAGAGGCCACTCTTCATTGCAGTGTGGAGGCTTCTCATTTCGGTAGCTTCTCTCGTGGCACAGTAGTTGTGGGGCATGGGCTTAGTTGTTCCGTAGCATGTGGTATCATCCTGAATCAGGAATCAAATCCATGTTGCCTACATTGGCAAGCAGATTCCCAGCTTCTGGACTACCAGGAAAGCCTCTATTCAGTTTATTCCTAAGTATTCTTCTGATGCTGTTGTAAATTAAATTATTTTCTTAATTCTCTTCCTGGATTGCTCATGGTTGATGCATAGAAATGCATTTGATTATTCATCATTGTCTGATTACTGTGCATTCATTTTGTATTTAGCAGTTTAGTTGAGTTTGTTTATTAGTTCCAACAGTTGTGTGTGTGTGTGAAATCGTTAAGGTTTTATACACATAAAATGGGCTTTCCTGGTGGCTTAGATGATAAAGAATCTGCCTGCAATGCAGAAGACCTGGGTTGAAAAGATACCCTGGAGAAGGAAGTGGCTACCCACTCCAGTATTCTTGCCTGGAGAATTCCACGGACAGACGAGCCTGGTGGGCTACAGTCCGTGGGATCACAAAGAGTCTGACACCACTGAGCAACTAACACTTTCACTTTTCACACATAAAACGTCATCTGTAAACAGAGATAATTTTACTTCTCACTTCTCAATTTGGATGCCGTTTATTTTATTTCTTGCCTAATCCCTCTGGATAGAACTTCTAGCACTATCTTCATCTCTTTGTTCCTAGCCATAAAGCCATTTACTTTTCACTTCATGCCTCATAGCTTGCTAACGCAATATGCCACTATTTGCCACATGATTTATTGTAAAAAGCATTCAATATGGTTTCATTAATTCAAATTTTGACTAAATGAGACTTTTTTTCTTTTATTTAAATCACACCTGATGATAGGCAAAATCTGAAGTGGTGTGGCTTCCGTGTGGGAAGTCTGCCGGTTCCCTGGTGGGACCATCCTGGACCACCCCACCTTCATAATCATGTGGTCTTAGCTTTTCGCTGTCACCAAGACACTTATTGAGAGCCACACATGGTTCTAAGAGTTCTATCTACATTAATCCATTTGAATGTCTAATAAGTCCTATGGTACAAGTGCCATTGATGTACCTTTTTGCTAATGTTTACAAGCAACCCTCAGTCAACAGGTATACTTCCTCTTTACTCAAATCCTTTCTAGAAATGACCAATTGCTGCTGTTGTTTTTGTTTGTTTGTTTGTTTTTAAACAGGAATCTTTCCTATAACCCAATCCAGACAATTCAAGCCAACCAATTTGATAATCTTGTCAAACTCAAGTCTCTGTAAGTATACACCTATGGGGATAGTTTTATGATACATTTTTTACTTATGTACTAATAGCTAATAAATTCTATAAAATAAGATTAATAGAGTCTTGAATCAGAAGCTTTATCTGGGATGTTAGTTAAACTCTACAGAAACCATGTGAGTACTTGCTGAGCTATAAACAAACATATGGCTATTAGTTTAATCTTTCATATTTATGAGCTAAAAATTAGATAATAATTAATCACTTTCTATGTTTCTATAATCACCTGGAGCTTATATTGGATTCTTTGTTTTGATTCTCTGAAGGCATCTATACATATTTATTCCTTCATTAGCACTGGGGGTATCTAAGAGTTTATTATAACTATTGTTATCCCAAAATAGAATGTTCTAGATTATATAAATCCACACACACACACAAACACACACACATTATGTGTGGTGTTAAACCTAAATTATGTTAGTTCTATGAATTGCCTTAAGAAAGTGTGTTTCAGTTCTTTTAAGTGTTCCCTCAGTAAAATGTCACTTTATTAGAAAAAAGTTATTAAAGAATTATTAGAAACATTTCAAGAATGTAAGATGCCCCTCTCTGCAACTGCAATATCATCAAAAGGCAATGTTTATTCATTTATTTCACACATATCTGTTGAGTAGTTACTATGAAAAAAGCATCATGCCACAATCTATTAGAAGCCAAAAATTGAAATAGGAAAGATATAGAATCAATATAAATATAAGTAATTATATTGTATATAAATAGCAGAATCAAAAAGGCATTGGGGGAAGAAAGGGTTATTATGGGATCACATGAAATCATATGTGTGAAACTTTGGAAAATTGTAAAGCACTATAGAATTTTAAAAATCTTTCATGCAATGAAAGGAACTGGGAAGGTGCCCAGGGATGGCTAAGTATGAATTTTTAGTTCAGAATAAGTGTTAAATAATTGTATATTAAACTGTCTTTCACAAAAGCTCATTATACCCTGCATAACATATGTTTTTTGATAATTTGATATTTTAGCAGCCTAGATGGAATTGAAATTTCTAATATCCAACAAAGGATGTTTAGACCTCTCATGAATCTCTCCTACATGTAAGCAGATGTTTTTCTTGTTCTTCACCTTGATTTTTAACCTCTTAGGTTTCCACCTGTATTGTGCCAATACCCCCATATGCAGCACATCCAATTTATTAACATTTTCTACTGACTAATTTGCCTAAACACTAACTAACTTTTAAAGCATAGATATAAGGTGAGGTGATTTTTAGTTGTCCATGATTTGGTCTGAGAAAATAAAATGAGATTTGTTTGAGTGTCAGAAAACAGAAGTGTGGAGGGAACCCACTCAGGCTTGTAAGCTCTAATGACCTCTCGTGACATTCACAGATAGTCATGATTGTCCACTAAGCTAGCACCTGGTGCACATGGCATAAATGCAACCAGGTGAAAAAGTAGGAAGTCACATAAACAACATCAAACAATTGTAAATAATTCATGTAAATGGAGGAAGGAAGAGAGAAAGCCTCCTCAGTGAAAATTGCCCACAGTGTCAGTACATGATGGAGCAAGGGTGTATGGATAAAATGGCAAACTCTGAAAAATCTTTTATTCAGACATCATGTCCCATCATGCCATCATTACATGCTTTAGAAACATTTTCTTTAGTTGAATGTAGTATATAGCAGTATATATATATATATATATATATGTATATATAATACACACACACGCAATATTAAGGTGATCTCCTTGCCAAGGCAATTAATTCTCAATAATTTAGAAAGTGTCATGGCAGCCACAACCACTCTGTAATCTTGCTTGTATTTTAAATCTAACAGAGGGCACTGATTTTTTTTTCCATAATTCCTCAGGGCGTGTTTATAAAAGTTTTCTTGGTTACACACAATATAAAGCACTCTGACAAAATTTATCAAAGCAGAGTTTATTGAAAGAAATTGGTGTAACTCATAAAACCCAAGAAACAACTCAAGAACTAGACTTGAATTGAGCAGATCCTGGGATCCAGGCAGCAAGAGTTAAACAACAGGACTATAGACTGTAATTGTCAAGTTTTTATCTTGTATTACTACAGCTTTTTATACTATACAGATCATTTATACTTTTTGCCAGAGTGCATGGCTTTAGGGGCTAATGGATCTAATTTGAATACTAAATTTCTGGACTTAGTAGAAAGTTTCCTAGCAGATAATTTGCCTCCATTGAAGATTCATCTCCTCATACAGTGATAGCAACACCAACCTCATTGAGCTGATTTAAGAAGTTATTCCTGATTTGAGAAGTTATACTTCGAAAATGCTCAATAAATGGTGTGGGTGTTGGTAGTACACAACTGATTATCCAAGTGGTGTCTCTTATTAACAAGGGAGGTCTCTCTACTGATGAAAGAATTCAGTCAACAAATATTTATCCAACACCTTATCATGTACCAAAATCTAGTGTGAGAATAAACGTGTTAGCAATTAGTTACCTATTATACAATGTCTATAACAGAAAAGTCATAGCCACACAGAGGACAAAGCCTTTAACTCTCTTCCCCCAGGTGTGAAAAAGCAAAATCAATTGCAGCAACACAGGAGCTATGTACCAAGCACTGAAAACCCAGTAACAGTTTCCTTCAGTGTATTATCTTGATCACATGACAACAATTGATTTATATTCTAAAATATGTCTAATGCTTGTCTGTTCATTATGCCCATTTACTGCTCCCACCCATTCTTTAATTAAACAAGTTTCTTAATAAAACTTTAGTGTCCTTAATGTTTTACTTTTATTCCTCTGAGACTGATATTAAGATGTTTTCTTTTTACAGAGGAAATGGAGAAAATAGATACTAAGGTAGAGTGACATTTCAGTTTAAAGTCTTATTTTCCCTTCTCTTTGCACAACAGCTATTTTAAGAGATTTCAATACTGTGGCTATGCACCGCATGTTCGCATTTGTAAACCAAACACTGACGGACTCTCATCTTTAGAGGATCTCTTGGCGAGCATTATTCAGAGAGTGTTCGTCTGGGTTGTGTCTGCAGTTACGTGCTTTGGAAACATCTTTGTCATCTGTATGCGACCTTATATCAGGTCTGAAAACAAGCTGCATGCCATGTCAATCATTTCTCTCTGCTGTGAGTATTTCCTGGCTGAAGAGGAACTACAAGTTTTGAAATATATAAAAGTGTTACCATTAGAAAATAAGTAACCAGAGTACTAGAATCACAGGGTGTTAAAATTTTCTCCCCTTTGCTTAGCTGTTTTCTAAGCATTCAATTAAATGCTGCCGCTAAGTCGCTTCAGTCGTGTCCGACTCTGTGCGACCTCGTAGACGGCAGCCCACTAGGCTCCTCTGTCTCTGGGATTCTCTAGGCAAGAATACTGGAGTGGGTTGCCATTTCCTTCTCCAATGCATGAAAGTGAAAAGTGAAAGTGAAGTCACTCAGTCATGTCCGACTCTTCGTGAGCCCATGGACTGCAGCCTACCAGGCTCCTCCGCCCATGGGATTTTCCAGGCAAGAGTACTGGAGTGGGGTGCCATTGCCTTCTCCGAGATGAAATGCTACATGAAAGTAAAGTGATAAGAAAGTTTTTAAAGTAAGAAAACTCAGTCACCTTACACAGATTAATGAAGCTCTCATTCATTAATTTTGTCTGATAAGGAAGCGTTTGTTCATTCACTTTCTTCTCTAAAAGTATAATATTTTGTGAGTTAGTCGCTCAGTTGTGTGCGACTCTGTGACCTCATGGACTGTAGCCGCCAGTCTCCTCTGTCCATAGGATTCTCCAGGCAAGAATACTAGAGTTGGTTGCCACTTCCTTCTCCGGGGGATCTTCCTGACCCAGGAATCGAACACGGGTCGCCTGATTTATAGATAGATTCTCTACCAGCCGAGCCACCAGGGAAGCCAGTGTAGTATTTTTTGAAAGCATGTAAAATTTTTTACTATGAATAACCTTGAAACCTTTCATCGTCACATTTTCACACCCAGAGCTCTGTTTATTTTTTGTGTGCGCCTCCAGTTCAAAGACACTAAGACAGTTCAGACATTATTGTTCTTCTGGTCTCTGAGCTTCTAACATCTTTTCCATTCATAATTTGAAATATTTAAATAAGAAAGTGTTTTAAGTAGTATTAAATTTTTTCAAGTTGTTGAAACGTGATTGCAAGGTAGTATGTTAAATGAATATTTTTAAAAAGAAATAAAAGCAAGAAACTAGTGTTCTGGTTGCTTATAATCTGGGTCAAGTGGTGTATAATTCACCCATACTCCCTCAAGCAAATGTCCGTCTACATGGCATCCTACTTTTTATGAGTGCTGTGCTATGTCTTACCCCTACACTCATTCAAAGTCTAAGGCTGAACCGTTTTTTCATTGCAAACCGCCTAAGAAACAGAAATTAACTACTTTGTATTGCTAACTATAAAATTTTGAGTTCACTCAATTCCCTGGTAAAGGCTAGAATATAACCTCAGTGTTTAAAGATTAAGGCTAGTCTTTTGATTCATACTGTGATTTTAGGATCATTGTGTAGAATGCTTGCGCAGTAAAAAAAAATCTCTTTATGATATGCAATATTTACTTAGAAAATACATCAAGAAATGTATCACATGAACAACTGATTTGGAGGAGTCTGAAAAGAGACAGAGAAAGATGTTAACATGGGAAAAAAGAATCAGAATAGTTTTGCTTAGACCACCTCTGGATAAGACATTTAAGCCCCTTAAAATTATACTAACTACAGAGCACTTCATAATTATTCATATCTTCTAAATTATAGACCTCAAAATTCATAGTCATTACTCTATCATAGCAGCTTCTGAAATACTTTCTCTGGGATTTTGAATGACTTAACTTCTTAAACTGGGAGAATTTCAGTGGAAGAAATGAACCAAATTATAATACCCCTATCTTGTCCATAACTGAATGCAGAACATATTTGCATTTTACTCATTTATTCAGCATTTCTAGGTGGTGGGACTAAGAAGGAAAACAAAACAGATAAGATCCCTGCTCTTACAGACCTGTGTGTTAGATAAAAGCAGTGACATGCTTACATATTTAGCTGCAGAGGATGCTGTAAGCGTTATCAGAGAGAGTTGATGAAATGGTCCTCACGCATAAATGAATTCTTAGAATACATCTTACCTCCCCCCAAGATAGAGACACTTGTCTATTTGGGGCTAATGTTAAAAATATTACTGTTTAATGATAATTCCATTTCACCTATTTATTTCTCTACATTTGTTAAATTTACTGGTTCCTGCAGGTGCCGACTGCTTGATGGGAATCTATTTATTTGTGATCGGAGCCTTTGACCTGAAGTTTCGAGGAGAATACAATAAACATGCGCAGCTATGGATGGAGAGCACTCATTGTCAGCTTCTGGGGTCCCTGGCCATTCTGTCCACAGAAGTATCTGTATTACTTTTAACATTTCTGACACTGGAAAAATATATCTGCATTGTGTATCCTTTTAGATGTTTAAGACCTGGAAAATGCAGAACCATTACAATTTTGATTCTTATTTGGATTATTGGGGTTATCGTGGCTTTCATTCCACTGAGCAATAAGGAATTTTTCAAAAACTACTATGGCACCAACGGAGTATGTTTCCCTCTTCATTCAGAAGATGCAGAAAGTACTGGAGCCCAGATTTATTCAGTGGCAATTTTTCTTGGTAAGAAATTCTATATTAAAAGCCTTTTCAAGGACTTGGCAGTCCAGTGGTTAAGATTTCCCTTTCCAATATAAAGGGTGCAGTTTCAGTCCCTGGCTGGAGGGACTTCCCTGGTGGTCCACTGGTTAAGAATCTGCTTTGCAATTCAGGAGATGTGGGTTTGATCCTTGATAAGGGAACTAAGATCTTACATGTTGTGTGTTGCCATCCAAAAATGAAACAAAAAGAATAGCAAAAACAAAATCAATCCTTATTCAGGGAACTAAGATCCCACATGTCTTTCAGCCAAAAAAAAACAGAAAAAAATACTGTAGCAGATTCAAGACTTAAAATGAGTATTTTTTAAAAGCCCCTTTATTTAAATGTTAAAATGTCACAATTTATGTCTTTTAATATTTATTTTAATTTCAGATCTTCTAGCCAGAATGGACACTGGGGGTGGATTTTATCAAAACTCCCTAAAGGGAATTTTTTTCTAAATTACCACTTTATCATATTAATTCACATATGATGCACTTTAATAAAAGATAAGACTTTAAACACTTGCATTTCATGCATTCACCCTAATGATACTAAGCAAAATATATTCCAACTCTTTGCATTTATAATAGAGTCAAAGTAGCAACACAGGTCTTTGGCTTGGGAGTAGACAAATGTTTCCTTTTGAAAAAATATTCTCAAAGTATGTAACTGAATTACAAAAAGAATAGACAGATTAATTTAATAATCCCAGGATATTCACTGAATCACTATAATCACTGAAATCTAATTTTAATATGTCATTTTAAAATTAAACATTGCATCATTCTTATAACTCCAACAATATTTAAATTTTTTAATTCATGATTTTTGCACTTTAGTAATTCTTATAAAGAACAAAAAGCACATTGTGGTCTTTGCCTTCTCCTTTATAATAACTGCTAAAGGTATGTTTGTTTTGAAAGAATGCTCATATTAATAATAATCTATGTGTTCTTAACAGGTATTAACTTGGCAGCATTTCTCATCATAGTTTTTTCCTACGGAAGTATGTTTTACAGCATCCATCAAAGTGCCATAACAGCAAATGAAGTACAGAATCAAGTTAGAAAAGAGATGATCCTTGCCAAACGGTTTTTCTTTATTGTATTTACTGATGCATTATGCTGGATACCCATCTTTATACTGAAATTTCTCTCATTGCTTCAGGTAGAAATACCAGGTACAAATTTTTTCTTCCTATAATGATATAATAAACCTGTTTCTACAGAGTTCCTCTAGAAAGAGTATTAAGATCCCTAACAGTTACTCATTTCAAGAATCGTAAGTCAGAGTTACATGTAGTTAAAACGCTGTTCATTGATCAAATGTTTACTCGGAGGAAGTTGCTTAGTTCTTTTTTTCCTAAGCGATTTCCTTTTATTTTTAGATTAATGTTATTTACTTGTAAATTAAGTTCTTTTCTTAAATGAAGTGAGACCTGGGTTCAATTCCTGGGTTAGGAAGATCCCCTGGAGAAGGGAATGGCCACCCATTCCAGTATTCTTGCCTGGAGAATTCCACGGACAGAGGGGCCAGGCGAGCTTCAATCCATGGGGCCACAAAGAACTGGACATGACTGAGTGACTAACACTTTCTTAAATTAAATAGTTTTCTTTTTAAAATTTTCAATGTGTTAAAGTGTAGTTAACTTACAATATTACATTAGTTTCAGGTGTATGACATAGCAATTCAGTATTTTTATAGATTACACAACATTCAAAGTAAACATAAAATACTGACTATATTACCTACATCTCTGTGACTTATTTATTTTAAAGCTGGTAGTTCATACCTTTTAATATCATTCACCTATTTTTTCCTACCCCCAGCCATCTCCTCTGTGGTTACCACTAGTTTATTCTCTGTATCCATGAGTCTGTTTTTGTTTTGATATATTTGTTTGCTTGTTTTGTTTTTTAGATTCAACATATAAGTGAAAACATACAGTATTTGTTTTTCTCTGTCTGACTTATTGCACTATGCCTAATACCCTCCAGGGCCATCCACGTTGTTACAAATGGCAAGATTTAATTCTTTTTTTTATTAAGCTTGAGTAACATTCCATTGTGTTTATATACCACATCTTTTTTATTCATTCATCTGTCAATGGCCTTTTAGGTTGCTTCCATATGTCTATTGAGAACAGCATTGGAATGAACATTGGGATATATATATCTTTTTGGATTAGCATTTTCACTTTCTTTGGATATATACCAAGGAGTGGAATCACTGGATTGTATAGTAGTTCTATTTTTAATTTTTTGAGGAACTTCCATGCTATTTTACATTGTGGCTACACCAATTTATATTCCTATCAACAGTGTACAAGGGTTTCCTTTGCTCCACATCCTTACCAACATTTGTTATTTCTTGTCTTTTGGGTGATAGCCACACTGACAGGTGTGGGGTGATATCTCATAGTGGTTTTGATTTGCGTTTCTCTAAGGATTAGTGTTGTTGAGCATTTTTTCATGTGCCTGTTGACCATCCATGTCTTTTTTGGAAAAACGACTACTCAGGTCTTCTTCCTATTTTTTTAAACAGATTTTTTTTATATTGAGTTGTATTTGTTCTTTATGTATCTTGGATATTACCCCTCATCAGTCACGTCTTTTGCAAGTATCTTCTCCCATTCAGTAGTTGTCTTTTATTTTGTTAACAGCTTCTTTTGCTGTGCAAAAGCTTTTTAGTTTAATCAGGTCTCATTCATTAATTTTTTGTTTCCCTTGGCTGAGGAAATAGAAACCAAAAAATATTGCTAACACTAATGTCAGAGAGTCTACTGCATATGTTTTCTTCTAGTTTTACGGCTTTAGGTCTGATATTTAAGGTTTTAATCCATTTTGAATTTATTTTTGTATAAGGTGTAATGTTCTACTTTTACTCTTTTCAGTGCAGCTGTGCACCTTTCCCAACAATCACTTATTGCAGAGACTGCCTTTTTCACATTGTATATTCTTGCCTCCTTTGTCATACATTAGCTAACCATAAATGTGTGGGTTTATTTTGGGGCTCTCTATTCTGTTCCATTGACTGTGTCTTTGTTTTGTGCTAGTGCCATACCGTTTTTTTTTTTTAATTATCTATTTATTTTTGGCTTTTCCGGGTCCTTGTTGTAGTGCATGGGCTTTTCATGCCCGGGCTCTGCATTGTTGTGCATGGGCTTTCTCTAGTTGCAATGAACAGGGACTCTCTCTAGTGCATAGACTTCTTCTCATTGAAGCGGCTTCTGTGTTGTGGAGCATGGGCTCTAGGGCATGCAGGCTTCAGTAGTTGCAGCATGCAGGCTTAGTAATTGTGGTGCATGGGCTTAGCTGTTCCATGGCATGTGGGATCTTAGTTCCTCGACTAGGAATTGAAAAAAATGTCCCCTGCCTTGGCAGGTAGATTCTTTTATATTTTTTTTATTTATTTGTCTGTGCCAAGTCCTAGCGCAGCATGCAAACTCTTGGTTGCAGCATGTGGGATCTAATTCCTGGGCCCACTGCATTGGGAGCTCAGAATCTTAACCAATGGACCATCAGGGAAGTCCCAGCAGGTAGATTCTTAATCACTGTAGTACCAGGAAAGTCCTCATGCTGTTTTGATTATGGTAGCTTTGTAGTATAGTCGGAAATCATCAAGTATGATACTTCCACTTCTGTTCCTCTTTCTCAAGATTGCTTTAGCTATTTGGGATCTTTTGTGCTTCCATACAAATTTCAGTATTCTTTGTTCTAGTTCTCTGAAAAATGTCATGGGTATTTGGATAGGAATTGCATTGAATCTATAGATTGAACTGAGTAGTATGGACATTTTGACAATATTAATTCTTCCAATCCATGAAAATGGTAAATCTTTCCGTGTACTTGTATTATTTTCATTTTTTTTCATCAGTGTCTTACAGTTTTCAGAATACAGGTCTTTCACTTCATTGTTAGATTATTCCTAGGTATTTTATCCTTTTTGATTTAAGTGTAAGTGGGATGGTTTTCTTGACTACTGATAGTTCATAATTGGTATATAAAAATATACATCTGGTCCTGGACTTTTGTTAGGAGTTTTTAATCACAGATTCAATTTCAGTACTTGTAATTGGTCTGTTATTTTCTTTTCCTTCCTAGTTCAGTCTTGAGAGATTGTACCTTTCTAAGTATTTGTCCATTTCTTTTAGGTTGTCTGTTTTATGATCTTTGTATTTCTATGATGTCAGTTGTAACTTCTTTTTCATTTCTGATTTTGTTGATTTGGACCCTCTTCTTTGTTTTTTTTATGAGTCAGGTTAAGAATTACCAATTGTGTTTATCTTTTCCAAGAACCAGATTTTAGTTTCATTGATCTTCTCTATTGTATATTTAGTCTCTATTTCACTTATTTCTGCTCTGTTTTTTATGATTCATTTCCTTCTACTAATTTTGAATTTTGTTTGTTCTTTTTTCCATAGATCCTGTAGGTGTAAGGTTAGGTTGTTTATTTAAGATTTTTCTTATTTCCTGAGGTAAGCTTGTATTGCTGGGCTTCCCAGGTGGATCAGTGGTAAAGAAACTGCTAATGTAGGAGACATGAGTTCAATCCCTTGGTCAGGAAGATCCTCTGGAGAAGGAAATGGCAACCCACTTCAATAGCCTGGCAGGCTACAGTTCATGGGGTCACAAAGAGTCAGATACAACTTAGCGACTAAACAACAACAAAGCTTGTATTGATATAACCTATCCTCTTAGAGCTGCTTTTGATGCATCCCAGAGATTTTAGATCATCTGTTTTCATTTACATTTGTCTCTGGGTATTTTTTTTTACTTACTTCCTCTTTGATTTCTTCAGCGATCTGTTGGTTGTTTAGTAGCACATTGTTTAGCCTCCACGTGCTTTTTGCAGGTTTTTTCTTATAGTTGATTTCTAGTCTCATAGCATCATAGTCAGAAAAGATACTTGATATGACTTCAGTGTTCTTAAATTTACTGAGGCTCATTTTGTGGCCAGTGTTTCCATATTGATTTTCTGTCTGAATGATCTGCTCATTGATATAAGATTTTAAAATCCCCTACTATTATTGTGTTACTAATGATTTCTGCCTTTATGTTCATTAATATTTACCTTATATATTTAGATGGTTCTATATTGGATGCATATGTATGTATAATTGTTCTATGTTCTTCTTGATTTGATCCTTTCATTATTAGGTAGTAAGAGTCTTTGTTGCTTGTAATAGTCTTCATTTTAAAGTTATTTGTCTGATATGAATATTATTACTCTGGCTTTCTTTTGATTTCCATTTGTACGGAATACCTTTTTCCATATTTTTCCTGATTCACTCTTATAAGATTTTATGTTTCTAAGAATGTATCCATTTCTTGTAGATGGCCCAATATGTTGGCATATAACTGTTTGTAGTCTTCTCTGATGATTGTTTGTACTTATATGATAT
This sequence comes from Capricornis sumatraensis, assembly GCF_032405125.1. NCBI lineage: Eukaryota > Metazoa > Chordata > Mammalia > Artiodactyla > Bovidae > Capricornis > Capricornis sumatraensis. The sequence continues at coordinate 47,419,533 of NC_091085.1, read as the reverse complement.
CAATTGTAACTACTTTGTCATTTCTAATTTTATCCGTTTTGAGTCCTCTCTTTTTTGTTGATGAGTCTGGCTAAAGATCTATCAATATTTTTTTCAAAAACAAACTCTTAATTTCACTGTTCTTTTCTATTGTTTTTAGTCTCTATTTCATTTATTTCTTCTCTGATCTTTATTACTTCCTTCTTTCTATGAACTTAGACCTATGTTTGTTCTTTTTCTAGTTCCTTTAATTAGAAAGTTAGGTTGTCTATTTGGATTTTTTTATTTCTTGAGGTGGTGATGAATCCCTATAAACTTTCCTCTTAGAACTGCATTTGCTGTAGTCCATGCATTCTGTAGGGTTGTGTTTCTATTTTCATTCATCTTAAGATATTTTTATTTCCTCTTTGATTTCTTTGTTGACCCATTAGGTTTTTAGCAGCATGTTGTTTAATCTATACATTTGTGTTTTTCCAGTTTCTTCCTGTAACTGGTTTCTAGTTTCATACTATTGTGGTTGGAAAAGATGCTTGATATGATTTCAGTCTTACTAAATTTATGAAGACTTGTTTTGTGGCCTAGCATGTGATTTATCCTAGAAAAGGTTATTTGCATATTTGAGATTATTAATCTTCTGTTTTTAATGGAATATTCTGTAGATATTTATTAAGTCCATCTGATATAATGTGTTTCTTAAAGCCACTGTTTCCTTATTGATTTTCTGTCTGGATGATATAGCCATTGATGTGAGTGGGGTATTAATGTCTCTTACTATCTTGTAATACTGTCAGTTTCTCCCTTTATGTCTGATAATATTTGCTTTATATATTTAGGTGCTTCTGTGTTAGGTACATATGTGTTTACAAATGTTATATCCTTTTCTTGGGTTTACCCTTTTTCATTATATAGGTGCCCTTCTTTGTCTTTGGCTTCAGACTTCTCTTTAAAGTCTATGTTGTCTGATATGTATATTGATAACCCAGCTTTCTTTTCATCTACATGGAATGTCTTTTTCCATCTCTTATTTTCAGTATGTGTGACTCTTTGTTCTGAAGTGGCTCTCTTGTAGATAGCATACAGATGGTGCTTATTTTTTCATCCATTCAGTCACCCTATGTCTTTCTTCTGGAGCATTTAGTCTATTTACATTTAAAGTGATTATTCATAGTTATGTACTTATTGCCATTTTGCTACTTGTTTTCTGGTTGTTTTTATAGTTTTCCTTTTTGTCTTTAGCATCTATCCTTAATTTTCTTTAGTGTTACGTTTGGATTCCTTTCCCTTTGTTTTTTTTTTTTTTTGTGTGTGTGTGTGTGTGTATCTGTTGTTGGTTTATGGTTTATAGTTTCCTATATATATATATATGTATGTATGTATATATACACATGCACATATATATACTTTTTATTCTACATTTTATTATTTCCCTGTGAAGTTTCATTTTGATGTCTATTTTACAGCATTAGCTATTTAAGTTATACTTGATGTTTATTTTACAACTTTTGTCTTTTAATCTTCATATTAGTTCTTTAAAATAGTTGATCCACTGCCTTTTCTATATATTTACCTGTATCCATAAGATTTTTTTCCTCATATATATTATTTTTTATTATGGCCTTCTTTTTTTCACTTGTAAAAGTCCCTTTGACAGTTCTTGTGAGGCTGGCTTAGTAGTGATGAATTTTTAAATTTTTTTCTTCTTGGGAAGCTCTTTAGTGCTCTTTCAATTCTGAATGATAACATAACCAGGTTATAAGTATTTTTCTTTCAGCACTTTAAATACATCATGCCACCCACTTCTGACCTGCAAATTTCTTCTGAAAAATCAACTTGTAGGCAACTTTTTCTTTCTCTTGTTGCCTTTAAAATTCTCTCTGTATGTTTAACTCCTGCCATTTTACTTATTGTATGCCTTAGTGTGTATCTCTTTGAGTTCATTTTGTTTGGGACTTTATGTGCTTCCTGGATGTGTATATCTGATTCCTTCTTCAGGTGAAGGAAATTTTCAGCCATTATTTAATCAAATACATTTTCCCCCTTCCTGTCTCTTTTCACCTTCTGGGACCCCTAATAATGCAAATATTTGCATACTTGTCTCAGAAGTCCTTTAAACTATCCTCATTTCTTAAAATTATTTTTTCTTCTTGCTATTCTAATTGGGTGATTTACACTATTCTGTCTTCCAAGTTCTTCTGTATCACCCAATCTACCATTGATATCCTCTAGTGTATTAATTGCTCAAATAAATTACTTTCAGTGTGTTGAAATTCTAATAATTCCATTCTTGAGATGACCAGAAAGGAACACAGGTCAATATGATTATCAAGTAATTGCTTCATTTTTTCCAGAACATAGGAAATTTTTATTCCTGGACTACATAGCAATTTAAGGAACATTACCAGAGTGTGAGAGATGATGATAAGGCACTCTTGATATTTCAAAATAAGGTGCACCACACTCATTAGGATGGTTGTTCTCAAAAACAGAAAATAACAAGTACTGGTGAGGATGTAGAGAAATGAGAACTCTTGTACTGGTAGGAAAGTAAAATGGCACAGCTGCTATAGAAAACACTATGGTGGTTCCTCAAAAAATTAAACATAGAATTCCCATGGGACCCAGAAATTCTACTTCTGATTATATACCCAACAGAACTGAAATTAGGGAACCATGCATTCATACACCCAAGTGCAAGGCAGCATTATTCACAGAAGCCAAAATGTGGAAATGAAACAACCCAAGTGTCCATCACTGGATGAATGCTTAAACCACACACAGTGGATTATTATTCAGCCTTTAAAGGGAGGAAATTCTGATATATGCTACAATATGGATAGATTCTGAAGACATTATGCTATTGAAACAAGCCAGTCACAAAAGGACAAATACTGTATGACTCCACTTATATGAGGTAACTAGTGTAATCAAGTTCACAAAGACAGAAATTTTGTGAATGCTGTTGTCAGGGATTAGGGGGGAGGAAGGTATGGGGGGTTATTGTATAAAGGCACAGAGTTTCAGTGTGGAAACACAAGAAAGCTTTGGAAATGGATGGTGGTGATGGTTCACAACAATCTGAATGTAGTTAATGCCACTGAACTGTACACTTAAAAATGGTTAAAATGCAAATTTTTATGTTTTATATAATTACCACAATAAAAATGTATGAAATCCTGTTAACTGTAGGCATATTGCAATATGCACTCACACTTTAAAAATTTATAAACATACAATTTTAATTTTGCTTTTTCCCATGGTTAGTGGTGATAGTGCCTTACATTTTACAAGTAAAAGAGGAAACATAGCATAAATTAAATCATAAAGAAAACCTGAGTATTTGGTAGTTGCATATATACTACAGTAATTTTAAGATAAGTTTAGCCAAAGATGTTTTTATTGAAATAAATATCTAGTCAAAAGCCTAAAAATGCATACCAGTTTTTCAAACCAAATAAATAGCAGAAATATATTAAGGATAAGTCTATATATTCTAAGAAATACTACATGCACTACCTAATAATTAAAGCACTTGCAAAAGTATGACTTAAATACTAAACAATATTGTTTTTCCTAAAGTTGAATCATATCAGAGTAATATGTAATCACCTGGTTAAAAAAAAAACAACACATTTCTAGCTACTAGAATTCTTTTGTTGATGTATTCAGGAGGTTACTTAGCTGGAAAACTGTTCCTTGAAATGTCAGTTCAGTTCAGTCACTCAGTTGTGTCTGACTCTTTGCAACCCCATGGATGGCAGCAAACCAGGCTTTCATGTCCATCACCAAGTCCCAGAGACTACTCAAACTCATGTCCATTGAATCAGTGATGCCATCCAACGATCTCAACCTCGGTCGTCCCCTTCTCCTCCTGCTTTCAATCTTTCCCAGTGTTAGGGTCTTTTCCAGTGAGTCAGTTCTTCATGTCAGGTGGCCAAATTATTGAAGTTTCAGCTTCAGCATCAGTCCTTCCAATGAATATTCAGGACTGATTTTCTTTAGGATGGACTGGTTGGATCTCCTTGAAGTACAAGGGACTCTCAAGAGTCTTCTCCAACACCACAGTTCAAAAGTATCAATTCTTCGGTGCTCAGCTTTCTTTATAGTCCAACTCTCACATCCATACATTACTACTGGAAAAACCATAGCCTTGACTAGACGGATCTTTGTTGGCTAAGTAATGTCTCCACTTTTTAATATGCTGTCTAGGTTGGTCATAACTTTCATTCCAAGGAATAAGCGTCTTTTAATTTCATGGCTGCAATCACCATCTGCTGTGATTTTGGAGCCCCCCAAAATGAAGTCTGACACTGTTTCCACTGTTTCCCCATCTATTTCCCATGAAGTGATAGGACCGGATGCCATGCTCTTAGTTTTCTGAATGTTGGGCTTTTAGCTAACTTTTTCACTCTCCTCTTTCACCTTCATCAAGAGCTCTTTAGTCCTTCACTTCCTGCCATAAGGGTGGTGTCATCTGCATATCTGAGGTTATTGAATTTTTCCTGGCAATCTTGATTTCAGCTTGTGCTTCATCCAGCCCAAAATTTACATGATGTATTCTGCATATAAGTTAAATAAGCAGGGTGACAATATACAGGGTGAAATGTCAGCACCCCCTCAAATACTAACACCCTGGAAAAACATCCTGGAGCTACATGTAGACTTGGTATTTAATTATGTGACATCAGGGGCGGGAAATTAAGACTAAAAAGACAGCTAGGGGAGAACTAAGGAAAAGATGTTTACATACCTTGTAAATATCCACAGAAACTCAACGAATTTCATTTTTCTCTTCCAGGTACCATAACATCTTGGGTAGTGATTTTTATTCTGCCTATCAACAGTGCTTTGAACCCGATTCTCTATACTCTTACCACAAGACCATTCAAAGAAATGATCCATCAGTTTTGGTATAACTACAGACAGAGAAGATCTATAGACAGCAAAGGAAGTCAGAAGACATATGCCCCGTCATTCATCTGGGTAGAAATGTGGCCCATGCAGGAGATGCCTTCTGAGTTAATGGAGCCAGTTCTTTTCGCAGACTCCTCTGAATTATCACTTATTTCTCAATCAACTAAACTCAACTCCTATTCATAACTGACAGATACCAATTTCTACACAGAATACTGTGAGATGTTTCATAATGGATTTATGAGTATAAACTAAATGCCACAAAATAATTTATAATAATGGCTAAAATCAATTCGCTTAGAAGAACATGAGGTTATTTGGGAGAAATCAAAATGATTGATGCCCATATAAAGGGAAATAAACTATATTGATAATATGTATGTATTAGTACATATTTTGGATAGGAAATTAAGAGAAATATGTTTCAGAAAGGTTCATTTGTTCTATTAGCATGCATTTACTGAGTACCCACTACGTGCATGGCACTGTGGTAAATTCCTGGGAGCAAATAATAAAAAATCTTGCAATGTTAAATTGTATAGCTACAAGAATATATTAATACAAAGTTCACCTGCAACTCTTAGTTTAAGGTACAGCTTTGCCTGTCTTGCAAACATAAGGATCATGGACACTTTTAAATAAAAGTTTAATGTCTTCTAATAATCAATACACTAACATCAGAGGAAATGTCTCATTATTTGCAAAATACAGATATTTTGTTTTAAGAACTCATTTTACCTCTCTTCAAGTCTTCATACACTTGAGAGGCAATACACATTTATTCCTATGGAAAAAAAGATAACTCAAAACAGCACCTTTCTATCAATTTCCGGCCCAGTTGTCTTTTTGCTTTAAATGAGCACCATTATATGAGACTGTAAAAAGGTGATAAAAGTATTGGAAAGGAATGAATCAGAAAAGCTAGAATGAGATAAGTGGAACAGAACTGAGAGTACAGAAATAAAACCCTCATATTTACAGTCAATTGATGTTCAACAGATATGCTAAGATAATCAAATGGAGAAAGAACAGTCTTATCAATAAATGATTCCAGTACAACTGGATATTACCATGAAAAAGAATGAAGTTGGACCCCTACTTTATACTATATATAAATATTTACTCAAAACAGATCAATGATATAAACATAACATAAATTACTTGGAAGAAAATATATGGGGAATCTTCAAAACCTTGGATTTGACAGTGGATTTTTAGATATAACATGAAAAGCATGAGTAAGAAAAGGAAAAAATGGATAAACTGGACTTCACCTAAGTCGAAAACTTTTGTGCATCAAAGAACATAAACAAACACAATGAGAAAACAACCTTCCAGAATGAAAGGACATTTTTACAAATCATATATCTGAGAAGGGTTTAATGTCCAAAATATATAAAGAACTCTAACAACTCAACAAAAGACAAGCAACTCAATTTTTCAAATGGTCAAAGGACTTAAACAGATATTTCTTCAAAGAAGATATACAAATGGCCAATAAACATGTCCAGTATCACTTCTCATTAGGAAAATACAAATCAAAACCACTATAAGATAACACTACGCCTACTAGGAGGTTACAATTTTTTTAAAGAAATGGAAAAAAACAAGCATTGGCCAGGATATTGCAATTGAAACCTTTCTACATTGCTGGTTTTGTTTGTGCATGCATGCTCAGTCATGTCTGACTCTTTGTGACCCTATGGACTATAGCCTGCCAGGCTCCTCTGTCCATGGAATTCTCCAGGCAACACTACTAGAGTGGGTTGCCATGCTCTCCTCCAGGGGATCTTCCTGACCCAGGGGTCGAACCTGCATTTCCTGAGTCTCCTGAATTGCAGGCAGATTTTGTACCCACTGAGCCACCTGGGAAGCCCCTACATTGCTGGTGGGAATGTAAAATGATGCAGTCACTGTAGAAAATCATTTGGTTGTTCCACAAAAGTTTATCATAGAATTCCCATATGATACAGCAATTTCACTCTTGGGTATAAACCCAAAAGAAAACAGGATTCAGATACTTGTTTGCAAATACTCATCATAGCATTATTCATAGTTGCAAAAAGATAGAAGCAACCCAAATGCCCATCAACAGATGAACGGATAACAAAATGTGGTGTACACACACAATGGAATATTATTCAACCACAAAAAGGGAAGAATTCTGACACATGCTAGAACAAAATGAATATGAAATAAGCCAGACACAAAAAGTTGAAATAACTATATGATTGCACTTACATGAAATACCTAGAATAAGCAAATTCAGACAGAAAGTAGATCAGAGGTTATCAGGGTAGAGGGGTTGGAGAGATAATACCTGAGAAGTACAGGGTAACTTCTTGGGCAAAAACAAGTTCTAAGGGCTTACCTGGTGGTCCAGTGGTTAAGAATCCACCTGCCAATGCAGGGGGCATGGATTTGATCCCTGCTTATGGCAGAAAGTGAAGAGGAGCTAAAGAGCCTCTTGATGAAAGTGAAAGAGGAGAGTGAAAAGGTTGGCTTAAAGCTCAACATTCAGAAAATAAAGATCATGGCATCTGGTCCCATCGCTGCATGGGAAATAGATGGGGAACCAGTGGAAACAGTGTCAGACTTTATTTTTTGGCCTCCAAAATCACTGCAGATAGTGATTGCAGCCATGAAATTAAAGATGCTTACTCCTTGGAAGGAAAGTTATGAGCAACCTAGATAGCATATTGAAGAGATATTACTTAGCCAACAAAGATCCGTCTAGTCAAGGCTGTGATCTTTCCAGTGGTCATGTATAGATGTGAGAGTTGGACTGTGAAGAAAGCTGAGCACCAAAGAATTGTGGTGTTGGAGAAGACTCTTGAGAGTCCCTTGGACTGCAAGGAGATCCAACCAGTCCATTCGAAAGGAGATCAGTCCTGAATATTCATTGGAACGACTGATGCTAAAGCTGAAACTCCAATACTTTGGCCACCTCATGCGAAGAGTTGCCTCATTGGAAAAGACTCTGATGCCGGGAGGGATTGTGGGCAGGAGGAGAAGGGGATGACAGAGGATGAGATGGATGGATGGCATCACCGACTAGATGGACGTGAGTTTGAGTGAACTCCGGGAGTTGGTGATGGACAGGGAGGCCTGGCATGCTGTGATTCATGGGGTCGCAGAGTCGGACACAACTAAGCGACTGAACTGAACTGGGAAGACCCCACATGTTGCAGGGCAACTAAACCTATACGTCATCATTACTGAAGCCAGATTTGAGTCCTTTCTGTTCTTATATGCTGCTGCTGCTGCTAAGTTGCTTCGGTCGTCCGACTCTATGCGACCCCATGGACAGCAGCCCACCAGGCCCCTCCGTCCACAGAATTCTGTAGGCAAGAATACAGGAGTGGGTTGCCATTGCCTTCTCCATTCTTACATGAAATAATACAAATACATTTTTTACATGAAGAATGTCGTACCTTCAACACAAATATATATATTTACATATGCAGAGATTTATTATAAGGAATTGGCTCATGAGATTACAGAAGCTGGCAAGTCCAAAAACCTGCAAAGCCAATATCCTAGTTCAAGTCCAAAGGCCAGAAGCTACTGTAGAACCAGGAAAAGCCAATGGCCCAGTTCAAAGGTCATCAGGCAGGAAGATCCATGGTTCTACTGATTCCATGAGGCCCACCCACATTATGGACGGCAATCTGTTTTATTCAGTCTAACTGAATTGTTAATCTCACCCAAAAACACCCTCACACAAACACCCTTAATGTTTGACAAAACATATGGGTACCCTGTGATCCAGTCAAGTTGACACATAAACTATCACATATGGGGAAACTAAGTAAAATCACAGCCTTGAATATTAATAAGGTTAACCAAGAGATAGGTAGCAAGGCATAGTATAGACAGGCATATTAGTTTTGGTGTTGGAGACCCTCAGGCAAATTATTTCACCTTGGCCTGTTTTCTATAGATAGGAATAATATCACTTTCCTCAAAGAGCTAATATGGTTACATGAAATAATGTTTATAAACCTAACATTGTTTGGTGTATATTTCACTCTCAGAATTTTTGAAACTAAACACACTATTTTAATATTAAAAATTCCATTTTACTGACGTCATCCTCTTGAGGCTCTTAAAATTTTACATCAGTCAGAACATTAAGTTGTCCTCTGAGGTTTATGTAGGTCTGGCAATGAACTACTAAGTTTTAAAATTTTTTGTCTTTAAGTAAGATAAAATGTTTACATTTTGACCTCCTTCCCCATCTCTCCCATGAAGCAGAGCAAAAAGAAATATAAAAAGGGATGATTTTTTTACAGTCACTCTTGAAAATAAGATGAACTTCTCTGTGGACCACACATGGCAACAGAAACTGTGAGCAGAGCTGAGCTGTGGGCCTGTGGACTCCAAACAATAGCAGCTATGAGTTTTGCGAGAGGAATTAAGTGTCCTCAGAAGGCTCACTGCCTGAAATTGGGGGTTAACCCAAGCAAATGGCAATTCAATAAAATTAGAAATCAATTAACATGATTTTTCTACCTTAGAAAAACATATGTTGGGGATGGGGCAGCCAGGGAGAGGAACTCACACACACAAAGACCAAAGTAGTCCAGATCACATTTATGATACAGCTAAACCAGGGAAAGTTACAGAGAATCTTAGCATGAGATGAAGCAAACAGATCAAAAGAACGAATGCAGAACGTAAACCAAGTCATTATATGGTAACGGAATGACATATAGCATCTGAAAAATGGTATTTGGAGGAACAGCTATACACATACAAAAATAAATAAAACAAAATCCGAGAACTAAACCACAAGCAAAAAGAAATTCAGGTGGATTAAACATCTAAACACTAAACACACTAAAAACTTTTTTAAAACTTTTGGAAAGATGTACAGGAGAGTATCTTTATGACATTTGCTAGATAAGACTCAGAAAACACTATTGTGAAAGACTGGTGAGATTACATTAAAATGAAAAGTGTTTATTTAGGAAGATTCTATAATCACATACAAGGATACACCACAGACTTCAAGACAGTTGAAACATACATACCGGAGCATTATGTAGTATCGAAAATATGTAACAGCTACAAATCCATAAGGAAGACAAACCAGAAAAATGGGCAAAAGGCATCGCCTGCGAAATCACACCACATTTCCTCAATATCCTGTACTTACACGAGGCAGCACTATTCAGTGTTGGGGACTATCTATAAGAAATGAGTATCAGAAGACCATTGGGGCCCTCTGGAGGCTGGTTACTACACATACAAAATAGTATTTTTTTATTTGACATACAGTCAATAACATTAGTTTCAAGACAGTACTTTGTAGTGTTTTGGTAACACATGTGTGTGTTAAAAACATAAAAACACAAACTAGAATATGCAATCCCTCTAGGACAGAGGTTATCTCCGGGGTGAAAGGGATGGAATCAAAAGGTAATAAAATAAGTTTCAAATGCATCTAACACTTACATATTAATATATTCATAGATCTAAAGAAAACATAACCAAACGCTAACATTTATTAAATCTGCATGGTGGAAATATATGGGTGTTCTTTAAGTGATTCACCTTTCCTCTTAGGTTGGAAATATTTCAATAAAGTTTTAAAATAAGGAACCTGAAGAAATGAAAATAACATTTGCTTTGAACAAGCTTATTTTTATAGATTTTAAAAATTGCAATTTTCACGACACCTAAGAAAAATATTTTTCTAACATCAAAATAAGCATCTCTTTGGTATAGCAACACACCGCAAGTGTTGTCTTTAACATAAAAAATTAATCAAGAACTGTGACTTAATATGCTAAATAAAACTATCCTTTGCCCATCCATGTGTCCCCTTTCACAGGCCCATTGTGGGGCTTGGAAGTGTAGTTCTGTGCATACCTCCACAGCTACAAGAATTAAGACGCTGCATCAGGTATGTCCAGAAGTCACACAACAGAGAATTAGTTGGCTTAATCACCGACACATATGACACAAACTCACCAAAAGAGAGCACGTGTGCACAACATATGAGACAAGTAAAACAGAGCATTGTCATGAAGATCAAATAATATGAAAACAATTGCATCATTTAAATTTGATGCATTTTTTTAAAGTACTTGTTTAGAATTATTACTCAGAATTTAAAATTATTACCTGCCAAGCTCCAAAAGTAATACTACAAAGCCATAATTTTGATAAGGCACTTTAAGGAGAACAATTAAACATATAAAACAGTGAATATAAGAAATATCCATAAAAGCAGTTAACCTCAGAAATAGAGGGGAAAAAAATAAGTATTTTTTCAAGACACACTTCAGTAAAAGTTGTTTTGAAAAGCATCACAGAGGGGTGAAAAATATTTATCATGTATTTGTAAAAGTTGTTATCAAAGTTCAAATTCCTGTTAAAAAAAAGAAAGATAACACTTTCCTGAAAGTCAGTGAAGTTCTGACTCAAATACTTTTTCAAGAAACAATTAACATCTTTATGCTAAAGTTAAAAGAAAAAGCAGCTTTTAATTATGCTGTCAACTCTTATTTTACAAACATTTAGTGACTATTGTGTAACAGTGTTTTAGGTTGCTGGAAATATGTAAGTAACTAAGACACAATCATTGGTTCTAGGGAACTTAGCCCAGTGGAGCTAAATCTAACATTGGTAATATGAAAGTTTACTTTCTTTGGGCCATAAATAAAACTCAATTTCAAATTCTGCTCTTCTTGCCATCTTCTTGCAAACAGAAGAGCATAATGGTCCACCTAGTTTGCTACTGGCAACACTGTGGCATTATTACCTACTGATTAACTTTCATAAAAGATTCTTTGAAAGTTCAGAGAACAGAAAGTGTTTAAAGATAAACAAATATGAATCAGCCTCAAAAATAACATCAGCATTCTGTTTTCACAAAATGAAGAAAACCAAGAAAATTTTCATCTTCAGTATCCAGAACCGTGCGATCATCCAGTCTCCATGGTACATGTGCAAACATCATAGATGAGGAGGTATGCATTATTACAGTCAAATCAGTCGTCAGGCTTCAAGGAATCATAGCCTTCTTTCAAGAGGTCCCGCCATGTTTTAAGGAAACGTGCATTTTCTGTACATTTGAAGGCAAGCTCTTCCACTTGAGCTGATACTGCAGATGTGGCTTCCAGAAGTTTGGTTAATGAAAATGCTGCCTGAAAATTAAAAAAAAAAAAGTAAAACAATATGTTTATTTTTAAAATTCTCTCCCTATTTTATGAACCTGGCTGAAAATAGCTTAGAATCGAATGCCCAAGTTATTTTCTTTAAAAAGTTAAAAATCTTCAAACTACGACATGCCAGCTCTTTAGTAGAACCTAAAAAAATTTTCTACATTAAGTAAGCTTTGAGGACATATGTCTACTAGAAAGATATACATTATGTATGAGACATGACCAGTCAGCATCTTTTTCGGGTGATAATATACTAGTCTCATTTAGCTCAACAAGACGACTTGAGCCCGTTGACACCAAGTACCAGAAATATTTGAAGGACTTATGATACAGCTCCTACTGATGGGAGGGACCGACTTGCTCCGCTATTTTCATCTGTTTAACGCTGCAGACCATGAAACCGTATGAACCAAAGAACAGACACTCTGAGCTCACAATTGACACCAACAAAAACAACACCCATGCAGAAAACACGGCAACCTTGGTGGAAAACTCATTTCTTGATCAAATGCTTTCTTCACCCACCGTATAAAATAACACTGTTCCTGGGTAACAAACATATCAGCATTGCATTCTACACGCTCATTTGGAACAGCCTGGTTCAGCAAAGATGAAGCTGTGTCAGCATTTCAGCCATCTTTTTAAAACAACAAATACTTGCTGAGGAATGAGAGAATAACGGAGTTCACCCCGCGGTTTGCAATCTGCACAGGAGGATCTCCCGGTTAAGACGACACGCTACAGACTTCATTCACTTGACCTTAAATCGAGAAACCCGACTGTGTGGCTGGGTGGCTGTGAGTGTACGCGCGCGTCTACAAACTGGAGACTCAACAGAAGCCGTCCAGACCAGGAATTCCGGCCATCAGAGGGACGGGTCTTTGTACTGTTAGGGGAAGCAATCTGGACCACGGGGCGGGGACTAACCCATCCTAACTGGGTCCGCTCAGAAGGACAATCGCCTACCCAGCAGGCTCTGGGCAGGCGGCCAACTAAACAGGGCGAGGGGGAGGGAGACGGATCAAGTCCCAGCAGAGGAATCCCTGTCTGGCCCTCAGCCCCGCAGACGAGGCAGGGCGGTGGGTTTGTGAACTGCGCCGTTTCGGGTTACACCGCGAGAGCGGAACCAGACCTCCAGGCACAAAGACCCGGCGCGGGCGCGGCGGGAGAGGGATGCCCTGGACTCCCGACGCGGCTCTTGAATACGTGCGGGACACGGCCCGGACCCGCCGGCCGCACTCACGTCTCCGATCTGCAGCTCCACCTCTTCCAGCGGGTCCACCAGTCGGCCGCTGCTCCTGCTCGGAACAGGCCAGCCCAAACCCCCTGGGGCGCCGGGGGAAGATGCTGAAGACGTGTCTGGAGAAGAAGGAGAAGAAGGGGGCGGCGGCGGCGGGGAAACCTGCACCCCTTCAGGGTTCGCCATGGAGCGCGGCTGGGCGACTGGACCGGACTTGGGAGGCCGAACCAATACCAACCGTCTTTCAACCGCTCGCGCCCAAAGCCCAGGGGGCCCGCCTCCTCTCGGCTCTCCGCCTGGGACCGCGAAGCCTTGTCACTTTCTCGGGACAGCCAATCAGATGCCAATGAGTTCGCCTGAGGCTGCTCTCCGCTCCGGGGGAAAACCTCCCAACTGGTTCCCAGACGCCGGAACAGAAGACCACAGCTCCCAAGGTGCCGTGCGCGCCGCTACGCCTCACCGTCTTGGGGCTCTGCGCGCGATTCATCCTGGGATTTGTGGTCCCCCTGCCCCCGACTCCCTAACCATTCCGGCGCTCTCAGCGCACGCCGGGTGAGAGGCCGTGCAGCCTGCAGCCGCGGGCGGCGCTGGGATTTTGAGTCCCTTCCCGTGCCCCTTCGGTCCGTGACCCGGAAACGCTGCGAGCGTCGCGTCGCGTCACTCGCGGCGCCCGCGCATAGCAAGACAGGCGGGAGCGTGGTGAAGCTGGAGCGTTCCGCGGAGCAGGCAGGTGGTGACTGCTTGCGTCTCGGCCGGCGATGGCGCCCCCAGTGGTTTAGAGGTCCCGCGCCCATACGAGCCAAGCCCAACCTCCTCCCCGGCGTCGGCCAGCGTCCTGTCTGTCTGCTGTGAACATGCAGGTGCTGCTGGCCAGATTGGCCTGCCCGGGTGAGCGGGGTCTGCGGGCGCGGGTTGACAGAGCAAGGTCGCGGGGCAGTCCGGGCTCGCCTCGGTAGGGAAGCACTCGGGCAAGGGCGCGCGATCAGCGCCAGGTGGATCCTGGTTTCCTCCCCGGGCTTGTCCCTGTTGAAAAAGTTGACAACTGGGGCAGAGGTCACGGGCGGAGGAAACTTGTCAACGCGGCTCCCGAGCGGAATCTTCCCCGAACCCTGGTGCTGACCCTCCTCCCAAAGCCCAGATGTTGTCCTAGACTTGCAACAGCCTTGTTGGAAAATGGGTAAATTAGGTGTTACACAGATTTTCTCCTTGGTCCTCTCCTGACTTGCGTCTTGCAGCCGTCCTACTCCTTTCTTAAGAATTTGAACTCTGTTCTGTCACGTTGACTTTTATATGGTACCCAAGTCATCAGGTTATCTCTGGAGCCGGGAATTTTTCTGTGTTGTCTAAAATTAACTCTACAGCGTATCGTGTTATGGTTGCCCTAAAACCATCATGATGATTTGGTAAAATACCTCATTACCTACCCTTTCACCTTAGAAAAAAAGTATAATGATGTCGTTGGACGGTTTTTGTTTGTTTTACTTAAAAACAGTTAAAAAAAAAAGTTTACTCCAAGATATCTCTCAAAACTGACTTAATTTTTTCTGTAGTTTATTTAAATTTTGGTTCTAGAATAAACAAGTGTGCATATTGCAAATTCACGGGTATTCTTGTGTAAATTTCAAAAAAGTAGAATTTTGTCAAATTTGTCTACCATGTATTAAATAATTGGAATTTAAAGTTTCTGTTATGGTGCATGTTTTATGACACCTAATGTGTAAATACTGTTGACTGAAAAAAATGCACAACCTAAAAGGTTGAGGATTGTGTTTTACTCAGCAGGCACAGGGAGTGCTTAGGAGACAGCCTCATAAGATAGCTCTGAGGGACAGCTCTGAAGAGGTAAGGTAGAAGCCAGGATATATAGGAGTTTTTGCAAAAACAAACAAGCTGAAACACACAAAATAGGTAGTTGGAACATCAAAAGATTACTGCTAATTAAAAAAATATATCTCAAGTTAATGAATTTAGTGCTTTTCTATGTATGGGAAGATGTAAGAGTTTGGGCTCATTGAAATCATTCCTTTGATACGCATCTCCACTATCTTATCTATCAGTGTCCTGCTTTTCTCCATCCTGAATCCCTTCAGAGTACACAGTCAGGGACGGCTGCAGTAGCTGAGAGCCTGATGGCCACAACATCCTTTGTTTACTGATACAGCAGGTGATATTCTTTGTCCACAGTGCCTCCTCTAAGTCATAAATTTGACCAACATTTGGGAGTCATTTCATGACCAGTTTTTGTCGCTTGGTGCTAGGAAGGTTCATTCCTAGATCAGGCAAAGATTATGTTGATAGGCCACCCAATGTGTTATTTTTGGATCAGGCCCTGTTGATAATCTAAAGTTCTTTGGAGTGCCCGTCTCACTAGTTTATTATGATCCAGGAGATGTTTTCCCATGTCGTTTATTCCCATGTCTGAGGTTGCACTGTTAGAATTATTCTGCGTAGAGTTAATCTATATGTAAATTGTCTTAAGACATTAATTTTGTTGGAGGCCTGGTTAAACATTGGATGATGCCAAAGGAAATTTTATGAAATAGAAAGGATATAAGTAATTCAGCTAATAACATTAATAAGGTCATAGTCCAGCAGAGAGAGGGACAAGTCATAAATAATTTGAATCCAACAAGAGGGCAGATTAAAACAATGGTCAGTATAACTAGTTGTAGTCTGGTTGAAATAAGCTATCCAATCCACAGGAGAACCAGCTGAACAAGCCAGATTTTGGAGGGATCACGTAAAGAGAAAGATAATGTTTCATCTTCATTTACAAAGGTCTACTTTATCAACTTGTTGTAGGTGAGTGTAAGAGGAAAGGTTTTTCAGTTCAGTGATATGATCTGAAAGTTACCAGGAATTTGTATTTGCCAAAAAGTCATTTTTATAAATCTTGAAGATCTTCATTTTACAAAAGCATCAGAGTGAAGCAATGATTATCTATAAATGACAAAATACTTAAAATGACATGGTTAAAGATCTGATTACAATGCAATTGACAAGAAACTTGGATATTTCTGTGACAGACAGCATTTTAAGATAATAACTAGAATTATGATTGATAGCATTATATTGATAACAGGACATACCAGACTTCTGGGAGTTCTTCATAAATTTTAGAATATCTGTGTTAATGACATCTAACCCTAAATGGCTTTACCACCACTTATATGACAATGTTTCCCATGTACATTAACATAAATAAACAAACCTGATTAGTTTAATATCTCTCTTTGCGATATCAGGGTTCCTTTGAAGTATCCCAGAGTTAATTGAAGGTCAAAAGGACTTTAGTTAGAATTTGCTATTTGGGAAGTTTGTCAAAAATATCAAAAAGGTTTCAAAACACTGGTCAAGTAGGATCATAGGTCATTGTGAAACAACACTTATTCACCTAACCAAAGTGACAAAATATTTCAAAAGCAAAAACAGACCATTTAGAGGCACAGAAACTCAATCTGTTATCAAAAGCAGGGAAAATTTTGTTCTCTTAACAGAGAGAGGAACCAAGACCAGTCCTACTCCAGCCTACTTTTAATTACAAAATCCATTTACATTACTAAATTTAATCTAATCCTAGCCTTACCATTTTCAAAACTCCTTTTACAGGGCTTTTTTTCTATAGACCTTCCACAACTTTCTCTATTCTTATTAGTTTGTTCCTTAATTTTTTTTATCCAGAAATAACTGACTGTAGGACAAAAGCACCCTTACAGTTCCAACAGCTTCATTTCTATTCTTCAATCTTCTTTTGCCGAAAACATACATCCTACTTTGCCTATACACTGAACTACTTCCCTTGATAGTTTTAGTAGCTTTGATTACATGTTATAGTTTTAACCCTTAAAAACCTTAATCTTTAGCCAAAACCTAAAAGGAACAAGTGATTGTGAACTGTTTGTGAAACCAGCATTTCCCATTTGTGATATTCTATAACTTCTAGAAACATATATCTTCTCATAACATAATTTCTTTATTCTATGTGATACAAGATATGTCCAATAAAGCCAAAGATCTTTGGTTTCCCTCTTATGAGGAAACAAAAGTAGATCAATTTAGACCTGTTTAGCAATTAATGTTCCAGTATTTTATCTTATTTGAAATGACCTGGATATTCAAGGATTTCCCATCATTTAACTTACCAAAATTCAAATTACCAAAAATCTGAGAAACACCCAAACAAAAGAATTTCTAAAGAGTTCACCAGAAAATTCTTATCTCATTTACCTTTATTGGTTAACTTAAAATCATATCAAGTTAATTTTTTTTTTCACATTGACAAACTCTATAAGAGAAATGACATGAACTTACTGACCTTCAGTAAACTTAGGTACAATAAAAGTAAGACATGTCTGTATTGACTAAACCAATGAGCTTAAGATAACTTTAATACCAGATATTAATTTAATATTGAATATTTTCTAGACCATGTGAGCCCCAAATTCCCTCCAACAAGTTTCTTTTATATTTAGAAATATTTAGTTTGTAAGCACTTACTTTAAGACAATTAAATAGAGCTCTTTTATAAGTTTAATTTTGTTCATATTTTCCAGAGTTAGAGATATCTCATGTGATGTGCACCCAGACACATAAACAGACAAAACTAGAGATCACATAGCTTCACTCTAAAAACTTAGTTATGAATCAGGTATTACCATATAAACTCACAAGTGTATAAGTAACAGTTGGAATAAGATAAATTTGTTGGCTCAGATTAATACTTCACTATTTGTGGAAAGGCCTTCAGATTTATATTTGTCCTTGATAAACCCTTAAGGAGGCTAAGAATTAGATTTTGGGTGAGGGGACCTTTCCAACAGTTGGAGTCTTAAAAGGACTTTTTCCCATCCCCCCGCCCCTCCATTTCGGGTTTTATTTGATTGAGCTAATTCGGCTCAGTCTCAGTTCTCTGGGAGCTGTATTTACATTTCTGATCTGTAGAGACTTGCAAGGTACAGTAGCTCCTGATATTAAAAGATTGATTTGTCCAAGTATACTTACTTTGATTTGCTTTTGTATCAGAGATTTCCAGCTAAACTGAAAATCAAAAAAGAGTCCCGGGTTATAGAACTTTAGAATTTAATTTGTCATGCCTTCAAAAACTTGCATAAGGCATTACAAAGCCCCTCTTTCTGAGTACATAGGTTAGACCCAGAGCAAAATGTCTATTATTTTTTTTTTTAGCCTCTGAATATTAGTTCCCAGTTTTTACTTTATGTTGTCTTGGCTCAGGTAACCCTATTGGTTTCCTTTCCTATGTTTAAATAATATTTCCTGAGGGCCAGATTTATATACCCTATCTTATAATACCAAAAAGAGGAAGCCCAGTGAAACATGTCTATCCCACGATATAATTCAGCAAAAGAGATGTAAACATCTTATATAAAGCCTATTTAAATGTACCAGTTTTTATAAACTTTCATCTCAATTCTGTCAACTTTTATACCTTTAACTTTGGTTCCCATTGGAACCCAGTCAACAAGCTTTGGTCTTAAAAGGAGTCCTAGAAGCTTTCCTTTCTTTTATTCTCCAACCATTTTATCTGTTTTGTATAAAAGATTCTCAGATCCCTAGTGAGGGATTGAGCCAAGGGACACAAGCCCTCATGTCTGACTCTTTGCAACTCCATGGGCTGTAGCCCACCAGGCTCCTCAGTCCATGGGGTTTCCCGGGAAAGAATACTGGAGTGGGTTGCCATTTCCTTCTCCAGGGTATCTTCCTGACTCAGGGACTGAACCCACGTCTCCTGCATTGGCAGTCAGATTCTTTACCACTGAACCACCAGGGAAGCCTGATATCAACAGAAATGCTGAGGACTTAAACCCAGGAGACCGCCTCTGAGATAGCTCTGAAGGACTGTTCCAGAGAGTTAGGGGAATAGCCAGGATGTACAGGAGTTTAGGGCCAGGGGAGTAAAAACAGAAAAAACAGGTAGCTGGAACATCAAAAGGTTACTGCTAATTAGAGAGAACTAGACATCTCAAATTAATGAATTTAGCACTTTTCTCTGTATGGGAAGATGCCAGAGTCTAGGCTCATTACAGTTATTCCTTGACAAGCATCTTTACTGTCTAGGGCCAGCACCTTGCTTTTCTCCATTCTGAATCCCCTCAGGGTCGTACTGTTGGAGGCAGCTGCTATTGCTGATTGCTTGATGACCACAACATCTTTTGTTTACTGAAATTAGCAGGTGACATTTTTTGTCCACAATATGCTTTATGTTTTTCAAAATTTCAGAGTAATCGGATGCAATCTGCCCTCCTCTTAATTTAATTGAAATCATTCTTGGGTCAGGTGCTATCCGAATCCCACCAAAATTACTATTTCTGTTTTTATTGGGTCTCTAAATCATTGCTGGAGAAGGAAAGGGCAACCCACTCCAGTATTCTTGCCTAGAGAATCCCGTAGTCAGAGGAGCCTCGCAGGGTACCGTCCATAGCGTCACACAGAGTCGGACACGACTGAAGCGACTTAGCATGCGGGCATGCATTGGAGAAGGAAATGGCAACCCACTCCAGTATTCTTGCCTGGAGAATCCCATGGACAGAGGAGCCTGGTGGGCTGCAGTCTATGGGGTCGCAGAGAGTCGGACACGACTGAAGTGACTTAGCAGTAGCAGCAGCAGCTAAATCATTGCTGTTTTCATGGCATGGTGTTAGGACTACAGACATCGAAGAGATGAACCCAGAATTGTCATCAGTGTGATTTTCTATGGTGATATCATGAGTTCTCTAAACTTTTTGACCTCACCTCTCTACCAAAATTTAGCCAAGGTGTCTAAGTGTTTAAATCTCTAAAGTTAAGTGTCAGTTTTGTATTCAGAAAAGGAGTAAAGGTTGTGACTTTCTTTAACCCCCTGAAGGAAATTAGATTACCTAGTTCCAGATATTGTTAAGAAAATTATTAGCTATATAAGCAATGAAATTACAGTTTTGCTTGGGACCAAATCATCAGATTTCAAAATCAAATGATAGCTTCTGTATGCTCAATTACAATGCATCAAAAAAATTGTTTTTTATAATAAATAAGTAAGTGTTCTTTTAAATGATGATAATACTCTATTTGAACTCTGGAACTGAGCTCTCCTATAATATCTTTATTTACCGTTTTTTTTTTAAGATTTAATAAAGGTGAAGGGATAAGTAGATTTTAAAAAGTTATTCCCAATATTACATTTTTTAATATGCTGTTTGCAAGTAGAGAAAATTAATATGTTGACTTTTTTTTTTAATAAAAGAGTGACTCTCAGAAAACAGATTTCTAGTGTTTAAGAGGCTTTAGGGTTCAGTGCTTCAAACCTCTTCCCCTCCTGCATTCATCATAATCTAATTGATTGTCTGATGCTAGGTTTTACTTTTTAAAAAATTCATTTTATTGGAAAGAAGCATAAAAATAAGTCAGTTATGCAGTTGAGTGCTTAAGGATATAAATAATCTGCCTTTGCCAGGCTGGCATCTCCTTTTAATCAGAAACGAAGGAAAGCGAGAGGAGGAAGGGCGGGAGGAAGGAGACAGCTAGTTTCAGGTCCTATAACTTCCTAATTGTAATTAGGAAGGTACCTATCAGGTTAACAAATGTGTGTTAGTCACTTGCTTTGTGTGAGACGTACTGGGTCCTGCACAATAGTGTTTTCTAGACAAAGGTTGACAATAAACTTCAGAGCTGATGAAGTGGGGAGAGTTCATAACTTGCTGAATTCAAACACAGTCTAGACAAACTCCAAAGTCTGTTCACTTAGCCGGTGCCTTATTCTGTGTTGTCTTTTTCGTTTGTTGCTTCAGTTAATAAATGTTATTTCTTTTAGCAGCTTTAGATTGAAAAAACAATCAAGCAGAAAGTACACAGAGTTTCCTTCTAACTTTCTCCCATTCCCTGCTAACATCTTGCATTGGTGTGGTACATGGGTCACACTTGGGGAGCCGGTATTGATACATTAAAGTTCAGAGTTTATATCAGGTTCACTCTGTGTGTCCTACATTCTGTGGGCTTTGACAAATGTGTAATAACATATATCCTCCATTAATAACATTGTCATACAGAATAGCCTTGCTGCCCCACAGATCCCCTTTTTTCCACATATTCATCCCTTCCTCCCTCTTTCTGAATGCCTGACCCACTGATCTTTTACTGTCCCTTTTCCAGAATGTCATAGAGTTGGAATCATAAAGGATGTAGCATTTTCAGTATGCATTTTCATTTCCTCCAGTGTTTCTTCACTTCTTTTCAGCACTGATTAACATTCCATTGTATGGCTGCACCACAGTCTGTTTATCCACTCACCTATTAAAGGACATCTCCCAAGTTTCGATAGTTATGAATAAAGTTGCTTATAGCAATGCTTATAACATTCAGGTGAATCTTTTAAATTCTGGATATACTTTTTTTTAATTAATTTTTTTTATTTAATTTTAAAATCTTTAATTCTTACATGTGTTCCCAAACATGAAACCCCCTCCCACCTCCCTCCCCATAACATCTCTGTGGGTCATCCCCATGCACCAGCCCCAAGCATGCTGTATCCTTCGTCAGACATAGACTGGCGATTCAATTCTTACATGATAGTATACGTGATAGAATGCCATTCTCCCAAATCATCCCACCCTCTCCCTCTCCCTCTGAGTCCAAAAGTCCGTTATACACCGCTGTGTCTTTTTTCCTGTCTTGCATACAGGGTCGTCATTGCTATCTTTCTAAATTCCATATATATGTGTTAGTATACTGTATTGGTGTTTTTCTTTCTGGTTTACTTCACTCTGTATAATCGGCTCCAGTTTCATCCATCTCATCAGAACTGATTCAAATGAATTCTTTTTAACGGCTGAGTAATACTCCATTGTGTACATGTACCAAAGCTTTCTTATCCATTCATCTGCTGATGGACATCTAGGTTGTTTCCATGTCCTGGCTATTATAAACAGTGCTGCGATGAACATTGGGGTACATGTGTCTCTTTCAATTCTGGTTTCCTCGGTGTGTATGCCCAGCAGTGGGATTGCTGGGTCATAAGGTAGTTCTATTTGCAATTTTTTAAGGAATCTCCACACTGTTCTCCATAGTGGCTGTACTAGTTTGCATTCCCACCAACAGTGTAGGAGGGTTCCCTTTTCTCCACACCCTCTCCAGCATTTATTGCTTGCAGATTTTTGGATCGTAGCCATTCTGACTGGTGTGAAGTGGTACCTCATTGTGGTTTTGATTTGCATTTCTCTGATAATGAGTGATGTTGAGCATCTTTTCATGTGTTTGTTAGCCATCCGTATGTCTTCTTTGGAGAAATGTCTATTTAGTTCTTTGGTCCATTTTTTGATTGGGTCATTTATTTTTCTGGAATTGAGCTGCATAAGTTGCTTGTATATTTTTGAGATTAGTTGTTTGTCAGTTGCTTCATTTGCTATTATTTTCTCCCATTCAGAAGGCTGTCTTTTCACCTTGCGTATATTTTCCTTTGTTGTGCAGAAGCTTTTAATTTTAATTAGATCCCATTTGTTTATTTTTGCTTTTATTTCCAGTAAATTCTGGATATTTTATTGTGATAAGAACATGGCATACACACTTTGGACAAAATTTTAAATGTATGTTATTGACTATAGGTACAGTGTTGTACAGTAGATCTCTAGAGTTTGTTCATCTTGTTTGTGGATTTTTATATGGATGTTAATTTTCAACTCATTTTGGTGAATGCCAAATGCAATAGGAATTGCTGAATCCTATGGAAAGAGTATGTTTAGCTTCAGAAGCAAGTATCAGAGATACAGAGGAGTGTAGGAAGAGCTGATGGAGCACTTTCTTTGCTCAGCCCCTGCAACGGGCACTAGGTTTTCAGGATAAATCAGACCCTCTCTGCCTTTGAGGAACCCATGAGCTGAGAGGAGAAGGATAAGACAATCCTGTGCAATGTGTTACAAGAGCAAGGAGGAGGTTAGAACTATCAAGAAGAGTTTTCACAATTTCCAAAGGAAGTTTAACCAGTATAGAAAAGTGAAGGAAAACTCCAGGCAAAGAGGGGATTTCCCAACAGTTCAGTGGTTAAAGCTCTGCGTTTCCACTGCAAGGGGCACAGGTTCCATCTCTGGTCTGGGATCTAGATCCTGCATGCCTTGCTGCCCAGCCAAAAAAAAATTTTTTTTTCTTAATATTCCAGACAAAGAAAATAACAAGTTGTCCACTTAAGAATGGTTAAGATAATAATTCCTATGTTATGTATATTTGACCATAATAATTTTTTTTAAAAAAAACAGCAAAATAGGAAGCAAAGGGCCCAGTGGTGTGAAAAAATGCAATATTTGGAAATGTGTTTAATAGATTAATGCTGGGAAATAGTTTCAAAAGATAAACTGGGTTCAGATAGTAAGAGATCTTATATGCTCTTCTAAAGAGTATATAATTTATCTTGTATTCATTTTTTTTTCAGAGTATCAAATGATTTAATTATAAAACTTAAGCCACTTATTCACCTTCTAAAAAACACAAACATGAGAATAAAATAAACACACTCAAGACTTCCTAGCCCTTGCAGGATAGGAAGAAGCCCTGGACAGAGAGTCTGCAAATGTTTTTCCCTACACCCAACTCTGCATTTCCTCATCCATTCGAGGGTCCCAAGTCTTGACCCCTTTTGCAGTGGAAAGGAAGTAGAAGCTACAGAGTTGTGTAAAGAGGGTGGCAACAATCTTACAGCTATCTGGTGCTAATAGCTTGTACACTCTGATTTGCAACTTTGAGAAACAGTATCAAATAAGCATTGTCAAATACCTACTCCTGGCCAGCCTTTACTGTCATTCTTTTAAACTGCATCTTTGAGACTCATTGTGTTCATTCATTGTAGCTTCTGCTTACCCAGTCTCTTAAGTAACAAAGGTTACTTTCAGGACACCCCCCAAGGTGATGTGTTTCTTAGTATAGCTGTAGTGTCTGCTGGTGTCATCCCCTAGGACAGGCTGGCCAGATGGCAGCACCATGCGGGGGCCCACACAGTCACTTTCCTACAGCCCTGCTTGCTCCCTCTCCTGTCTGAACACCCTACAGTCAGCGTTGAACGCTGAAGTCAGTGAGGACCTTGGCTTGTCTTCATTCTGAAGTTGAATGAAGTAACTGAATCCAGTTCTTCACCATTAATTCAAAGGAGCTTCCAAAATGTGTGAGACATGTTCTAGGGAAGCCTGGGATGGAGCTGGAGGGTCCTGGCTTCCAGGCTCAGGGAGATTGGGTGGGGGTGGGGGCAGCGCTGGCACGACTTCTTTTTTTCTGGGCCACCAGGAATTCATTAATTGCTCATTCTGTTTGTGGCCAAAAGATATGGGTTAGTTTGGGATCCACCACCTCAGAAAGAATTCTGTCCACTCCAGCTTCCAACATCCCTGACTGAACCACACTCTGCCTCAGACCATTTTACAGCTGGTTTTTGTTCATAGAAGGATTCCATTCCCACTTATCCAGATGTGTTAACAACAAAATTATCCACTTTCTGCCTCCAGTTTTGGTAAGCTGGCTTGATGTCCATCTGGGCCAGGCAGTCCTGGCAGAAGCTGTCAAACAGGCCCTGGTTCTTGAACTGCTCCAAGATGAGTGTGATGAGCGTGAGGTCCCCGAGAGGCACTGAGGCCGGGCTGATGGGGCCACCGCTCCCGACAGCACCCATTGTGCCATCGCAGCTCCCGTGGAGGCCTGGCCCGCACTGCCACTGCCCATCGCATGGGTGTCCCCACTGTCTGCCATGGCTGCACCTCAGGCCTGCGAAGGAGACCGAACATGGCTTCCTCTCAGGGACAGAGGGCCTGGGTCGTGTAGAGGAGGCAAGAGGTGGAGGAAGGGCTGGTGGGGGGACCGCAGCATGGCCTCATTTTTTCTTTCTTTTCAGATTTATTTATTTGGCTATGTAGGGTCTTAGTTCAGAGAAGGCAATGGCAACCCACTCCAGTACTCTTGCCTGGAAAATCCCATGGACGGAGGAGCCTGGTGGGCTGCAGTCCATGGGGTCGCGAAGAGTCGGATACGACTGAGCAACTTCACTTTCACTTTTCACTTTCATGCATTGGAGAAGGAAATGACAACCTGCTCCAGTATTCTTGCCTGGAGAATCCCAGGGACGGGGGAACCTGGTGGGCTGCCGTCTCTGGGGTCGCACAGTCGGACACGACTGAAGCGACTTAGCAGCAGCAGCAGCAGGGTCTTAGTTACTGCAGGCAAGACCTTGGTTGTGGTGCGTGGACTCTCCAGTTGTGGCACACGGGCTCAGCTGTGGCATGTAGGCCCTCTAGTTGTGGTGCATGGACTCCAGTAGTTGTGGCACACGGGCTTCAGAGCACATGGGCTCAGTAGGTGTGTACATGGGCTCAGTAGGTGTGCATGGGCTTAGTTGCTCTGCGGCATGTGGGGTCTTAGTTCCCAAACCAGGAATCGAACCCACATCCCTGCATTGCAAGGCAGATACTTAACCTCTGGACCACCAGGGAAGTCCTGCATTCATTTATTCTGGAAACATTTTGAGAAGGGGCATTTTCACTTTCCCTTTTATTCAGCATTGTGTTATTTTAATACTTACATTGGATCATAAAGTATTTACTTAATAAAAGAGTTTAAAGGAGGAGGGAAAAGAGTATTTTTGGCTTTGTAAGAAACTGCCAAACTGTCTTCCACAGTGTCTGTACCGTTTTGCGTTCCCAGAAGGAATGAATGAGTTCTGCAGCTCCACCTCCTCAGTGGTGTTCTCCGTGTTCTGGGTTTTGGCCATTCTAATAGGTGTTTCAGCTTGCAGTTGTTTCTATGTGCAATTCCCTAATGAAACGGGGTGTTTAGCGTCTTTTCCTACACTTATTTTCCATCTGAATAACTGTTTTGGCCAGGTGTCTGTCCAGATCTTTTTGCCTGTTTTTAAATTGAGCTGTTTATTTTCTTGTTGAATTATTGATGAATGAGTTTTTCGTGTATATTGTATGTCAGCCCTTTATCAGCTATGTTTTCTGCAGATATTTCCTCCCAGCCTGTGGCTTAGCTTTTCTTTCCCTCTTGTTGGCCTTTTAATCCTTCTCATTTATGACTCTAGCCTGCCTTTTCACAGAGAATTACAATAAAACAGGACTAACCTGTTTCATAATAGCATGAGTCAGTCATAAGTAAGTACTCTGATAAAAAAGGAATATAAAAAGGAGTGATACTCAACAAATATTTATACCTATATATAGGCTAGCACTGAGATTTAGCACACAAAAATGAAAATAAATAGGAGTATGCTATCTCCTGGAGAATACAAATAAGACACTATTTATGTCATTTTTTGGTCATATAGATGTTTAAAATTTTAGTTAAATGATTTTATGATTTTTGAGATGTTTTTTAACTATAGTTAGAAAAACTTTTCCAAATCCAAGTTTCTTTCTAAAAATTATAAATGTTTTTCCCATAATCCCATAATATCTTTCCCATAATAACAGTTTTATTGAGATGTAAGTTATATACCATGTCATTACATCATCTGAAGTATACCATTCAGTGGTTTTTCGTATGTCCACAAAGTTCTGCAAAGTTCCATCACACAGTGTTAGAACATTTTCATCATCCCAGGAAGAAATCTCATACCCATTAGAAATCAATCCCAACTCTCCAGCCCTAGGTAACTAATTTATTTTCTATTTCTATAAATTAGTCTATTCTGGATATTCTGTATACATAGAATCATATAATATGTGGTCTTTTAAGAATACAGATTTATTTGACTGCCCCGAGTCTTAGTTGTGGCATGCAGGATCCTTAGCTGCAGCGTGTGAATGCTTTCACTGTGGAATGTGAACTCTTAGTTGCAGCATTATGGGATCTAGTTCCCTGACCAGGAATTGAATCTGGACCCGCTGCAAGGGGAGCACGGAGTCTTAGCCAGTGGACCACCAGGGAAGTCCCTAATGTGGTCTTTTTGTGGCTGGCTTCTAGTCACTTTAACTTAATGTTTGCAAGGTCTGGCCATGTGTACTTCTTTCTATTGCTGAATAGTATTTCAGTATCACTTTTTATTTGTCCATTCACTAATGGACATTTGGTCATTTCCACTTTAGAGCTGCTGTAAATAATGTACCTATGAACATTCATGCAGAAGTTTTTGTATGGACGTGTTTCCTTTGATCTTGAGTATATACCTAAGAGTGAATTACATGGAAACTATGCTTAACATTTTGAGGAAATGACGGACTGTTTTCCAGAGTGGCTGCGCCATCTACATTCTCACCAGCAGTGTAGGGGAGGGTTCCAGTTTCTCCACATCCTCACCCACACTTGTTATCTATCTTATTGATTATAACCATCCAGTGGATGTCAAGTGGTATCTTATTCTCTGATGGTTAATGATATTGAGCATCTTTTCATGTGCATATTGGGCATTTGTTTATCTCCTTTGGAGAAGCAGCTATTCAGGTTCTTTGTATGTTTTTAATCATGTTATTTGTCTTTTTTTTTTTTTACTAGAAATGAGTTCTTTGTATATGTTAGATACAAGACCCTCGTCAGAGATATGATTTGCACATATTTTCTCCCCTTCCGTGAGTTATCTGTTCTCCTTCTTGATGGTATCTTTTGAAAACAAAAGATTTTAATTTCAATGAAGTACATTTTATCTGTTTTCTCTTTTGTTGCTTGTTCTTCGGTGTCATAGCTAAGAAGCTATTGCCTGATCCAAGGTCACAAGCATTTACACTCTTTTAAAAATCTTTTCTGATAGCACGAGGAGTTCTCGATATTATAACCTTCATCCAGCTTAACTTCACATCCGTAAAATAATCATCAAATGCAAAGAAATTAACACTGATACAACAGTATTAACTAAACTGTGGCTTTTATCCAGATTCTTTTTCTGTTCGGGACCCAGGCTTGGTCCCCACCTTGCTTTAGTTGTCACGTCCTCTCCTGTCACGTCTACTTCAGTGTGGCACATCCTCTGTCTTTTCTTGTGTCTCATGACCTTGACACCTTCAGTGTGCACTGGTCGGGCGTTTTGTTGGACGCCCCTTGATCTGAGTTTGTCTGGTGATTTCTCACAATTAGATCAAGGCTGTGGACTTGGGGGAGGTGTGCCACAGAGGTGAGGAGCTTTTCCCGTCACATCACATCATGTGATGCTAATATAGCTTATTGCAGTAGTGGTAAACTTGGTCACTTGGTCGAAGTGTCTGTCATGGCTCTCCACTGTAAAGTATGTATTTTTCCTTGCCACACTCTACTCACTGGAAGCTGATCCTGAAGTGCAGACCACACTCAAAAGCAGAGACTCAAATAATTTGTGGATTTATCCCTGTAATCCTTTATACTTTCACTTTTTTCTATTAAAATCATTGATCAAATGAAATTCATTTTGATATTAAGAAAGAGCTAACTTTCTGCCAGTATCTGACCATTTAATGAAGAACTATCTCTTCCTGATTTGAAAAAGCATCTTTATCATATACCAAATCCTTATATGTAGTCTACCTTTTTATGAACTCTTTATTCCGCTCCTTTGATGATTTTACTCCTCCTCCCATGACAGACTCCCATAGCTCCATATGTAAGTTTTGATAGCATTCAGGGCTATTCCCAAGGAAGGATTCTGTCTTTTTATTTTTGTTATTATTAAGGGAAGGATCACTGTGGAGAGGAGTACTAGAGAAGGGGATAAGAAATTGAAGATCCAGGATTAAAGGAGGGTATTAATATTTAAAGTAGGAATATCTCTAAGAAGATGGGAAGGAAAAGAGTCATCATCCAGGTGGAAGGATTCATCTGCATGAAGAGAAAAGACCTCTCTTTATTGTAACCTGAGTGAATGAACAAAGCTCCAGCACAACACAGATGACTTTAGAATGTCTTGCCGGGAACTGAGGCACTTCCCACCTCACTAGTTCTCTCTTTTTGTGAGGCCTGCTGTGCTCGGTTTCAGGTAAGGCACGGAGGAGAGAGAGGTGCAGGTTTAAGGACAATGGAAGTTTAATGAATATTCTTGCAGATAAATCTTGGCACACTTGTGTTTATTTCCATAAAATTCTTATTTGCTAACTCAAAGAATATATACATTAACTCAGCTAGAAGGTGGGTCTCCTTAATTTAAAATGAAGCCAACCCTGAAGCGCAGTTTGCCTGCGTGGTCCCGGTGTAACCATTAGCACCTCCCTTGGCGCTGACCACGAAAGGCTTCCCTGGTGGCTCAGCTGGTAAAGAATCTGCCCACAGTGTGGGAGACCTGGCTTCGATCCTGGGTTGGGAAGATCCCCTGGAGAAGGGAAAGGCTACCCACTCCAGTATTCTGGCCTGGAGAATTCCATGGACTGTATAGTCCGTGGGGTCGCAAAGAGTCGGACATGACTAAGCGACTTTCACTTTCACTGTAGTGCTCTCCAAGTATCTGGTTTAGGTGGTAAATTATATGGTCATCCTGTTTATAGGGGAAGCTTGACATAAGGTAAATTGAATAGATTAGCTTATTAAAAAGCTTTTAAATGTTCTAGTTTGTGAACATTGCTTTATGAGGAATAGCCAACTGAATTGTTTACCTTGGAAAGAGGACAGTCCGCTTCAGTTCTCTCCCAGCTAAGGGCTCTGCAGTGTAGCTTTAGCTGTTCACTGACTGAATGTATGCAATGTTGATGTGGCCATAAGATAAACAGGTTTCCAAAGAGAAGGCGTCTCATGGACTCACAAGTTACCTTACTGGGGGAGTTTCCTGGCAATCCAGTGGTGAAGACTCAACACTTTCACTGCCATGGCCCTGGGTTCAATCCGTGGTCAGGGAGCTAAGACCTTGTAAGCTGTGTGGCAAGACTTAAAAAAAAAAAAGATGGTACCTTAGTGATCACCTGGTAACCCTTTACTTTTTTGAATGAGGAAACTGAAACCTATAACAGTTGAGTGATTCTTTAAGGTTTTAGGGCTAATTAACAGAAAACTCCAGTATTCTTGCATGACAAATCCCATGGACAGAGGAGCCTGGCAAGTTACAATCTGTGGTGTCGCAAAAGAGTTGGACATGACTTAGTGACTAAACAGCAACAAACAGGAAGCAGATCAGATCCCCAATCCTAGATTGTGTGTGTGTGTGTGTGTGTGTGCTTTAAGATTTTCTTCAAACTACTCCTGAGAAAAACTGTTTGAAAAAATAATACTGTTCCTAATTTTTGTGCAGTATACCAGTGTTTTCATGCCATAAAAATTAAGAAAAATTACCTACCTCTGTGTGCTATACGATGGTCTTCAACTTCTGTTGTACCTCGAATTACTACCCACTATACTGTCTATCCCCGGGATCAGGACAAACGATGGGAAGGTAAGTCATCATTTTTGTGAAACTGTTGAGATCTTTCTAGAAACTTTGTATCATTTTGTAGAGGTAAATATTGATATTATATTTTTCGTGATAGCATAAAATCACCTAATATTTTATAACTTTATCAAATCTGTTACATATTAATATTTAGATAAGCAAATATTTGCAAACTACACTAATAGATCTCGGTAATAAAAGTTGATTTATGGAAGCTGAAGTATGATAATGCCCTCAAACAGAGAACATTCTGCTGAAACAATAATATACTTTGTATAGCTCTCGCAGGAAGCAGAGGGGCAATTTATATAAATAATGCTGTAACTCACAGACTTAAAGAATGAACTTATGTTTGGGGGGTGTGACGGGGAGGGGAGAATGGGGGGACAGATAGTTAGGGAGTTTGGGATGGTTACGTACACTATTTAAAAGGGATAACCTACAAGAACCTACTATATAGCACAGAGAACTCTGCTCAGTGCCTTGTGGCAGCCTGTATGGGAGGGGAGTTTGGGGGAGAATGGATATGTGTATATGTATGGCTGAGCCCCTTTGCTATTCACCTGAAACTATCACAGCATTGTTAATCAGCTATACCCCAATACAAAACAAAAAGTTTATTAAAAAAATAATAATGCTATAAAGGATAGTGAGTAGTCATAACCCAACCTTGTGATTTTATCAGGTCGTAGTCATCCCAGAATTGTCATGCGTGTTTAAATCCTCTTCACTCCCAGGAGTGAACATGGAGCGGTTTGCAGAGGAGGCGGACGTGGTGATTGTGGGTGCCGGGCCTGCGGGGCTCTCTGCAGCCGCACGGCTCAAGCAGCTGGCCGCGCAGCACAAGAAGGACATCCGCGTGTGTCTGGTGGAGAAAGCTGCTCAGATAGGCGCTCACACCCTCTCAGGGGCATGCCTGGATCCACGAGCTTTACAAGAGCTGTTCCCAGACTGGAAGGAGAAGGGAGTATGAAAAGTTGTTATTTATACCGAGTCTCATCTTGATTGTATTTCTATGTCCAGATGAAAGAAATATGGAGAACCCTTTTCACCTGGTTATAGCTCTTAGAGGGTAACTGTAGATAGGTTTTTAATTTTAAAACGGCCAAAAAATTGACTAACATCAAATATAGTTAATAATTTTTAAATTAACTCATTTTCACATAATGCCTTATACATGTTGCGTTTGTGTACTGGATTTATGAGAAGACATTATCTTGAGAAGGTCTTTGAATGAAATACAGCTTCCCTGGTGGCTCAGAGGTTAAAGCGTCTGCCTCCAATGCGGGAGACCCAGGTTCGATCCCTGGGTCGGGAAGATCCCATGGAGAAGGAAATGGTAACCTACTCCAGTATTCTTGCCTGGAGAATCCCATGGACGGAGAAGCCTGGTAGGCTACAGTCCATTGGGTCGCAAAGAGTCGGACACGACTGAGCGACTTCACTTTTTATTTTGAGGGTATTTCCTAACTTACTCCATAGGTGTTTATATCATTGTTCTTAATAAAATGTTCTATAACTATCCTATTTTTTTATACCTAAAGCCAAAGAGGGTGATTTAATCTAATTTTCTGAAGAAATACATTAGTAAGACTTATAACCTAAGCAGACACGTCACTGGCGAGCTTTACAGAGAACCCAGTGCTAGTCTTACTGTGCTCATCGTTTGTATGACCTCGGTTAAAATCTTATACTCTGTGGATCTCACTTTTTTCTTATGTGAGATGAGCTATATCATTTCTGTTCAAGTATTCAAGGTTAGAATATTTAGTATCTGTGAATACTAAATATTCTATATAAACAGTTGTGAAAACTGTTAACAAACACAATTCACCTGAGTAAATCTAAAGGTCAAATTGGCTTCATTCAGTGACTCTGAGCAGCACCCTATCTAGCAAACAGAAAGGAGCTCCAAAGAGCAGCAGAAAAGGAGAGGTTTTGACAGACAGAACGTGGTTGGGGCACGGGAGTCATAAGCAAAGGCACTGTTTCAGGCCCTGTCGCCTCCCAGGCGGGGGCTCCAGGAGGACACCTCTCAAGGACTGGTGGAGAGGCTGAGATGGAACGAGGTTAGCGCCAAGGATGGGAGGTTAGTGCTGAGGCTGGGTGTGCCGACCTGGGGATTTGCACAAGTGACAGTGCTCTTCCTTCTAAAGTAGGAGACTCCTTGAAACTTGACATGCTGTAATTATGCCTAATTTCTCTCTTCAGTGTATTTCAGAAATAGGCATCATTTAATTAGTATTGACAAAATAGCAATTCTAATATTAATAGAAAACATTTTTCACATCAAAGCCTCATGTAGCCAGGCAGATCCGATCCATTCCACACCTGTTCTTTGTCTTTATCCAAAGAAATATAAAGCCTCTCTTCTGTGTCCATTGAGCACTGGAGCCAGTATCTAGCCTGACCTCCACAGAGGCAGGGAGACAGGAGGCCAGCCTCCTTGAGCCACTCAAAGGTGGCTCCAGGTCCCCCAGGAAAGACAGTCCTGAGATGAAAACTGGCTTGTTTTGTTTTTTAAAAGATTCCCATGCATCTCAAAGAGACAAAGGGTTTACAGTGTCAGGTTTTCCAAAGGAAGTGACGGAAGAAAAGTGAGGAAGACAGTTCTCTTTCCTTTTTGACATATTATTGTACTATTTTGTGTTTATCCTTACAGATATGAACTCAAAACACCCTTTTCTCTCCTCCTTTTGTTTCCAGGCCCCTCTCAACACTCCTGTAACAGAAGATAGATTTGGAATTTTAACAGAGAAATACAGAATTCCTGTGCCAATTCTTCCAGGTAAAGAATGATAAATATTGTGGACTTACAGAATTCCACAGCTGGAAGGAACTACATTTCATCTGGTTAAATCCTTTCCATTTACAGATGAGAAAGGAAAGGCCCAGAGACCTGAAGGACTTGCCCAAAATTACACAGCTAGCTTGTGGAAAAGAAAGCAGGACCAGAGCCCAGTGCTTTTTTGTCTTCCAGTCCAGGTTCATTGAGACAGTCTTGTAAAGCAACCAGGGATTTCTGATTTAGTTCTGTAACGTTGTTTTCAATGTAATAGTTTGAACTCTAGACCCAAAATTGTTAGGAAATAAATTGAAATTATGGCCAGAAGATGATGCGTGTATATAATGCAGAAATTAGACTTTAGAATTTCTAAATTTAGTATTTAGGTTTTTACGACTTCCCACTAAGAAGTCAGACTTCTGAATCCAGCCTCTGTCTGTAGGTCTCCCAATGAACAATCACGGCAATTACATCGTGCGCCTGGGCCATCTGGTGAGCTGGATGGGGGAGCAGGCGGAAGCCTTGGGTGTGGAGGTGTACCCTGGCTATGCAGCTGCCGAGGTTTGTGCCTCTCTCTTCCTAATGCTGATAGAAGTGGTCTCTTTTTCTTTTGAAACTAAACCAAGAATGACACAGAAGTAAATAGATAAATATTTTCAAAAAGCCATAGGATATTAGAGTTGTAAGATCAGAAGAAGTCTTAGCAGGATCAATCCAAAGAGTACTTGAAGTCCTGGTATTTTTCCACATCAGGTGACTGGTCAGCCTAGAATGAAAAAAGCCTCTGATGTATGGATTGTTGGTAATTCTCTCTTCTGTAAATTGAGTAGACGTTTCTTTACTTTCTTGCAGTGTGTAGAACAAATCTGTGCCCTCCCCCAAGGACAGCTTTCCAATTATTATGCTCTGCTCTCCTGCCCCACCTTCTCTGGTGATTTTTTTTTTCAGGTTAAATAGTCTCAATGCTTACAACCACCATGTTACACATTTTGAGTTGCTGCAGTATTCTCATTGCCACCCAGAGTGAATCAACTACTTCAAGCCTGGTTACAGCAAGGCGGGTTGCCATTTTCATTCTATAAACTGTGCTTCCAATAATTCCTTCAAAATAACTCTGGTAACTACATCTCATTATATAGAGTCTCACTAGTTGTTGTTGGGGAAATTATTAAAAATAAAATCTCCTGCCAAGCCAGAAAAAAAATCACCTCTACAAATTATAAACAATAGTGAAGCAGTTTTATTACTGAATGAGCGTTAAACCAAGACTGCAGAGCAATTACAGGCCATCTGCTAGGGAGGTTGCCAAGAAAGAGAGAACTCTTAACCTTTTACTCAGCCAGACAGATACAGTCCACTACATACATGTTAATCGTCTTTCTCCAAAGGGAAAAATAAAGCGTCCTATATCTTTTTGATTGGCAGCGAGTGACGATGTGGAGGCAGGCACGTAGCCCAGACTGTCCCCCAGAGACAGGGAGACTAGACACCATCCTCTGTGGTCATATGTCAGATGTGTCTCTGAGGACCCAAGAAACACTAAGATGCTGAACTACCAGGAATCTTACTTAGCTTTTTATATGATTCCCATATATCTAAGAGAGACAGAAAGAATTTGCAGTCGAGTTTTCTAAAGGAAATGCTGAAAGAATCTGGATAGGAGAGGGAGTTGTCCTTTTTGTCACCCGTGAAATTAAAACCATCTTTGTTTTTCCCATTACAGTAGATGTAAGCCAAATAAAACACATGGGCCTCAGCACTACACGTCCTACTACTGGTTTCTGGGTTCCCAGTTCGTACACGTGGATTTGGGTTTGCATTTCTCCCGAATAAACTGTTCTTAATGGGAATCAGTATCCAAGCCACAAGTAGGTGGTTTGTGGCATCCATGGTTTACACACACAAACACACACACACACACTCTCTCTCTCTCTCTCTCTCTCTCTCTCTCAGAGTCCCCAGCAGCTCTCCTCTCCTCCGCAGTTTCCTATTTGCCCAGGCCATCTACAGGTCCAGGCCACAGCCCTGTCCTAGCGTGGGTTTGTTTTCAAGGTGTCATGTGCCTTGCCGCTGGTTCTCGTCTCACCTTTTCACTAGCATGCTTCCTGGCATGAGGTTCTAGTTCTTTCGTGTCCAAAGAGCATCTTCCTCTGGAAGAAACGGAAACTGAGCAAGAGAGAGAATTGCTCCTCCTCATCCTCACAGTCACACTTTTGACCAGTTTTCCCTCTTTCTTTGTGGTCCAGAAATAAGTTTTCATCACCCCTGGGCTGTCTTCAGCCCCACTCTGTTTTGTCTTGTTCGAGTGTTTGGTTTTGGGGTCTGGGCTCACTGGGGAAGAGGCTTTCTTGACACTGTCCTCAGCACCCCCAACTGACAGTCCAGTGTGTCACAGGCCCTGCGTCCAGGCTCTGTACACATGCCCTTGACCTCTGAACGTGGCAGATGGCCTCCCATTGCATCTTCCTGGCTCCTTGGTGTCTTCTCAGTAGCTCTCCCATTCTTCCTCATCAGGTTGGGACACTTCCTCCACTTCCAGCTGTTTGAGCTGAGTTCTGTTTGATCTTGAAGGGAGTATCTTAAAAGCACATCTCTTATTTTTGCTTGAACATTCTTAAGCCTGTGTCTCTATAATCTAGAGAATAAGTTCACCTTCTAAAAACCAAAAGCCATTTGTTGTTTCTTTGCAAGGCAGTTATGAGTCTCTAGGTGATAATGAAAAGTGTTTTTGTTTTAGGTCCTTTTTCATGAAGATGGCAGTGTGAAAGGAATTGCCACAAATGACGTAGGGATACAGAAAGATGGTGCACCAAAGGTGAGCCTGTGGACAGTTCGTGCTCAGCAGACTAACAGTAAAATATGAAATTAACTCACACTCGATCTACTCTTGCTGCAGACTGCACATTAATTAAGTGCATGTTAGTGTTTAGTTATTAATGTGGAATTTTGTCTCATTGTTAAAAAATAAACATCTTTGAATTAAATATAATTTAGATAAGTGGATATAACATGTTTAAGAACAATTTTCTTAAAAGGTAAAAACATGATTCGTATAAATATAAAACGAACATAGGTCACAGATATTATTTCATTCATTTATTCATGAGGGAATTAGTAAGATGTTATAGCCAGTTCAAGGAAAATCAAAAAACATACACACGTGGGTCAGCTGCTCAGCTCCTCTCCACAGCCCTCCACTTCTGTGTACAAGAGTCATTTGCATCACTACTGTCAGTAATGTGGATTGAATCTTTGACATCTTTTGGTAAATACAAGACTGATTGCCTTTCTTGCTTTCAGAATATGCCTGAATGGCCTTCCAGTTTTTACAGCTCATTATTTTTGAATTTGTAAAAGAAGAGCTCTTAATACGTGAATCTCAGCTCTGTTAGGTCCCTTGGAAAGGACAAGGAAAAATAACATTCCTTTCCTATAACAAGAGCAAAACACAGATTAATATCTTAATAAACAAACTTGTCTATTCATGTTTGTTTATTGTCTTAATTTCTCAACTAGAGTAAAGGCTCCTTGAAGGCTGAGATCATGGAGGGTTACACCAAGGCTGGCACGGTGCCAGGTAATGCCAGGGCCTCAGGAAAGATGGGTCACCTCCTAGTTAGTCCTTTTCTCCCATTATACAACAGAACTGCACCTCTAGTCTAGCATTTCCCCCAGCAGGTCTTCCTGCTTCTCACTCCTGCATGCTTAGAGAGAAGCACGGGCCCAAGTTCTCAAGTCTTAGTGCCTCACTGTTCCTCCTGGTGGCTTACCTAGCCATACAGAATCACGTGAGGTTGTGGGACTCAGCCTGTCCTATGGCAGGGGCAAGGAGCTGTCTTGTAACTGGCCCCAGGGATTCTGATGCATAGACAGGTTTGCAGACAACTGTCATCTCATCCTGCTTCTCGAAGTGTGGAATGTACCTGCAGCACAGAAAGCTGAAACTCTGAGAACAGGAGTTTATGACAAAGTAAGGGTTTATTCCAGGATGCCGAGCAGCATGGGGAAAGAAGCCCCCCTCTCAGATCCACCCCAGCCTGGTTTTTGAGCTGAGGGTGCCTTAAAGCAGAAGAAATTAGGATTGGGAATTCCCTGGGGGTCCAGTGGTTAAGACTTGGCAGTCTCACTGCTGAGGGCCCAGGTTCAATTGCTAGCTGGGGAACTAAGAGCCCGCAAGCCACATGGTGTGGCCAAGAGGAAAAAGAAGCAGCTGGGATTAACCACTTCCTCTGACTGGGGAGTCAGGATGTCTCTGGTTTATGACTCTCTGGCTAGGTGCTCCGTGCCTCCAGGGTTTGTGGGCTCATCTCGCACTGGAGAAACAGCCTGAGTTTGTATGCTAATGATGGATCTGTAACAGCAGTTGTAGTACATTAAAGGTATTTTCATTATAGTCACTGTAGGTTGATTGGTGTTCAGAGAGCACAGGGTGAGGTCAGAGGTGACAGAAAGGGAATAAAATTCTGGATCAAGAAACTTGCTTTAGGGAACTCAGTTTTCTGTGTTTTTTTTTTTTACATTTTCAACTGTTTTTTAAGTAGTATATAGTATTTTTTATTGACTTATTGAAAAGAGAGTAAGCCTTGTCCAAGACGTTGTTTGGTAGAGAAATGACTGCTATTGTCTTTTTCCTTTTTAATTTTTATTGGAGTACAGTTGCTTAAAATGTTAGCTTCTGCTGTGCAACATAGTGAATCACCTATATGTTTACATATATCCCCTCTCTTTCGGATTTCCTTCCCATTTAGGTCACCACAGAGCACTGAGTAGAGCTCCCTGAGCTATACAGTAGGTTCTTGTTCAGTTCAGTTCAGTTCAGTCGTGTCCGACTCTTTGCGACCCCATGAATCGCAGCACGCCACGCCTCCCTGTCCATCACCATCTCCCGGAGTTCACTCAGACTCACATCCATCGAGTCCATGAGGCCATCCAGCCATCTCATCCTGGGTCTCGTCCCCTTCCCCTCGTTAGTTATCTATATTATACCGCCATATGTTTGTGCACTTCATCTGTTTCTCTGTTTCTGCTCTGCAAATATTGATGAGATCATCTGTACCATTTTTCTAGATTTCACATATATGCATTAATATACAATGTTTGTTTCCGTTTCTGACTTACTTCACTCTGTGTGACAGTCTCTAGGTCCATTCATGTCTCTGCAAATGGCACAGTCACATTCCTTCCATCGTGTATACGTACCACATCGTCTTTATCTGTTTCTCTGTGGATGGACATTTTAGGTTGCCTCCACGTCCTGGCTATTGTAAATAGTGCTGCAGTAAACACTAAGTTCATGTGTTTTTTTCAAATTATGGTTTTCTCTGGGTATATGCCTAGGAATGGGGTTATTCAATCGTATGGTAGTTTTATTTGTAGTTTCTAAAGG
This sequence comes from Capricornis sumatraensis, assembly GCF_032405125.1. Lineage (NCBI taxonomy): Eukaryota > Metazoa > Chordata > Mammalia > Artiodactyla > Bovidae > Capricornis > Capricornis sumatraensis. The sequence goes on along the minus strand of NC_091085.1, from coordinate 47,380,782 downwards.
ATCCACGATTCTGTTCTCCGTAGTGGCTGCACCAGCTTACATTCCTACCAACAGTGTAAGAAGGGGAACTTAGTTTTAAGGGGGCTTAATAGTAACAACAGAATATTGTTTTCCTATATTCTTTCATGTGTTATGGCTATTCTATATTATGGTCAGTTAATTATAATTGCCATTTAGTCTTTAAAAATTTTTACTTTTAATATTACGACATTGAAGCACACGAATTCTCCCATTCTGATACTTTCTTTTTGTGTGTGTTCTTGTGATATTTGTCCAAATGTATAGTTTTGTGTTCTGTGCTTTGTAGTTGTAAAAACATTTTTATATTTTATATATTGTGTATATATAGATGTGACAGCATAGAAGAGTACAGTGGAATGTCAGTAATTTGAGCTACAGAGTCTAAGTTTTTCAGTCTGTCTTCTTGTGGCCGTGTGGAAGGGGAAGAACCAAGGGTGGACTCTGTGTCTTCTGCTGTTCGGCTCATTTATTCCGGCATGGCTGGGCTTCTGCCTGCCCTTCTTATGGCTCACAGACACCTCGCCGAGCAGACCCAGTTCTCTGTCCTGTCACCCGGCCTCCTGGTGGGCATGCTGGCACAGCTGAATAACTTTCTTCCGGAAACACTTCCTGCTTTTCACTCCACCCTCTCCTGGTCTTCCTGGTGTTTCATGGGCCCCCTTCTGCGTTTGCCTGCTCATCCTCTGCCGCCCCCACCCTGCCCATCCTCCAAGTATCTGGGCTCTAGGCTTCACTGTGCCTGTATTTTCTTCCTCTGCCTGTATTTTCTCCCTAGTGACCTCATTTGGTGACACAACTTTAAACACCTCTCCCCCAAGTCCCAGAATTATTGTCCAGCTGCTCACTCAGTAGCTCTAATCTTAGACCTATCAGGCTTCTTACTGTCACAATTCTTTTTTTTTTTTTTAAGTCTTATTCGTTTGTGTGTTTTTGGCTGCTCCGGGTCTTTGTTGCTGTGTGAGGACTTTGCTCTCGTTGCGGCGAGTGGGTGCTACTCTTGATTGCAGTGCGTGGGCTTCCCTCATTGCAGTGGCTTCTCTTGTGGAGTGCAGGCTCTAAGGCACGCAGGCTTCAGGAGCTGTAGCTCCCAGGGTCTAAAGCAGAGGCTCAGTAGTTGTGGCACGTGGGCTTAGTTGTTACGCAGCATGTGGGATCCTCACGGACCAGGAATCGAACCCACATCTCCTGCATTGGCATATGGATTCTTTACTGCTAAGCCACCAGGGAAGCCCCTTGTCCGAATCCTGATGTGGGTGTTGTCACATTTCAGAGGTTAAGTGACTTGCCCAGGGTCAGACCCCTGTTAGGCAGTGGGGCTGGGATTGTAATAGAGGTGGTATGACTCCAGGACTGCCTCTTGCATACACAGGGGTGTGTTGCCTCTAAGAGGAAGTGGAAATATACTGAGGAGTACTTTAGTTCACTGAGATTGAATTGTTGTGGCGTAAGTTACGCTGGATAAACTGCATGTCTATCTAGAAGCAGATAGGGTTGGACTTTCATTTTATAAAAATTCTGATGACTTCGTAAAACAATTTTAGAAAAGTTAGAACTCTAGGTTATAATTACAACCTAGGTGTAAGGTAAGCCATCCTATAACAGAAATTAGAAACCTATAAGAGACAGGCCTTTTTAAATGACTTAAAAATTAAGCACTTTTTTGGTATTTTTGGTATACTGCAGATAAGCAGTAGATTGGGGAAAATAGTTTGAGTGCCAGTAATATCAAAGAGCACTTATGCATTGACAAGAAAAACAGAGAACATGTTAGAAAAACAGGCAGAATCTTAAAAAATAACAATGGACAGAAGAGCAGATCCAGGTGAGCACTGACCAGGAGGCAGGTCTTTAGACGTCTCTTGTCCAGGGTCTGCGGCTCCCAGGCCAGCTCCTCATAGAGACCCTTCCTGCTCCCCCAGTGACGCGGCTCTTCCCCAGAACCCCTGCCACCGCCATGCTCTCCTCCACGCATGCAGTCACACTTGGTCGTTGTACACCCACATAGTTACTGATATTTAGTCCTGGCCCTGTGCCTCACCTCAGGGAAGGAATGGTGCTTTTCTGTCCTCTCTTCCCCAGTGCCTAGCATAGAACCTGGTACAGTGGATACATTCAGTTAATAGTTCTTGAATCAAAAAGAAAAAGATGCTGAAGAGAGTAATCAGGAAAATGGAAATTAGCATAGCAATGCGTTAGTACTACCCTTAGCAAAAACATAAGAAGAAAAGATATGGGCTTGCCCGGTGGCTCAGTGGTAAAGAATCCACCTGCCGATATAGGAGGTGCAGGTTCGATCCCTGGAGAGGGAAATGGCAACCCACTCCAGTGTTCTTGCCTGGAGAAGCCCTGGTGAGCTACAGTCCATGGGGTCGCAAAGAGTCAAACACAGCTGAGCACACACACACATACTGTCATGAGCTGGAAATAGGGAAAGTGTCTTCTTACATACTGCGGGCAGGAATGTGACTTGTTCAGACTCTGGGGAAGACATTCTTGGGACAGCTAGTAAAATTAAAGTAGGTGTGTCCAGGAGAAGCAGTGCCACTCCTGGAAACCTAACCTACAGAAACAGAAGCACCAACGTTGTAAGGGCACGTATACAGGGTGTATGTTTTATAACACGCTGTTCATCACAAATGAACTGGAAACAGTGATTGTCTGTTACCTATTAGCAGAAGCACCAACCTGTGGTGTTCCCACATGGAAAGACTTGAGCCACACAGTCACTTGGGAGATTTCCATGAAGGGCTATGGTGAGAAAATAAGATGCACAAAAAGTTGGATTATATGATCGTATTTTTGTGACATCAAGAACCAGAAAAGTTTCGGTGTGTATGTAAGATCTCAGTACATAGGTGTGTGTATATATTTGGGTAACACTCCACATGCTAGGTTCTTAACATGGTTTATGGATGGTGAAGTGTAGTAAGAGGAAGACAAAAGCAAATTCAGAGGTACTAAGCAGAGTCATTTATAGGGTGCACGTGCGTGTGGATGACACACAAGACAAGCACAGAGTTACCAGCAAATGTAAAAAGTGTTCACACGCCTAGTAATGGAAGTTCCTGATTGATTCGTCCCCTCCTCCCCACACATTTCTCCTTTGGTAATCATGGGTTTGTCTTCAAAATCTGTGAATCTATTTCTGTTGTGTAAATAAGTTCATTTGTATCATTTTAAAAAAATTAGATTCCACCTATGAGTGGCACCAGGTGATGGTTGTTTTTCTGTCTGACTTACTGAACTTAGAATGATCATCCCTGGGTCCATCCATGTTGCTGCAAATGGTATTATCTCATTCTTTTTTATGGCTGAGAAATGTTTCTTCGCGTGTATGCACTGCATCTTCTTTATCCTTTCATCTGTTGGTGGTCATTTAAGTTGCTTCCATGTCTTGGCTAATGTAAACAGTGCCGCAATGAGTATAGGAGTGCATCCATCCTTTTGAATTCAGAGTTTTCTCCAGATTTATGCACAAGTGTGGGATTGCTGGATCATACGGTCGCTCTGTTTTTAGTTTCTTAAGGAATCTCCATACTGTTCTCCATAGTGGCTACACAGTTTACAGTCCCATCAACAGTGTAGGAGAGTTTCCTTTTCCCCACACCCTCTCCAGCATTTGTTATTTGCAGACTTTTTGATGATGGCCCTGCTGACTGGTGTGAGGTAAAAAATGTTCTTTAATGATAGAAGTTTCAGGTATCCAGTGTTACAATTCAAGATCTGTATACACTGGCGAGTGACAGCCACCCCAAGCCTGGTTACCATCTGTCACCAGTTGACCCCCTTCATCCATTTTGCCCTTCCCCCTCACTTCTCACTGTACGTTCATTTGTAGGTAATGGGAAGAGGGAGCGTGCTGTTTGTTTGTTTGTTTGCTTTAATTCTTACAAACTTAACCATTCAATCAAGTACTTTTGAAGTGAAAAAGTAAATATAATAAAGACACAAGATATTGGTTGACTGCCTTATAAATTTAAATTCCACTTATAACAGCAATTAGTTTTACTCCTAAAATTAGATATTTGCACCTTCTCTTCTATATCTAAATCATGTTCAGTTCAAAACCAACCAGAATGTGAACATTTTAAAAACTGTCAAATGTTGTAATTTAACATGTTCTTATTTCTTAGACAACTTTCGAGCGGGGACTGGAACTACATGCTAAAGTCACAATTTTTGCAGAGGGCTGCCACGGACACCTGGCCAAGCAGCTGTACAGGAAGTTCGACTTAAGGGCCAACTGCGAGCCTCAGACCTATGGAATCGGGCTGAAGGAGGTACCTGCATTTGCTGGTGTAATTTTAATGTGGCAAGATGAAGCTTACACTTGTTTGTATTGTCATGTAATTATTATTAATCAGAAATGTTCATAATGACTGAAAATATTTGGGATATTTTTCAAGAGGCTTTCCTGATGGCTTAGACACTAAAGCATCTGTCTGCAATGCAGGAGACCCGGGTTCAGTCCTTGGGTTGGGAAGATCCCCTGGAGAAGGAAATGGCAGCCCACTCCAGTACTCTTGCCTGGAAAAATCCCATGGATGGAGGAGCCTGGTGGGCTACAGTCCATGGGGTCACAAAGAGTCGGACACGACTAAGCAACTTCACTTTCTTTCAAGGGGCTAAAGAATATAACTAATCAAATTTCACTATTATATAAATTGTGTCTGCATGTTCTAATTGTTTTGTCAAATGTTGATTGAAATAAGTCTTGAATTTGAAAATATTTGTGACATTAATTTTTTTTCATTGTAATTCCATTTCCCTAATAGAATTTGACCTGTTATCCATATGCTCTTTGTAAGATGACCACATCCTATAAGAATTGCTTATTCAAAATTATAATGTAAAAATAACTTAGTTTATAGAGTACTCACTCAATATATTTAATGTGCAGCATATATTTTTATTAGGTTAAATGGATATTTTCTTAGTTTATCCAATCTCTAGTCTGATTTCCCAAACCTTAGGTTTATTAGCATAAGAGTTTCATTATAATTCTTTTGTTAAAAATATTTTTGGGGGGTAAAACTCAGAAAGGTTCAAATACTGTACATAACTAGATTTGTTATATTGTGAATAAGGGCTTGTTTTGGCGGATTTCTTCCCTTGTAGCTCAGTTGGTAAAGAATCCGCCTGCAATCCGGGAGACCCTGGTTCGATTCCTGGGTCGGGAAGATCCTCTGGAGAAGGAATAGGCTACCCGCTCCAGTGTTCTTGGGCTTCCCTTGTGGCTCAGCTGGTAAAGAATCTGCCTGCAATGTGGGAGACCTGGGTTGGAAAGATCCCTTGGAGAAGGGAAAGGCTACCGTCTCCAGTATTCTGGCCTGGGGTCACAAACAGACACGACTGAGCGACCTCACTTGGCAGATTGCACTTAACACTTTGTGATGTCACATAAAGTCTGATTTTTAGATAGTATTTCACATGAAAACTGTATATAAAATTTAGACCTTACCCTTCTGAAAGTAGGATGATCGATTTGCTTCAGGTGGGGAGAAGGCAGTGCAGGAGGAAATAAACTTTTTTCTACTGAAAAATAGCATCTGTCCTGTAAAGTAGCAGCTCTGACATGCAGGGCTCAGTGCACTTTGTGAGGCAAGCACTCCTGCGTGGCCCCCACCTGGATCCAGGTGTAGGTGGCTACCAGCACCTCATCCCCTCTATGGTGTTTCCTACAAACATGAACACCTTACCCATTTGAGAACCTGGTTAGTGTCTTAAACATTCCTGAATTTCCTAACTCGTTTCTTTACTTCCATTCATCCCTGCAGTTTGCTGGGATGTTTGAAATGCCTTCTATGTGTTTCTCTTATTACAGTTTTCCACTTGTTGCTTCATAAATAAAACATAAAACTTGGCAGCTTTTGTACGTGTGGTGACATAAAAATATCTAAATAATACACTAGGACCTTTTTTTTTTTTTTTAAGCTATGGGTTATTGATGAGAAGAAGTGGAAACCTGGGAGAGTGGATCACACCGTCGGCTGGCCCCTGGACAGGCACACCTATGGGGGCTCGTTCCTCTACCACCTAAATGAAGGGGAGCCCTTGGTAGCACTTGGCTTTGTGGTGAGTCATATGCCCATGATGGGAAGTTCCACTGTGAGAGTCAGTGTTCCTCAGTGTTACAAAACCAGGGTGTCACATCTGGAGACTGTGAAAGGCTGATCACTTAAAGCTTCCTTTCTGCTTTATCCATGCATGAAATGCTTATGGCTGTTGTCAACATCAGTCCACTTCTGCTACACGCCAGACCCTGTGCTGGGTGCTTCCCTGGGAATGCTGTCCCATAAGATTCCCATGAAGTCTGTCCATCCTTATTTTACTTATGGGAAACCTCAAGCTCACATAGGCGAAACAACCTTCCCAAACACACCCAATTAAGTGACAGAGGCAGGACTCCCGCCCAAACCTGTCCTGCCTGAAGCCTGTGTCCACCAAGGCATGCCATCACTGGAAATGCAGTCCACACCAGGTTTGAACCTGTAACTTTTTAACAGGAACCTTTTCTCCCCCTTAGTCACTTACATCTTTGCAATAAATTATATCTTGACCATTACAGGGAATGGAAAAACAATATGAGTCACTGCACCTTGCCATTGGTTGCAGCTTTATAGTTCAATGTCGATTAGACTTGTGCATGATAGGTTAAATTTGTGCACTATTGGTGTGTTCAGTGCATTCCTTTTGTTTATTTTTTATAGTGATTTAATCTCAGAGCAAAAAAGCTTGGTTATTAATTTCAGCATTTCATAATACCATGTAAAATATAACCTCTGATATTTCTTGCCCTCTTTATAAATATGATTATATTCGGTTTCTTAATTTTTGCCTCAGTGTACTATATAGAGCTTATTAGTTGATTTCTAGAGTTGGTGTTAATGAATGAATAATAAATTATTACAACTCCTTTTGTAGACATATAATGCATGACACCTACCTACAATAATTTTAATTTTGATTTAGAGAGTACAGTAATTTATTAATATGTTCTAAGTATTTTAAGTTTGCAAGTTATAAAAACATGGTATGTATTGTTTACCCTTCTTTTCCAAGGAAATTTTATTCCAATTATTTAATTAAATTTGGATCATTGCATATATTTCTCTTAAGTCCTTTGAGAATAAGAATTTTAATGTATATGTTTTCAGATAAATAATTGCCCATACTTCATCTTGATATAATTTGAAATAGCAATGTCTGATTTAAGTATAAACATTTTAAGGTTGGTCTGGACTATCAAAACCCGTACCTTAGTCCATTTAGAGAGTTTCAAAGGTGGAAACACCACCCCAGCATCCAGCCAACATTGGAAGGTGGGAAGAGGATTGCCTATGGAGCCAGAGCACTCAATGAAGGTGGCCTTCAGGTAACTCTGCTTTCTTTTTTATTCCTTATTTCTGTATTGGGGAATGCAACGTCGAAACATGAGGTCACAACTCTAGGTGAACAATAGAAAGTTATCTCATAGGGAGAAAATGTAAGTAACCAAGCAAAGCACCCTAGTGTTTATAAAACTGTACCTACCACACCAGAGTTAAATAAATTATACCATGGATTTGGTTTTAAGCATATACTTGTTTCGAGAGAAAAATTCATGGGCCTTTTTTTGTTTGTTGGTTTGTTTTTAACCAGAGAATTTAAACAAGATCTTCTCCTTTATTCCTTAGCTAGCTGCCAGGAAAGTCAAGGACAATAGTAGTTTTCAGCAAAGGTAATTAATTCATCTCAACTACCTAGTAATATCCATGCCCTTTAAGTGGCCTCTGTTAAGTTTTTACCCTTATTTGTCCTATTGTAGTATATGTTCAAAATTAGAACTACTTCAGAAATTGGGTATCTTTTTTAATCTATTGTAAAAGTAACAAATAGATCATAGAAAATTGAGAAAAGTTAACGTAACCTTAAGTGAAGTTCTAAATACATTCATAAAGTCAAGTAAAATCACAACTAAATTATGAATGGAATTGCTAGAGTTCTAAAATAACACTGTCCATAAGTTCCATTGCTACAGGATTACCACTCATGAGGTTTTTATTTCTGGAGTAGTTACTCATTTGCAGTAATTTTTGTTAAATTCCCTGTGTTCAAGCCCATTAAACTCCTTTGAATAATGTCCACAATAGCTACTGCCACCCTAATGCTACTCTTTCATTTCTAGTATAAAGGCTTCTGTATACTCAGCAGTACATACAGATTCGTATTTACATCATCTGCCTGTTCACTTCAACGCCCCGGATGATCTTTAGATGGGCAGGAAGAGATGATCCGCCCCCGCCCTGCACACACGCACACTTCTTACCTAAACTTTTCTGATTTAATTAGTCAGAAATTCGGAAACTCCCATTAAATTTTTGAAGACCCTTAAGACGCAAAAATTGAGAACATTGGATTTTATTTTGAGTATTACAAGTGTTATTTTGAGTATAACAAATATTACATGACTTTTTATTTCTCTTTCCTCTGTACCAAAGCTTTCTAATTAGAAAGCTTCATCTGGCAGACTGTCACCAGTTCAGTTCAGCTCAGTTCAGTTCAGTTGCTCAGTCGTGTCCAACTCTTTGCGACCCCATGAATCGCAGCACGCCGGGCCTCCCTGTCTATCACCATCTCCCGCACCCACCACTTTTCAGCAGAGACTCATGGCGTACTTTAGGAAGCTTCCAGAGAAGGAAATTTTACATGACGAGGAAAGAGCCACTGTCTCTTTTTTCATTTTTACTCTGTAGATTAGATTACAGTACATTTCCCGTGCTAACTATCCACAACTTAGCTGCTACATTCTGGGACTAAACCAAAACATCATCACCTTTGATTACATTGTTTTTCATCAGAAATGTATATGGAGGTCCAATCGTCTTAAGATTTATTTCGGAAATTCAGTTTACTCTTAGGTTAAGTAAAATATATTATTTAGGGTGGTAGCTAATTGTGGTGATGCCATGATTACAATCTAGGTTTCCATCCCTGAACATCAAGGTAAAACAAAAGGGCACGTAGAGTTAAGATAACATTCTTGGTAAATCCTGTGTTACCCAGAATGGCTATAAAAGCAGATCACAATTTACATAATAGTCTTTCAGGTTTAGAGAGTATTTTTAATTATGACATGGATATGTATAAATAACATTTTATTTAAGTGTTGATCTGGTCTTACATATTTCTCATGTAGGTAAGTCATGGGGAGGGAGTGGAAAAATCCTTAATAGAAGAAGAGTGACAGTTCTGATCCTCATTTTCATGGAAGGGGAAAAACTGCTTTTGCTCCGATTTTTCCTTTAACTATATTCATTCTCATGTAATTTTTTTTTTCAGTTTTTCTCTTTAAAAGAGGCTGTAGTGTGGAGTTTTTAGTTTTAGAGTGTTTGTTGAATCTGAACTAACAAATGCGCTTTCTTTCTTTCCTCAGTCTATACCAAAGCTCACCTTCCCTGGGGGTTTACTTATTGGTTGTAGCCCTGGTTTCATGAATGTTCCCAAGATCAAAGGCACTCACACAGCAATGAAAAGTGGTATTTTGGCAGCAGAATCTATTTTTAATCAACTAACTAATGAAAATCTCCAATCAAAGACGATAGGTAAGAACTTCCTATGTATTCTCAGGTTCTTCACAGGGACATTTAAAAAGAAGCTATTTAAACATACACTCAGTGTGCACATAGAGGACAATAAATACAATTAAGAATCTTGGTCTTTATGTTTATTTCACTGGGTACTGGAAGATGCTTACTGTCTGTCCCTTTACACAAAGCACAGAGATGCGTGCTGGGCAAAGAAACCACTCCACTCACAGTCAGCGAGGTTTTTATGGCCACCTTCTAGTTTATGAACGTGGAAAGTGGAGCAGCGCCTGTGGTGTCCTGGCCCCAGGAACACGATCAGCATGAGGACCCCACATCACATCACACACACGCCCCCAGATGTTTGTTCCTGGGCAGGCAGAGGAGTCATGGCTGCAGGCTCCACAGGCCTGGCCCAAGGACCGCTCAGGAGACCGTTCATCTGAGGACAGCCTCTTCTCAGGCAGTCTCACCTCCTCCCCAAGAACAGAGGGACCTGCCCCACCCTCTGCCTTCACCTCCTTTCACTCTCCTCTCTGGTCCTGTTACTGCTTCCCAGGTCCTGGGAGTGCCAGGCACCCCTGAGTTCCCTGCACCTCTGCTCAGATCTCTCTAGTGGCTCCATGTTGATGAGTGAATCTGCAGCACACACACACACACGTACACACACAGCATGCCCAGCCCCAGCCCCTCTTGCCATATGGTATTTTCCACCTTTCAGCAGAATCAATCAACTTTATCTCCTGCCTCCTGGATGGAAAATCAAGAGCAGAGGCTTCATTCCCTGTGAACCACAAACAGTAGCAACTCAGTTCTTGATTTACACCGTACTCCATAGAGTCCAGTAATGTGATGCTTGCCCAGTAGGTTGTACCTTCAGGTGTCCTGGAGGCGTGGAGGCCTGGGCAGGGGGGAGGGGGAGGAGCTGCAGGGGACAGAATCCTCACCAAGGGTGTGTCCCAGGGGTGCTCTCACTGCACACGGGGTTCCATACCGGAAGGGTGGAGTGAGCAGGTCATCAAGACCAGGGGGAGCAGTGGGGCTGCTCACCATGGAGCTCACAGGAGGTAACCAGAACTAAGACATCCTGCTAGACGTTAAATGCAAGCCCTGAGCTTTAGGCATTGTCAGGTGTTGTCATTTCCGAGGGCTATCACAACAAAGCACCACAGACTGGGCGGCTTGCTTGTTCTGAGTTCCCCACGCCAGCAACGGGAAGTGAAGGTGTTGGCAGGACCACTCCCTCTCCAGGTTGGTTTCCAGCTTCCGGGAGCCCTTGGCATTCTTGGCTCCTGGCACAGCAACTCCAGCCTCTGCCCTGGCTTCCTCTGAAGTCTTCTCTGTGTGTGCCATCTTGTTAAAACACCCAAGGAGGGCCCAGTCCACTCCAATATAACCTCTTTTTAACTCATTACACCAGCAGTGATTACACCTATTCTGACTCCATCTGAGACAACCCAGCGTGACCCTGAGACACCTCAGGGTTACGACATCAAAATGCCTCTCGGGATGGGTACAGTGCAACCCATAGCAGGTAGGAGGGTTTCACTGATCAGTTCTGAAATTTCTCACGTTCATAAGTAGCATGAGCTCTCTTAGCTTCCTTTTCAGGTTCACTGAATTTTGAAACTTATTTCCCATGCTACCAGTTTGGCCTTACTGCCTTGCCTGTTAACACCACATCAAATGGGTTCTTTTGGGGTGATTTATGTATAAATTTGTGTATAAAATATTCTTTAAGTGTAGTCTTACGTGACCACCTGCTTTTTGTAATTACGTAAGATGCATCACTTATTTTGGTAGCCAAGTACCTTGACAGTAAGACTCCTTGAGGCAATTTAACACAATATTTCTTTTTTTTTTTAATAAAAAGGGCTTGATGTAACTGAGTACGAGGACAATTTGAAGAAGTCGTGGGTGTGGAAAGAGCTCTATTCTGTCAGGAACATCCGACCGTCCTGCCACAGCATCCTGGGTGTGTACGGAGGGATGATTTACACTGGAATCTTCTACTGGATATTCAGGGGGATGGAGCCCTGGACTCTGAAACATAAAGGTAATTCTGGCCCCTATGAGCATGAGCATTAGTTATTAACTTGGGAACAGGATCCAGTCAGTGGAAAGAAGGGGAATTTTCTTACTTTACTGTTCTAAACTTGCCATATGAGAGAAATTCAGTGTCGAGAGAACAGGGTATTGTTTTAAGAGGGCTAAAATCTTGCTTCTTCAGTATAATGTTTACAAGTTATTAAATGTCTAAGGAAGTACTTTAAAATTAATTCTATTTTTACTAAAAATCTTCCTCAAAACTTTGGAAGGGTCTGACTCAGATAAGCTCAAGCCAGCCAAGGACTGCACACCCATTGAGTATCCAAAACCAGACGGGCAGATCAGTTTCGACCTTCTGTCATCCGTGGCTCTGAGTGGTACGAACCATGAACACGACCAGCCAGCACATCTGACCTTGAAAGACGACAGCGTGCCTGTCAACAGAAACCTGTCCATATATGACGGGCCCGAGCAGCGATTCTGCCCTGCAGGTTAGTACGTTCATTTCCACCTGTGCTCCAAGTATCTGCTTTAACACATCAAAAACAGGCTTCCATTATTTTAAGAAATTTCTCCTCCTATTGCTTAGAAACTGTAAATGACTCCTACATCTAGATTCCTTTCGAAAACCATTATTCTTACAGTTCTTACTCTCATTAGCAGTTTCGAGTAGGGATCTCTTAAGCCTAATTTAGACAGCATTTCTCAGAAAAATCGTTTACCCTCAGCCCAAGGTGAGGGTTGTGGGAAAAAGCACCAAACATCTCTCTCCATATTCATGCGACTTAAATCATTTTTGTCACAGCTGCTCCTGTCTGTGTATGCTCATGTTTAGTTGCTAACTTGTATATGACTGTTACCCCATTGAATGCAGCGTACCAGGCTTGTCCTTCACTGTCTCCCAGTTTGCTTAAATTCACGTCCATCCAGTCCATGACGCTATCTAACCATCTCTGCCACCCTCTTCTTTTGCCAGCATCAAGGTTTTTTCCAAGAGTCAGCTCTTCACATCAGGTAGCCAACGTATTGGAGCTTCAGCTTTAGCATCGGTCCTTCCAGTGCATGTTCAGGGTTGATTTCCTTTAGGATTGACTGGTTTCTATGCTGACATACACACGCACATATACACATATGGTATGAATGTAGATATCCTAAAATACTAGATTTTGGCCACATGCAGCCGAGGGAAATGCTTCTAGATTTTAAATCTATCATGCATACTGTATCTTCTAGTGCTAAGCTTTCAACTAGAATTACAGTAGGAAGTGGTCTCCAGTGGTGGTGAGACAGACAGTACTCAGGTGTGTGGAAACCAGTGTACTCTGGACAGGGGGAGGGCCGTGACCATCTCTGACTTTCGCTCCTAACCCTGTCATCTCACTGGCTTGTAAATTGAGGGTAAGAGTTGATCTTTGCAGCCATAGCCACGTTCTTATGAGCAGATCTCATTTTATTGCACTTGGTGGATGTTGGGCTTTTTAAAAACTGAAGATCTGTGGCAGTTGTGCGTTGAACAAGCCGACTGGCGCCATTTTCCCAACATTTGCTCACTTCACATGGCACATGAAATTCTTACAAAATTCCACTTTCTCATTATATTTGATATTGAGATCAGTGATCTCTGATGTTACTACTGTGACTGACTGAAGGCTCAGATGGTAACACTATAATGTAACTGCTACATACACTGGTAACAAAACCCCCATGATGCACTCTATTTCACTGTATTGTGGTGTCTCCTGTGCAGGCCTGTATATAACATCACATTCAGAAACTGCCCAATGAAGAGTTCCGTTGTTACTTACACCAGCTCAGCCACGTGCTGCCACAACTTCTGCTTTTATCATATCTGATTTAAAACAATAGCAAAGGCACACACCCAGATCTTTGTAATATTCCCTGTGGGTAAATGTTCCGTCAGGAAACCTCGTGGGTTTCTGTGACTAGTTTCTCCAGGACTTCAGCTTCTACTTTGAAGTTAGCTACTGCACCACGTTGTCTATTTTTCCTCACAGGCGTCTATGAATTTGTCCCTGTGGAACAAGGTGATGGATTTCGGCTACAGATAAATGCTCAGAACTGTGTGCACTGTAAAACATGTGATATTAAGGATCCAAGTCAGAACATTAACTGGGTGGTACCTGAAGGCGGAGGAGGCCCTGCATACAACGGAATGTAAACTGCAGCTGGCTTCAAGGTCCCTAAAACAGATGGCAAACTAACTTCCAGTATTTGGAAGTTCACAGGTGTCAAAATATCTTAAAATATATTAGTGATCAGTATTCAAACAATAATTACCAGTGAAATCATTTTAAGATTATGAATATTTCTCTTAAATAAAACTTTGTTAAGTGCTGAAGCATCTATTTACTTCTCCGATTCTTCCAAGATTCAGCACCAAAAGCAAGATACACCATCAGCCTGTAATGTACATTTATTTGACTTGTCAAGTTCAACACTTCATGTAAAGTGTGTATTATGTTGTAGACCAGAGGCTGGCATCCAGCCCACCACTCTTCTTACAAACAGTACGATGGAGCCCAGCAACGCCTCCTGGTTTACATGCTGTCAGTGGCGGCTGCTGAGCTCCAAGTGCAGAACTAAGTAGTTGAGACAGCAATGTCTGACCCTTTAGAGACGCCGGCCAGCCCAGAGCCTGTACTGCAGACAGACGCATCAAAGAACTGAGAAAAACAATACACAGACTCAGGCTTTTGTCTGTTTATTCAAACACGATGTGTGTTTAGGAGTTTAAAAACAAGCTGGAAACACCATTATCCTTTGAATAATGCAGAGAGTCACTGAAGAGGGAATCGACGCCATTGGAGTTTGTAACACTGGTATGTTACACAGTAAGTCCCTATCCATATTCCTGGACTGTAAACACAGGGAACCGAAGTATCAGAGGGAGCACAGGAGGGATCACACCGAACAGACAAACCGTTTAACTGTCTTCCTCGCTCATACAATCAACACACACTTAAGCAAAACTGAATTCCTCATCAAGCAAACATTTTTGCATAAGCTGCCTTTTCTTTATCTTTCTGTGCCTTTATCTTTTGCTTGACCTTCAGCAATTCTGCCTGGATAGCTGTAAAATAAATATGGAGTATGAGTTATTTCTCAAAACATCCAAAAAATTAGGTTGACCAAATTGATGCTTTAGTATGGTTAAAAAAAAAAGATAAACCTCTTCTCCTGAAGAGTAACTGAGCCCAGTTAACAGAGCATGATTTAGAAGACTGTCCACCAAGAGAACCAACAATTACACGCAGATGTGCCTTCTCCCTTCCGTTTAGAGGCGGCTCTAAAGTGCCTCCCCAGTTTCATTTACCAAAAGACTCAAGATATATTTCAATATCTAGACTGATGATCACTATTTGTAGTTGGTTTATTGGGAAAGGTTATTTTTGTCACAGCTTTCCAAAACTTTCCTACAACATATCCAGTAGTTATTCGGGATATGTCCACATTCAGCTTAAGGAATGGTCCCAAACATTAATTAAATCTGCCATAAATACTACCTTCTAATGCTGCTCCTTCATCTAGCATTACAGGACAGTAAAGCAAATAGTCCAGATACATGCAAATAAGTGTTCTGGACAGAGACTAGACTAAGCTGAGGGCGGGGCCCTGCCTCACTGCAGTGTGATTGGACCCTGGCCCCGTAACAGGCCTTCTGTAGCATCTGCTTAACAAATAAATCTCTTTAATGGCAAAGGGTACAGTGGCTCACAAGGATGAATTCTTAAAAGACAAAGTGAACTCTTCACTCCAAAAACTGCCAACTTACCTTTATCTTCCGGTGCTATTTCCTGAGCTTTCTTAAGATCAGCCTTTAATTAGGAGAGAAACAAAAGAAAAAAAAATAATAGATTATGATTCATGAAAGCGGGTTTTTTTTTTTTTAATTAAAATTTAGAACAAAGTTTTACCAATGCTTGATCATATTCTTTTAATCCTTGCCATCCTTGGGCTCTACGGTACAGTGCTTTGGTATTTGATGGGTCTATTTCAAGGGCCTACAAAAAAATTATAAAATCAGTTTTTTTTTTATCTAAACATTGAATACTAAATATATATCCTAGATTTCAATTTGCTGTCAGCTCCAAATCAATTCTTCACTGCTTTGTGACAACAACGCTAGACCCAGAGAGCCGCCTCTGCCTGCTGACAAGTTGTTTGGTCAGCAGAGGGCGTTAAGGGGACACGGGCAAGGAACCTGTGCCCTTTCCAGGCTTCTGCAGGCGGGCTCCTCAAGCACCCAACCTCCCTGCCATCCAGCGAGGCAAGGCCACCCCCTCCGCAGGGACTCTGGATCTCAGCCCAGCCCAGAGGGAGTGGGCACTCCTATGTTATACATACAGATGCACATATAAATACATATATACCTGCTGTTGCCATATTCCTCAGGGTTCTCTTTACTAGCCGACCTCCATTACTCCAATTCCCTTTTTAATCTATTTTATAGTAAACTTTCTCCACAGAAATTACTGTGTAATACCTATCTTCTGATTGGGCCCTAGCTGATAGGAAAAAATATTCTGAATAAAAATTTGTATATATTCATTTAAGCTGACATGCAAGTTTTTTGCAGAACATGAGTAACTTAATAGGCTTCTCCTCTGAAACGTTTTAAAAATAATATATTTATTTAACATCTTTTAAAGGTCAGCACTCAGATTGTACTGAAAAGCGTATATGACTTGCCTCGCAAAGGTCAAGAAAGCAATCCAGAGTGAAGAGCCACCTTGTCTTCTCCTGCCTGCTCCCTTCTAAATACACTCTTACACCTTACTCCACCTACCCCATAAACTGGGACCTCATTTCATTTCTACTTGCTCGGGCATAGCTGACCTGTGTACACCAATTAGTGGGCAATATACATAAAAATGACTGGAGGTGGTCTTTCTGAAATATATGTTCTCGTTTGAAAAACCTGATCAAACACACTGTCCTAACTACTATGCTTAAGGAGGGAGTAGGGCCATTTTCCAGCTCTCTCCGTCAGCACTGCTGACATCCCCATGAAGGCAGGCAGCCTTCCTGTGTGTTCCAACAGCACTCATCCCCCCAGAAGAGTCCTGACAACCCTAAACTGAAACGGACTCCCTCTCCCACCAAGAAAATTCCTTGACGAGAGGGTCCGTCTTTCAATCAAAACACCTAAGCGCCTATCAGCTGCTTAATCTGTGCCCAACACTGCGCTTAAAATGCTTTACACACATAACACAGTCTTTATAACAGTCCCAGGAGGAAAGCAGTATTACCACTTAACACAAAGAAATTAAGATTCTAAAATTAAGAACCTCCTCAAAATCAAAAAGTGACAGTGGTCTAAGAGAAAAACCATGTCTGCTGACTGACTCCACAGCCACGTTCTTAATCATTCCTGGGTTTATCTTCCAATGTCTGGCACATAATAGGTGCTCAACAGTTAATAAATGAGCTGGGAAAGACAGTATCTTCACGGGAAGTTAAGTGATCGCATGTTATAAACTAAATGAATGGTTTGAGAGGAAGAACTGAGATCCAAAATATTCAGATGTAAGAACATCAACAGACTCACCTCTAAACAGCTATCGACTGCACCCTGCCAATCGGACATCTTCAGTTTGCAAGCGCCAATATTCAGCACGCAGCTCAAAGCAACAGGCTGCAGCTTTGCTCCATCTGCGTCCTCAGCAGCAGCCCGGGAGCCTTCCACATACCTGGATAACAGCCCCGTACAAGCAGCAAGCAACACCCCATTAAGACACTCTGCCTGTGACTCACTCATAACTCGTCAGTTTTGACATAAAAGTTCACTGATGCTAATATTAATACTCTTAATGACCACCATCTTTTTGTTAAATGCTTTCCTTTAGAAGATTTTTTTTTGTTCCAACTTTTTTTCCCAAAATGTTAAAAGACACCAACTTAAGAACAATCCCCAAACCTAAAGATTATATATACTATTAACACTTTTCTATTTGTAAAATGGAGGTTTTAGCAACCACTTTCCAATGGAAGTAGGTTTAGGACTAAGGCTGTCATTGCAGGAGCGGGACTGGACCGGGAAAGGTGAGGAAACCCGCAGTGGTGACTCCAACTCACCCTTTACTGTAGTTCCCATGAAAGGGGCCCGGCGACAATGCATGTACCTGGTCCCGACAGTCTAGTCTCTAGTCTCCCTCAGAGAAAAGGATCTGGGCTCCTGAGAGAAACTCACATCTGGACAGGAGGTTACATATAAGGTGAGCCCGGACCATCTCGTGGCAGAAAGCAGGCAAGTGCCCACAGACTAAGAGGAACATGTCAGATGCTGCCAAGGGGCTTCCACTGGGCAAATCCAAAACCTTGCAGCATCAGAAAGAATGACGGGAACAGTATAATAGGCTGAACTGAAAAAAATAATCCATGGATCTATAGTAATACTAAAAAAAAGGGGTAAGGAGTCCTTTCAAACAGAAGAATGACAGCTAGTAACTGCAGAATGGCTGGTAAAATCAGAAAATCACAGTTCTGCAAGCCTCAAGGTAGTAACTGATTCAGGCAAAGGTCTTCAGTGATGCTGAGACCACTGGATGAATTCCTAGAAACTTAGTCATACAATCTCACAGCACCACTGCACAGAGGACGTCTTATTTATTTAAAAGGTAAAGGTACTTTTATAATAGAGACACATGACTAACACCACTTTAACCAAGTGCCAGAACTCAAAATAAGCCAAACTGCCTTGTGCCTTCAGGACATGATACAGAGGATACAGACACATCATCTATCCTCTTGCTATCTTTAACCTCAAACTAATCTGGAGGAAGCAATAAAAACATACAGGTGATATTCCCTATGACAACTGGCCTAGACTCCACAAAATGGAAATGACTTAAAAGATTAAAGATTAGAGAAGCCTTAGAGACATAAAAACAAATGATACAATGGATACTGGAGTTAAAAAAATTTTGTGACAACTGGGGACCTTTGCATATGGATTACATAGTAGATAACAGTGTATCTATATTTGGGAGATGTTTTTATGCATCAAGAAAATGTCCTCATTTGGGTGGGAAATACTGATACTTGCTAAAGTATTGAGGGGTAAAGTGTCACGGTATCTACAACTTCCTTTCAAAATGATTCTGCAAAAATAAATGTGGCAGAAGTTAAAAATTGGTGAATGCAGATAAAGGTACATGAGTATTCATGTACTATTCTTAATTTTTCCATATTCTGAAATTTTTCAATTAAGAATCTGTAGGCAACTAAAAAAATGCAACTAAAATTTCAATATACCTGGTTATTCTCCAAGTAATAGGCCAAAAATACAAAAAGCAACTCCTGAATTTCACTTTGTAATTCAATTTATAAGTTCTTAAATGCAATTTATTAAAAATATTTTATTACCTTAAAACTTTTGTGTATTTTTTAATGGCCATCTCCCAGTTCTGGGATTTGAAAAATGTATTTCCAATGTTTTTTAAGTCTTCTGATATTAATAAAATTTTATCTACCTGTAAAAAAGAAAGAATACAAATATGGGGGGTTTGAGTATGTAATGCAGTTTAGTCCCAAGTTCTATCTTTAAGACAGGCTGACAAAAAAAGCTCAAAATTTTAGCCCTGGGAATTCCCTGGTGGTGGTCAGGACTCTGCTTCCACTGCAGAGGGCGTGGTTCCACTCCTGATCAGAAAGCCAGGATGCCACGTGCCACATACCATGACCAATAAATAAGTAAAATTTTAAAAATTTTACTACTAAATTTTCTTTAGCAGTTTGGCCAGTCTGAAAGTGTTTGTTAGTTGCTCAGTCGTGTCTGACTCTTTGAGGAGACTGTAGCCAACCAAGCTCCTCTGTCCATGGGATTCTCCAGGCAAGAATACCGGAGTGGATTGCCATGCCCTTCTCCAGGGGATCTTCCCAAACCAGGGATCCAACCCCAGTCTGCTGCATTGCAGGCAGATTCTTTACCATCTGAGCCACCAAGAAAGCCCAAAATCTTAAATGACTCACATCTTTTAAATCCACATCTGCGTCCTCGGGGAAATCTGGGTGACTGTCACCAGACCCATCCTTTGGGAATATTCCCCAATCATCTCCTTCTTTCAGTTCTCCGCATTCTGCAATAACGCACAACTGTAAAAATAACCCTCAATTGTAGAAGCGCACTACTACATTAATGATGATTTTTAAAAGGTCTGGGTTTAAAAGCTCTACGGCTGCAAGTCATGTGCAACACTGTCTACGTCGCTTCCTGGCGGCTCACCTGCTGTGACTGCAGTAACGCGCTTTACACACTGGCAGGGGCACAGCAAATCCCTACTGTGGATGCACTCACTGCAGCCAGTACTCAGTGTACAGCGTGAGTGGACAGTTTCACCGTTCCCTCAGGTGTTGCGCATGCTTTCAGCTGACTCTTCCCTTCGCACACTGGGGGACAGCACACCCCCGCAGGTCTGACTCTCCAGTTCCCACTCCCAACCCTGTGGATGCAGGGTGTCTGTGATGGCTGTGGTGATCCACAGACATGTGGAACACAAGGATCTTTGCAGTGACAGGATCTAGTCCAAACCCTTCAGTAATTTATACAGGATGAGAAACCAGGTCAAGGAAAGTGAAATCACAAGAGCAAGGCTAGACCACAAGTTACATGGCAGAGGAGACCAAAGGACTCCTGGTTTCCTGCCCTCTGTACTCTGCGCCCGTAGTCACACCAACTCAAAGTTCTACAGGCTTAGAAGACTTCAGTTATCAAAATCAGCAAGACTGAAGTTAAAATAATAAGTCTCTTTTTAAACTGCCCTCATCTTTCCCACAGTAGAAAACAGCTTCAAAGAAAAAGCGGCAGGTCCAGGCTTCCAGAACAAGAGCCTTCTGGACATTTTTCAGCCAGCAATCACCCTTTTACTCACCCTTCTCTAATCCAGCAGCTAAGATAATATTACCATCTTGCTACTCACTTTGGCAGGTTTTTCACCTTTCACCTCCACACTTTCCAGAATCTTTGCCACACCCATTCCTTTAATCACTTGGCCAAACACTACATGCTTCCCATCCAAATGCGGAGTCGGAACGGTGGTGATGAAGAACTGGGAGCCGTTGGTGTTGCTGCCCGCATTGGCCATGCTCAGCAATCCCTCCTTGTCATGCTGCGGGAATAAACCATAAAGAAAACCAAGGTAAGAGTTCCCGCTCTACTCTACCAACCGTTCACAGAAAAGGAGGGGGCTGCTGGAATACCACTTAGAGCACATAATGTAGAGTGATTTTACTTCATTATCAAGTGTGACTTTAATTCACACAACATGAGAGTACTTAACCACTTTCTAAACTTTAAGGAGAGCTTATGAAACTAAATTAAGATGAAACAGTGGGGGCAGGGGTGGTGCTCCTAAATCGATCACACTGAGAGCATGCTTGGACTTCATCAAGATGAAGATGCCACAGGAGGGAAGTCTAGTAATTCTGCTTCACCCTTTCTTATGACTGAGGCACATTTTTTCTGAAAGGCACTCAACAGTGTTCCCACTTTCAGGCCTACATTATGATTCTCTCGTCACACGTCAGCAAAGTTAGGCCCTTTCCTACTCTCCACTCATGTAACACTCATGTTAGCCCTCCCACCTGAAATGCCTTTTACCCCTAAACCCAAATCTAATCCAGCTCTCAAGACCACCAAGTGTGCAGAAGAATCATGTGTCCATGCAACAGCCCCTCTTTTTCTAAAATCTTATTTTTATTTTGGTTGCACTGGGTCTTCGTTGCTTTTGTGCAGGTTTTCTCTTGTGGCGAGTGGGCCGTTCTGTTGAGGTGCGCAGGCACCTCCTGGTGGCGGCTTCTCTCACTGCAGCACACAGGCGCTGGGTGCGCAGGCTTCACTAGCTGCAGCACAGGGGCTCAGGAGCTGGGGCGTGTGGGCTTATTCGCTCTGTGGCATGTGGGGTCTTCCCGCGTCAGGGATCAAACCTGTGTCTCCTGCATTGGCAGGCGGATTCTTATCCACTACACCATGAGGGAAGTCTACCCCCTTTCTTTTGATCAACTTTTCCATCACATAAGCTGAGTTTTCATCCTTCTGGTACTTTCTTTCTCCCTTCCAAAAGTCTGGTGCTTTCCCCACAATATTAAATATTAACAACTTTATTTCCTCAGCCTCCTCATGCCTTCTTCCTTCCTCACTCATATCCCTCCCTCAAAGGCATCTGTATTTTAGTTCCTTCTAACCAAATCTCAGCCACCTGGAGAGGTCCAGTCTGCCTAGTTCATGCACCCATTCCCTCTTGATGTCTTCCCTAGTAATCCAGACCATAGGAGTCATACCTTTCTCCTGTAGTATACACAGGTCTTGGTCAACTTAGCACTTACTTGCATTTTATTACATTATTCAGTTACATTATACAGTTGCCCTGTGTGTCTTAATCTTGCCTTTTTGGCAAGATTTTATTCCTCATCATGAAGGTCTTTCCTTTTTATAAACTCTTTGGTGCCAGTGACTGTATTCGCTACAGGAAATAAACTGCTTAAAACACTGATGACATTTATTCTCAAATGATCCTAAACACCTTGCTCCTGTTCCCATTTCCAAAAACCCATGTTTACTTTTGCTCTTAGATGTCCACTGTCATGACTGAATGATACCACACCCTGACCGTGACCCCAGGGTCACTGAAATTAAGCAGGCACAGGCGTCACTAAGGTCCCTTAGGAGCCTGGACATTAACCAGATCCGCTAGTCTGCAAATGCCCTGACACCCCGGACATTAGCCATGGTTTTGCTGCTCTTCAAATTTAGGCATAAAGATGCACAACTTACCATCCCTCTAATAGGAACATTTTTCTTGGAAACAATTTTGCTATATGCTAGTCACCCATGAAAACTCACTGGCTTTACTGCAGTGTATAAACCTGAATCACACTAAATAGTTGTTGTATTTTTGCCAATAAAATCATTGCCGGATGAGGTTTTTCATATTAAAGATGTATATTTATAAATATGATACCTTTCACAAATAAAGGAGATCTAAGCACATCTGAGGCATTTATCCTAACTTGACAAGAATCCCAGACACATGACAACCTTTATTGTTAGCAACACACATTTTTGTCTACTTTACCTTATAATGGAAATTTTCATCTTCAAATTTTTCACCATAAATGCTTTCTCCACCTGTCCCATTCTGATTTGAGAAGTCTCCACCCTGAATCATAAATTTCTTAATAACTAAAAAAAAGGAAAATCAGCATTAGAAACTACAGTACAGATGACTACAGCAATGTTAACGAATGTGTGACAATAAAGACTATTTCTCTCCTGCTCTCTCCACCTATACACACAACTTCAGGCTCTTAAAAAGCCTTTTCCCAATCCAGATCCCCACTAACACTCAGAGAATTAGTTCATATGGCACCTCCCCTACAACACTGTCAAACCTCAAGACTGGATCTACTAATTTTTCTCCCGTAGTACCTTGACTCTACCTTTCTTTTATAATATGGATCATAACAATCTGTCTCTTCTAGCAAACAGTTAAGAACAGCAACACCGTTTTTCTTCCAGGGTAACCATGTGCATCGCTGGGCACATAATGGTTACTCAAAAATGCCTACTGAATAAACCAATTATTCCCAAGAGGCCTGTTACACTGTATTGGAATTACTTCTGCAAATGTTATTACTTAACACTGCCACCACATTCAGATTCCCCAGAACTCTGTATCTGCTTGTATGACACTCATGTAGTCAGGAGACACAGATGGACGATAAAGGGAAAAGATAAGGCAGAGCCTGGAAGAATCCATGTGTTTCCTGATGGGAAAGGTCACAGGGTGCCTTCTTCCCCCAGCCAAGAAAATGCAGCAACACGTGTACAATGTTGCTCCCCAGGAAAGCCCTTGAGGAACTCAGCACCCAAGGTTTCTACAGGGGCTCATCATGAAGGCACTCTCTGCCTAGCAGATACCAAAATTCCACCACATCCTCAAAAGGAAAGCAACTGTTCAGCATAAATCAAACTGTACAGTCTCAGCAGAGTAAGCCACCTTACGATTCAGAGAATGGCTAAGTGCTCTGACTTCAGGCAATTCCACCCTTGCAAGTAGATTTATGGACAGCAGTCTCACGTTTGCAATGTTAACTCTTGTCCACAGACACTTTATTAGAATACAGGCAACTCGATTTACTGCGCTTTGCAGATACTGTGGGTTTTTGTTTTCTAACTTGAAGGTTTGTAGCAATTCTGCATCAGCAAGTCCATCAGTGCCATTTTTCCAACAGCATGTGCTCACTTCATGTCTCTGTGTCACATTTTGGTAATTCTTACAATATTTCTAACTTTTTCATTTTTATTTGCTACAGTGATCTGTGACCAGTGATTGTTGATGTTACTACTATAATTGTTCTGGCATTTTTTTTAGCAATAAAGTATTAGATTAAGATATGTATTTTTCTCCAGATACAATGCTACTGTGCACTTTAATAGACTATAGTATCCTGCACATATAACTTTTATATGCGCTGGGAAACCGGAACTTTGTAACTTGCTCTCTTACAACATTCACTTTATTGCAGTAGTCTGGAACCAAACCTGCAGTATCTCCCTGGTATGCTTCTATTTGGGACTTCCCAAGTGGCACTTGTGGTAAAGAATCCACCTGCCAAGGAGGAGACACAGGAGATGCAGGTTCAATTCCTGGGTTGGAACGATCCCCTGGAGAAGGAAATGGCAACCCACTCCAGTATTCTTGCTTGGAATATTCCATGGACAGGGGAGCCTAGTGGGCCACAGTCCATGGGGTCACAGAGTTGGATCTGACTAAGCACAAACACACGTTTGTATTTTGATATTTTATTAAACATGAAAGTAAATCAACAGTTTAATCTAAAATCAATGTTAATTTTTTCTTAATCAAGTTTCTTTAAATACTTATGTAACTACAAATTAACTTATTTGTTTATTCATCAAATAAATATTAAGTGCCTACTCAATAACGATACTAGATGCTGAGGACAAAATGGTGAGAAGATGCAGTTCCTCAAATATGGAGCTACTCCATGGGGAGTACCAGCAAATCATCACTAAACTAAAGTATGACAACACAGTGAAAGGTCACCTTGTCATCACATGTCACACCAGGGATCCAAAATATGGAATCTTTAAGTCAGCTGGAGTCTTCCCAAGCAATCCTGCCCAAGAAGTAGGCATAACTTTTTGTCACCAGGCAGTCAAGCTACCCAAGCTCTATTTGTTTATCATGGCCACATCCTGGTGAAACAAGGGTAACCCATTTCTCAATAAATAAACCTTAGGACCCTGCCATAATTACTTCCACCTTTCACAGCCCAACATCTATGAAACTGACTTATAGTCTCAGATTTTAAAGTATCTTTTTGAAACTAACAGTAATTTTTAACTCTCACCCTCTCCTTAGTGTTTTCTTCCCTAACTCCCTAAGGAACAGGATTCAGTGACCTCTAAGAAGAATCAGATTCACAAAATGTATACATACTTCTATGGAAAGGACATCCTTTGAAATGGAGAGGTTTCCCAGTGGTGGGTCCAATGCCTTTTTCTCCTGTACACAACGCACGAAAATTTTCTGCAGTTTTGGGTACAACATCTGCAAACAATTCTAAGACAATTCGACCAACTGAAAGAAAAAATAAAATTGTGTCAGTATGCAAAACAACTAAATAAGCATGATAGAAGGAATGGTAAAATTATGGTGACTGAAAAATACCAAGTTTTCTTTTTTTGGTCATTTTTCTAATATTCTAATTCAGTCTACCTAAATTGAGTATCATGTATCCAGATGACTTTAAAACAACTACTTTACTACATCTTACAAAAGATCATAAACAGTAGCCAGAAGATTAGCAGCATATAAGGACACCATCATCCTCTGTCGCCCCCTTCTCCACCTGCCCTCAATCTTTCCCAGCATCAGGGTCTTTTCCAATGAGTCGGCTCTTCGCACCAGGTGGCCAAAGTATTGGATCTTCAGCATCAGTCCTTCCACTGAATGTTCAGGGTTCACTGACTAAATGGACATGAGTTTGAGCAAACTCCGTAAGATAGTGAAGGACAGGGAAACCTGGCATGCTGCAGTTCAGAGGGTCACAAAGTCAGACAAGACTTAGTGACAGAACAACAACAAAGGACACCATCATTTGATTCATTTTCTCTGACATGTGCGCATAATTTTAAATCACCAAATGACCAATAGAAGAAAATACAATATCCTCTGAGTGGTCAGGCTGGCCAAGTTTTAAGTGCAGCTGTGGTCTCTGTGCTCTGTGGAACCTGCCTAGTGCCGCCTCTGCAGCAAAACCTGAAAAAGTTGCCATTCTAGACAATTCCTAATGCAGGCAATAAACGCAGCACTAAATTTCAAAACAAAATGAACGCACACCTAAGTCTCCCTGCGTGTGTTTGCCTGCCTTCTCAGTAAACAAAGACTGTTGCAGCCATTAAGCCATCACATTATGCTGACCTGACACTGCCGAAGAGCCCGGAGGGAACTCAGTATGGAGACAAACAGGCTGCCCATTTCCAAGTCCACCTAGCAGTCAGTTGCTGCAGCTACCCTGAACAGTGTACCCTGAGGAGACTAAGGATGGGAAAACATGGGATATTGGCCCCAGACAGCTGAGATGCACATCAAATGAATGATTTCAGTGAGCCCAGATTCTTACATCTTCCCATACAGAGAAAAGCCCTAAACTCCTTAACTAGAGACACCTGGTTTTCTTTAATAAACTAATCTTTTTTCGATGTTCCGACCACCTGGTCTTTGTTGCAAAAACTCCTATATACCTTGACTCCTTCCTCATCTCTTTGAACAGAGCTGAGATACTTTGTCCCAGGCTTAAGGGACAAGAGTTTTTTCCTTTAAAGCAGTTGTAACGTGTTCCAGAACAGGAGCAATTAAGCTACAAAGCAATGTGAGAATTCACAAGACCTGAGGCGCCTCCAAGCTGCTACTGTAGCCTAGGCAACCACACCGCCACACAGATCTCATTTTCCCCACGCCAACGGAGAAAATGAATGGATCAGTAGTAAAAAAGAATCAGTAGTAAAAAAGAAAACACGCAAAAGTCGCTTTAATTTATAGATAACATGGCAACTGCTGACATACATCACGTGGCGAAAGACACAGGGTGACGGGAGCCCACCAGACGCTTAACCTGGGGTTTTCAAAACAGGTTTTCGCCCTACAAACAAAATCATCTCGTTTTGTGCTAACTTCACGGTGCTAGGTGGCGGGCAGGTGCGGCCAAGTCGGGACAGATAAACCCAAAAGCTTCCAGCATTCCTCGAACAGAAATTTCCAGAAACTTCTCCACGCCCCAAGGCACCGGTACAAGGTCGCGGGCGCAACCCAGCCCAGAGGCCTGGACCAGTCCAGGTCCCAGTGTGGGCAGCCGGCCCCCACCTCAGACCAGCCCCCTGCCCGAGCAGCGCTCCAGCCTCAGGGGCCCCCGACCCCGGGCGCCCCGCCTCCTCACCTCGCTCCCCTCCGATGTCCACGTCGAAGAAGACTCGAGGGTTACTGGGGTTGGAAGGCTTAGCCTGGGGGGATGGATACGACATTCTGGCTTTAGGGCGCGTGTACGACCACCTCCTAACACCCCGTGGTCTCCGTGCAGCAGGAACCCTAAAGTCACAAGGCCCGCGAAGAACGGCGGCGCTGGTGAGCTGCTTCCGGCTGGGGTACGGAGGACACGGCTGACCTTCCGGCACCGCCTCTCAACTTCCTGCGGCGCGGCCCGACTTCCGGCTTCGCTGCCTTTGGAGTCCGCTGGTGCTTGAGCTCTAGTGGTCGGCTCTGCGCTTTCTCAGCTGGGTTTCTCCTCTTTTCTGGTTCACTGAAGCTGCAGGCCCAGTTGTTTTTATTCCTCTCGCTAGTGTTTTGGGAGAGCGTTGTCAGGCTGTCACCCCGTTCCACCTGGGGGCTTAGCTGTCAGGCGAGGGGCCGGCTGTCGAAAAATCCGTGTGTCTGGGAAACGGCTGGAAATGCTCACGTTGGGGGTCGTCAGAGGGTGGAGACGATGGCCCTCAGCACCCGCCTGGCGGCGCAGCAAGCCGCGGCGAGTCGCTGATCCTTGTGCGGTGGCGGCCGTGTTGTAAATAGATGCTCTTACTTGGCCATGTGAGCGGTGGCAGGAGGCCAGGCCGAAGATTCCTGGTTCAGCTGCCTTGTAGAGTGCCCGCTTTCCCTGGGGAGCTGTATTCAAGTTTCTGATTTCGCTGCATGACCGCACACTTCAGTTCAGTTCGGTTCAGTCGCTCAGTCGTGTCCGACTCTTTGCGACCCCATGAATCGCAGCACGCCAGGCCTTCCTGTCCATCACCAACTCCCGCACACTTACTTCTTGATAAAGCTTAATTCTGGAGACGAGTGGTGCTATGGTCCTTACCACTTCATAATATTCTCATTGTTTATTGACCTATTCGTCTGTCTTCTGCCGTTAAACTCCACGAAGACAGGAATTTGATGTTCTTTTTTCTAACCTCAACACTTCTCACAGTGTCAGGCCCTGAGAATGTTTATATGAAAATGTCAAGAAATTTCATTTTCATATGCCTTTATGTACAATGCGAGAAGAGTTCCTGTATCAGCTCCTCGTGCTGATCCTTTCAAACTCCGGCACATTAAAGTTAATGTAAAATGTTACTCTTTTATGCATTGGTGGCCTTCAGTTTCATGGTGTTTATCCGTTGTGGTTCCCTGAAGATCCAGAAGAAATTACTTAGCACATAACCTCTAAGGCCGCTTGATAAGAGTCAAAATAAATTATTCCTTAAACCAGTCTCATTTCAGAACTACAAATTGGTAGCTTAAGACTTTTTCTCAAAAATATCAAATGATTAAGTAAAAATTTTTATTCTGATCTACGAGCTTAAAATCAGCTTTTAGTTTATTCCAAAAGTAGTCTTTTATGCACTATAATCTGTTATTATGGTTGATTATCATTACCATTAACTAGGCAGCATAGTTAAGCACTTCTACTTGGCTATCAGACTTTGGGGGTTGAATCTCTAACAGCAGTTTGTGATTTTTGAAGTTACTTAGTTTCTCTGTGTCTTAGTTTCCTTATATATAAGTTAAGATAATACGTATTTTCTAATGTTTTTATGAGGAGTAAATAAGTTATTTAAGGTGTTTTAGTTTCAGACACATAGTACTCAAGTGTAAGCAATGATTAACCATAAATAGCTAATACTTTATTATAATTGGGCTTCCCTGATGGCTCCCACAGTGAAGCAGCTGTCTGCAATGCGGGAGACCCGGGTTCAGTTCCTGGGTTGGGAAGATCCCCTGGAGAAGGAAATGGCAATCCACTCCAGCACTCTTGCCTGGAAAATCCCATGGACGGAGGAGCCTGATAGGCTACAGTCCATGGGGTCGCAAAGAGTCAGACACGACTGAGTAACTTCCCTTTCACTTTATTATAATTACTAATATCAATGTTGATATTACTAAATACTATATTAGAGCAATTACTAATATCTTACTAATACCAATTTTGAATAATACTTCAAAATGAAAGATGCAAATTGCTTTGAGGATGCCTCTGCATTGTCAGAAAATGCAACGTGATTCTTTCCGTTATACAGGTTTCTGGGTGTAAAAGACGAATCCAAATGTTACTCTCACTCTGTCTAGATTTTTCACAGTAAAGTCACAACTTTTTATAAACTGCCATATTCCTAGAACCAACTCTATTAACAGAATCTACCTTTGAAAATCTTTCCAGAACTGATAAATCTTTACCCTAGCACACAACCTGTCTCATTGTCAGTCTCCTTAAGACAGGACTCTGAGTTCTGAAGTCTTGCCCAATGTGTAGGAAGGAACAGAGCCAAGACTATGAATTATTTCTCTCTCTCTCTCTCTCTCTCTCTCTCTCTCTCTCTCTATACATACATATATATATATATATATATATATATACACATATATGAAGTGAAAAGTCGCTCAGTCGTGTCCGATTCTTTGCGACCCCGTGGACTGTAGCCCACCAGACTCCTCTGTCCATGGGATTCTCTAGGCAAGAATACTGGAGTGGGTTGCCGTTTCCTTTTCCAGGGGAACTTCCCAACCCAGGGATCGAACCCGGGTCTCCTGTATTGTGGACAGACGCTTTAACCTCAGAACTACCAGGGAAGCCCTGGTATATATTATATATAGTAATATATCATTAATATATATTAATATATTAATATTAATATAGTATATTTTAATAATATATCATTGTATTAATAATATATTTTATATTTTATAACTTTCTTATATAATATATAATTATATTAATATTGATTGATTATTAATAATATATTAATATAATATTATATTATAATATATTGTATATATAATTTTTATAACTCTCTTTTCATATTGGAGTATAGCCGATTAGCAATGTTGCGATAGTTTCAGGTGGACAGCCAAAGGACTCAGTTGACTATGCACTATTTCTTAAGGTTAAGGACACAGTTTCATTCGGAGAGAGGGAGGGATATTATTCCTAAGAGCCCTATTACTGTTTCTGTCTGTTCCTAGTGTGGTAGGATAATATTAACAGATTGCCTCCCCTAACCAGTATTATCTTCTTTCAGTGTTTTTGTGCATGACTCCACCCGAAACAAGCAGCTAGGCATCCTGTGCTTATTTATTGCTTTAAGGGAAAGATGCAGAGAAAGAAAAGAAAACAGAGGAAGGAATAAAAGGAGTCCGTCCTGGCTTTCATACTGCAAAAAGCTTGGCTTACAGGAACTAAAAAAAAACTGGCGGAGCAAGAGATGTGGATAAAAATGTTCTGTACGAGCTTGGCTTTCCACTCACAGAAAAAACTGAAACAAACGAACTCCCCTCTTGTGCTGGAGAAAGAGGAGGTTGTGGATGGTAGAAAGTGGGGAGAAAGAGGAAAGGTAGAAATGGACCGGTATAAGTGGTCCTTAACTTGGAGAGTGAGCAAAACAATATCCCTGTATTTGTCAGTGTGCCCTGGAAGTTGCTGTTGTTCAGTCTCCCAGTCCTGTCCAGCTCTTCACGACCCCATGGACTGCAGCACACCTGGCCTCCCTGTCCCTCACCATCTCCCGGAGTTTGCCCAAGTCGATGTCCATTCCATCGATTATGCCATCCAGCCATCTCATCCTCTGATGCCCTTTTCTCCTCCTGGAAGAGGAGACACCTTCTTTCTTAGATGGGAGCTTGCAGAAAGGAACTCTGAGCCCAGGAGAGGCTGGGAGAACCAATGACTGGGTTAGGATGCTGAGTTTCTCACTGTATGCCCATGTAGACAGATGGTCCCAACCAAAACACTTGCCACCACACTAGACATTCTCAAATTTAGATCCAACCCTGGTGGTGGGGGAAGGTGGGATACCAGAAATTGGCAAAGATTATGGTATCACCAACCCTTTGGAATAGACAATTCAAAATTGAACTTAAAGGTGAGTTATCAAAAAATAAATTTGTGTTTATACGTTTGCATGGTTATTGGCTGTGACAAGGACACAGACAACTTCGGAGTAACACCCAAGCACGTTGTCAAAGACAGGAAATCAGGAAGGACACCAGAGTTTGGGGAGAAAGCTTCAGGATCTTAGATGTTTAAAGTCAGGCTCTGACAGCAAAATTGGAACTGGTCAGCATGTAACTCTTTAAGGAGACAGCACAATTCTGCTCCTAGAGGGAGGGCTGGTGTTAATAAGGTGGTAATGTGTGGGAGAGAGTACTGAGTTAGGGCCCCTGCTCTGAACCACATAGAGAAATGGCTGATTCCAATACAAGAACAATCAAGAACGGAAAAGCAATATACAGACTCTGCCTACTATATGTATGACTCTGTAAGGATAACTTGGTTTTCTGACCTGGAACATGGAACCAATGGAAGACAGCAGAGGCCACCAGGGGACAGCAGAGTCTACCACGAGCAGAAATCATCCCACAGACAGAAATGGTGCCTGGGACTCCTGGCCTGAGGACTCCCAGTGTGACATTCTTCTTCTAGGTGCTGGAGGTGACACGACAAAAACAGTATTGATGATCAGTTGACAATAACACAAAGAAAGAGGGCTATGTCTGTTCCTTTTCTGAGGAGAAATAAGATTAACTTTAACTATTTTCAGTTGCAAAATGTGTAGTTCTCTGATAGACCAGAACCAATGATAGATACACTGATGTGAACCCAAAAAACCATTGTTAAAATCCAGTTTACATTTATCTAAAAGGACTTCCTCGACATGGATTTTACAATTATCACAAAAATAATAACCAGCACCTACTGCTCACTGCCATGTGGCAGGCTCTGTGCTAAGTGCTTTACATAACAATGTTATTCAGTCTTCAACTTAACTGTGTCATAGGGGATATTAACATCCTATTATCAGACAAATAAGAGCCAGTGAGGTCACAAAAGTTGCCCAGTGTGACTCCAAAGCCAATTCAGAATGTATCGGGTTGGTCAAAAGTTCCTTTGGTTTTTTAAGTAAAAATAAAAGACACATTTTTCATTTTCACCAAGAACTTTATTGAACAATATATTCACTGTTTGGTTCCACTACCTTTTGTCACTTTTCACTCAACTTCATAATTCCATTTTCCCCAAACTTTCTCTCTTATTGGGCAAAGAACTATTAATAGCAAGCCAGGGCTCTGTGACTTAAACAGTAAAGAATCTGTCTGCAATGTGAGAGACCCACGTTCAATCCCTGGGTTAGGAAGATCCCTGGAGAAGGGAACGGCAACCCACTCCACTATCGCTGCTGAGAAAATCCCATGGACAGAAGAGCCTGGCTGGCTATGGTCCATGAGGTCACAAAGAATCAGACACAACTGAGTGACTATTAATACCAGGTGCCTTTTACAGTATTCCAGGGAATTGAAGTTTTTTCCATTAAGAGAATTTTGTAAAAACCAAAATAAATGGAAGTTTAAAGGCTCATTGAATACAGGGGATGAATTTGTAGCCAAGCTGTAACAGTTTTTGCCTGGTCATCAAAGAAATACGTGGCCTTGAATTATCCTGATAGAAGATTATGTGTTTTCTGTTGACTACTTCTGGACACTTTTCATGAAGTGCCTTCAGTTGGTCTGAGGGTAGTACTTGTTGGAATTAATCCTTTGGTCTTCCAGAAGGAGTTCATAATAGAGGACTCCCTTTCAATCCCACCATATACACAATATCACCTTCTTTAGATGAATACTGGCCTTTGGTGTGGTTGGTGGTGTTTCATTTTGCTTAACTCACAATCTCTTCTGTTCCACATTATTTTAAAAATGTATTTTATTAGTTTTGGCTGTGCTGGGTCTTTGTTGCTGCACAAAAACTTTCTCTAGTTGTGGCAAGTGGTGGAAACTCTTCGCTGTGGTGTGTGAGCTTCTCTTCACGGTGGCTGGTTTCTCTTGTTGCAGAGTACAGGTTCTAGGTGCGAAGGCTTCAGTGACTGCAGTGCATGGGCTCAGTAGTTGGCCCACTGGACCACCAGGGAATCCATATTCCACATTGCCAAGGTAAAAAA
Source organism: Capricornis sumatraensis (assembly GCF_032405125.1). Lineage (NCBI taxonomy): Eukaryota > Metazoa > Chordata > Mammalia > Artiodactyla > Bovidae > Capricornis > Capricornis sumatraensis. The sequence continues at coordinate 47,347,641 of NC_091085.1, read as the reverse complement.
TAGTCAAGACCTAAATGTTGTGAGTTATGTTTTATTTGGTGGCAATTTTAGGACTTTAACCCCAACAGACAGCATTTCAAGTGACCCTGAGAGAATTGTTCCAAGGACGCAGGGGTAGGGTGAATCAGGTTATATAGAAGTTTGTAACAAGAGGCAGGTAGTCTGAACATCAAAAGATTATTATTAATTAAGGAAAACCAGATATTTCAAGTTAAGGAATTTAGTGGGTTTTTTATGTATGGGAAGATGTACGAGTCTGGGCTTACTGAAATCATTTCTTTTATGTGTATCTCAGTTATCTGGGTCAATATCTTGGGATCTGATTTTTTACATCTTTAGTTTCTCGTTTGGTGTAGGGAGGAGTGGCAGCTTGAGGTGGTTCGCTGGCTGCCACATAGCAGGCATTGTTCTTCCTGGGGGCACTCCAGGCCCCGAAATTTACCTTTGGAAGGCTAAGGTTAGCTGATGGCTATGACATCCTTATTTACAGATATGGCAGGAAATACACTATTTCACAACATTATGTGCATTGTCCACTTTTCGTCACCCATCACAATATATTTTAAAAGCAGAACATTTTCATTACCTTTAAGTAGAGAATCACATGCAGAAATACAGTCAAGAAGGCTTTTTTTCACTTGTGTGGAAACCAAATATCAAAGCAATTATTAATAATATAACCAAGTTTGTGCAAATGATTTTCAGCTCTTGATTTGGATACTATGAGTATGTCAGCCGTCTCCCGCATGGTATAATATTGATTGTTCTCAATTAATGATTTGATTGCTGTCGACTTCAACTGGCTTACCTGACCATGAAGTGTTATCTAGAGAGAAATCTCTAGCATGAAACTTCAAAAACCACTTTTGACATGTTTGACCAGTCACAGCAACTTCTCCATTCACTACACAAATCTTTTTTTGTGTTTCAGTTATATTTTTAGCTTTCTTGAAATAATAAAGCTTTTATGCTTTTATGCCAAAATGTTGCTTTTTTCTCCCATCTTCAATCTTAAAATGGGCACACAAAAATTCACTAATTTTGATGTTTTTTTTTAATGCATGCTAATATGAGAGCGATCACAATACAATTTAACAAAATTGTTTTCAATGAAGTTAAAGACAACTAAGCACTACTAGAGCCATCTTCAGAAAAAAACGAAAAAACATTTTGACCAACGCAATACTAGAAAGGTAAAACCTAACACTCTATCTTTAAACCTGTAAGTTTTAAATATTGTGTAAGAAACACCAAGATATGTAAAGGGCCTTGAGCTCCTCATGACGTTAGTGCTGGACTTGGTTTATTCTTGCATAACTCAGTTTTGACCTGATATTATAAAGCAGTTTAGGCTCCTATACATTTTGTAAGTTATTGTTGTTGCCATTCGGTCATTCAGTCGTATCCAACTCTTTGCAACCCCATGGACTGCAGCACGCCAGGCTTCCCTGTCCTTCACCATCTCCCTGAGTTTGCTCAAACTCATGTTCATCGAGTCAGTGATGCCATCCAACCATCTCATCCTCTGTAATCCCCGTCTCCTCCTGCTTTCAATCTTTCCCAGCATCAGCGTCTTTTCAAATGAGTCGGCTTTTCACATCAGATGGCCAAAGTATTGGAGCTTCAGCCTCAGCATCAGTCCTTCCAATGAATATTCAGGTTTGATTTCCTTAAGGACGTTGACTGGCTTGATCTCCTTACAGTCCACGGGACCCTCAAGGGTCTTCTCCAGGACCACAATTCAAAAACATTAATTCTTCGGCACTCAGTCTTCTTTATAGTCCAACTCTCACATCCATATTTGACTAAAGGCATTCCTGATAATACCAAAATCACAGAATGAACTACTTCCAAATTCTTTCTCAAAAACAAATAAACGAACATACTGTTATGTCATTTTTACAGGTGGCCAGAACAGTACTATCTATTGAAGGGAATAGGTTCCTAGAATTAAATTTGAAGGACTTTGAATTTGATTATGTTTAGTGAAGCTAGGGTTTAATGGTTATCATATTCTTTATACAATTCCTGCTGATTTGTGGTTTCAGCTAGGCTTTGGTGCTGTGTTGCGGCTTCATCATCAAGATTTGGCAAGCAACAATGGGAAAGGAAGGATTTCTATGAAGTTGAGAGAAGAGTCATTCAAGTGCCCTGGACTGCACACCAGAAGCAAAGAGCTGACTTTGTACTTTTGCCCACAGAATGGAATATCTCACCTTGCTAAGAAGAAAGGTTTCAGAGAGGATTTTGGTTTTTTTTCAGATCACAATGGTGGATCTGTTTAAATCCTGGAACTCTGATGATTGCTCCAGAAATTCATGCAACAGAGCATCATCCAAAAAGGTCAGCTTTTACTGTTAATATAAAACTGTGAGGCTGGTATTTGGATCCCTTTTCACAGAGGAGGAAACGGAGTACAAGACATCAAAGAAGTGCCCGAAGACCATGATGTCAAGCTGTCAGGCCATGAAACATGCCTCCTAGGTCCCCAAGGGCATTGTTCTTCCTCTATCTGGATGTTTGGGAATATCTGCCAATAATAACAATTTTGTTTTTGTCATTAGTGATGACAGTTTTATCACTGTTGCTTTTGAGAAAAAGAAAAAAAATGAGCCAACAGATTCAGTTGCTTCTTGAATATTCCCTTAACAGTGACTATTGGATCACACTGTTGAAAAGAGGCCGTGTATTCAGGTCATTAAAAAAATAAAAAAGCTTTTAAGCTTCAGATGGAGAATTTAGATCATAATTATCTAGTACATAGCTAAATTGCAGCTAGATCTAGGAAAATAGAATTCCTCTGTACTCAGAATCTTGATACATGTTGGATGAGGACTCTATTCTTCTGATTTACTTTTATAGCTAATAAGATACTCAGATATAATAGAGTGATAATATTTGCTGAAGTAGTTCCATGAGCAGTACAACATCTACTGGGAAAAAACTGTCGTTATTCAGCCAACATTACTGAGTACCTAATACCTGCTGGGCTAGCATATAGTTATAAGAACAATACAGTTGCTGTTTTTAAGGAGTTCACTGTTTTCTAAAAGAGACAAAGCATGATAATAGATGTACAATTTATGTATATAATGCATATACATAATAATATGTATTATACTCAAGACACGGTGGGAAAAAATTGGAACATTAGACTTTAGAGATCTCTAACAATTTTATAGGGGAGGTGCGATTCCATCTAAGTCTTCTTAAATTCCAGAAAATACTTCACCAGGCTAAGAGACCAGAGTCTGGGGACACCTGCTCATATTATACATATAGCATGGCCTAAAAATGATTTCCATTTAAGAAATTAAAAGCCAGAGGAAGAAGAGAAGCTGTTATTCCCAAAGCATGGGAAGGTTAATATGCAGAACATCTGATAAGAGTAAGACCTAGATGCTCAGTTCATTGAGGAAAAAACTAGCGCAGTATGATGGTCTAAATATATCAAAGTCAAACAGAAAAAGAATTCTCCATATACTCACAATTTCACCCAGATTTGCTCAAAACTCACAACTATAAGCAAAACTTGGCTATATATAAATACATAATTCTAGAGTACACACAGTATTTTCATTCTTTCTCCAAAATCTAATAATGTTTGAGAGAAGTTTAAATAATACCAAAACTCTTAATTGTTCAAAGACTAACTCATGAGAAATTTTCATTTGTATGTGGAAAACTTTTCCTTCTAGTCATGCTGTTTGTCTAAGGAGATTTTTTTTTTAATAATTAATTTTTACTGGAGTATAGTTGATTTCATTCTGTCTGTCCTCTGATGGATGAGGATAAGAGGTTTATGGAAGCTTCCTGATGGGAGGGACTGGCTGTGGGGACAACTGGGTCTTGCTCTGGTGGGCTCAGTAAATCTTTAATCCAATTTTCTGCTCATGGGTGGGCCTGTGTTCCCTCCCTGTAGTTTGGCCTCAGGCCAAACTATAGTAGGGGCGATGGCAGTAATGGCGACTTCCTTCAAAAGGACTTATGCCAGCACACTGCAGCTCCCAGGACTGTCATAGTCAGTGCCCCTGACCCCGTGGCAGGCCACTGTCGCCCACACCTTTGCTGGAGACTCCCAAACACTCACAGGCAAGTCTGGCTCAGTCTCCTGTGGGGTCATTGCTCCTTTCTTCTGTGTCCTGGTGCACTCAAGGTTTTGCTGTGCCCTCCAAGAATCTGTTTCCCCAGTCCTGTGAAAGTTCTGGAATCAAATCCCACCAGCCTTCAAAGTCAAATTCCCTGGGGGTTCTCAGTCTCTTTGCCGAATTCCCAGGTTGGGAAATCTGTTGTGGGCCCTAGAACTTTTCCAACAGGTCAAGAACCTCTTTCTTATCATTGTTCTCCAGTTTGTGGATCATCAGCTCAGTGGCTCTACAGTGGAGCTAACAGGGACCTCCTCCAAGAGGACTTATAACCTCAGATATACAGATGACACCAGTCTTATGGCACAAAGCAAAGAAGAACCAAACAGCCCCTTGATGAAGGTGAAAGAGGAGAGTGAAAAAGCTGGCTTAAAACTCAACATTCAGAAAACTAAGATCACGGCATCCAGTCCCATCACTTCATGGCAAATAAATGAGGAAAAAATTGAAACAGTGACAGACTTTACTTTCTTAGGCTACAAAATCACTACAGATGGTGACTGCAGCCATGAAATTAAAGGACACTTGCTTCTTGGAAGAAAAGCTATGACAAGCCTAAACAGTGTATTAAAAAGCAGAGACAATACTTTGCCGACAACGGTCCATATAGTCAAAGCTATGGTTTTTCCAGTAGTCATGTATGGATGTGAGAGTTGGACCACAACGAAGGCTGAGCCCCAAAGAATTCATGCTTTTGAACTGCAGTGTTGGAGAAGAAGACTGTTGAGAGTCCCTAGGACTGAAAGGAGATCAATACCTGTCGATCCTAAAGGAAATCAGTCCCGAATACTCGTTGGAGGGACCGATGCTGAAGCTGAAGCTGAAGCTCCAGTACTTTGGCCACCTGATGCGAGGAGGCGACTCTTTGGAAAAGACATTGATGCTAGGAAAGATTGAAGGCTGGAGCAGAAGGGGACGACAGAAAGTGAGATGATTGGATGGCATCACCAACTCAATGGACATGAGTTTGAGTAAGCTCTGGGAGTTGGTGATGGACAGGGAAGCCAGGCGTGCTGCAGTCCGTGGGGTCACTAAGAGTCAGACATGGCTGAGCAACTGAACAACAAACAACAAATAGTTGATTTACAATGTTGTATTAGTTTCTGCTATACACCAAAGTGATTCAGTTATACATATACACGTATCCACTCTTTTATATTCTTTTCCAATATAGGCCATTAACGGGTACTGAGTACAGTTCCCTGTGCTACACGGCAGGTTCTTATCTATTTTATGTATAGTAGTATGTATATGTTAATCCAAATCTTCCAATGTATCCCTCCCCTACTGTCCACCTTGGCAATGATAAATTTGTTTTCTATATTTCTACTTTGTAAGTAGTTCATTTGTACCATTTTTAAAGAATCCATGTATACATGATATCATGTAGTACGTGTCTTTCTCTGCCTAGCATTATTTCATTCTTTTTATGGCTGAGTAATATTCCATTGTGTATACGCACCACATCTTCTGTATCTATTCCTCTGTCAGTGGACATTTAGTAGATTTTTAAAACTGTTGTTTTTGTTTAGTCATTAAGTCATGCCTGACTCTTTGTGACCCCCATGAACTGCAGCAGGCCAGGCTTCCCTGTCCTTCACCATCTTCTGGAGTTTGCTTGAACTCAAGTCCACTGAGTCAGTAATGCCATTCAACCATCTCATCCTCTGTTGCTCCCTTCTCCTCCTGTCTTCAATCTTCCACAGCATCAGGGTCTTTTCTAATGAGTCAGCTCTTCACATCAGATGGCCAAAGAATCAGCGCTTCAGCATCAGCATCAGTCCTTCCAGTGAATATTCAAGGTTGATTTCATTTAGGATTGACTGGTTTGATCTCCTTACAGTCCAAGGGACTCTCCAGAGTCTTCTCCATCACCACAGTTCAAAAGCATCAATTCTTCTGTGCTCAGTTACCAGATAGTTATGGGAGATGGGGAGCCCAAGAAAGAGCTGAGGCAGAGTATCAGCGTGGATGCAGGCCCAGGCTCCCCATTTGCCACTGGCACCCCAGCACGTACCCCAGACCTGCGGTGCATCCATGAGGCTGGGCTCCAGGGAAAACACCCGGGCCACTGAGGCTCTTTTCCCAGTGCTGGGTAAGGCAGTGATCAGGAACCCGCTGCTCTACATGAAGTCTCTTATCCAGATAGGTCATGAGTGGTCCCACCATTGGGACCAGCATGCCGGGGAGGAAGGTCCTCTGCCCACAAAACTTCCTCATCTACACTGTGGACCCTGTGCAAGCAGATGGGAAGCTAGGCTGTTCCCAGGCCTGAGCCCCTGGCTGATGTCTGCCACCCTCCCCACAATGACCTGGATGGTATCTCCATCTCTCCTCTGGCTGAGATGGAGATGGCTTCCAGCACAGACGACATAAGGACATCTCTGAACAGAAGTGGTGAAGGAGACCCCTAGAGACGCCAATGCAGGTCGGGTCCCGCATGCTGGCCTGCCCCTCTGCCTATCATCTCCATGAGCTGCACAGTTGGTTCTGTGGATGGAGGGCCAAGGACAGCCCAGAGTTGAGCCCCACGGGGAAGATTTTCACAGAAGAGCGGCTGCTGGGATTCTCTCTGGGCTTAACCCCTCAACTCCTGGGAGATGCAGTTTTCCTATGGACCTGCTGGTCACTTCATCAATGCCTATCTGGCGGGTGACTGCATGAGGGACATCCCAGGAGGGCTGGGCAATGAGACCACAATCCAGGTTCCCAGTTCAGCCAGGCCCTGGCCATCTGGAGCCACCCTAAATTTGTGATGGGGGTCTCAGTTAGCATGTTGACCTACCCCTTCCTGCTGCTCAGCAATCTCATGGCTGTGAATAACTGAGGGTTGCATGCCAGGTTCCCTGCTCACTCCCCAGTGTTCCAATCCTGGACCCACTGCTAGAAGGACCTGAGTGTGCAAGGCCAGCACGTCTGAGGCTCCAGTGTGTTTTTCTGCTGGGTGGCATCAGGATCGTGCTTTGTCCTGAAGTAAAATGAATCATGTGAAAACAACAGAAGGATCTCTGTTCATTTCCAAGGCAAACCATTCAATATCACAGTAGTCTAAGTCTATGCCCCAACCACTAATGATGGAGAAAGTGAAGTTGAACTCTTATATGAAGACTTACCTACAAGACCTTCTACAACTAACACCAAAAACAGATGTCCTTTTCATCATAGGAGACTGGAATACAAAAGCAGGAAGTGAAGAGATACCTGGAGTAACAAGCACCTTTGGCCTTGGAATACAAAATGAAGCAGGCAAACCCTAACCGAATTTTCCCAAGACAATGCACTGGTGATAGCAAGCACTGTTGCTATCACCAGTTCCAGCAACACAAGAAACGTCTTTGTACATGAACATCACAAGATGGTCAATACCAAAATCAGATTGGTTTTATTTGCAGCCGAAGACAGAGAAGTTCTATTATCACAAAAGCAAGACCAAGAGCTGATTGTAGTTCAGATCATGAAATCCTTATTGCAAAATTCAGACTTATATTGAAAAGAGGAGGGAAAACCACTAGGCCTTTCAGGTATGACCTAAATCAAATCCCTTATGATTATACAGTGGGGGTGACAAATAGATTCAAGGGATTAGATCTGATACACAGAGTGCCTGAAGAACTATGCATGGAGGTTGGTAACATTGTACAGGAGGTGGTGATAAAACCATTCCCAAGAAAAAGAAATGCAAAAAGACAAAATGGTTTTCTGAGGAGGACTTACAAATAGCTGAGAAAAGAAGAGAACCAAAAAGCAAAGGAGAAAAGGAAAGATATATCCATCTGAATGCAGAGTTCCAAAGAATAGCAAGGAGAAATAAGAAGGCCTTCTTAAAGCGAACAATTCAAACTGATAGAGAAAAACACTAGAATGGGAAAGACTAGCGCTCTCTTCAAGAAAATGAGATATACCAAGGGTACATTTCATGCAAAGATGGGCATAATAAAGGACAGAAATGGTACAGACCTAACAGAAGCAGAAGATATTAAGAAGAGGTAACAAGAATACACAGAAGAACTATACAGAAAAGGTACTAATGACACAGATAACCACAATGGTGTGATCACTCACCTAAAGACAGATGTCCTGCAGTGTGAGTGTAAAGTCAAGTGGGCCTTAGGAAGCATCACGAAGAACAAAGTTAGTAGAGGTGATGGAATTCCAGCTGAGCTATTTCAAATCCTAAATGATGATGCTATTAAAGTGCTGCATTCAATATGTCAGCAAATTTAGAAAACTCAGCAGTGGCAACAGGATTGGAAAAGGTCAGTTTTCTTTCCAATCCCAAAGAAAGACAGTGCCAAAGAATGTTCAAACTACCACAGAGTTGCACTCATTAAACATACCAGCAAGTAATGCTCAAAATCTTTCAAGCTAGTCTTCAAAAGTATGTGAACCGTGAACTTCCAGATGTTCAAGCTGGATTTAGAAGAGGCAGAGGAACCAGAGATCAAATTGCCAACATCCATTGGATCATAGAAAAAGCAAGAGAACTCCAGAAAAACTTCTGCTTCATTGACTATGCTAAAGCCTTTGACTGTGTGAATCACAACAAACTGGACAATTCTTAAAGAGATAGGAATACCAGACCACAGTGCCTACATTCTGAGAAACGTGTCTGCAGGTCAAGAAGCAATAGTTAGAATCGGACATGGAACAGTGGACTGGTTCGGAATTGTGAATGGAGTACGTCAAGGTTGTAATTGCCGCCCTGCTTATAACTTACTTGCAGAATGCACATCATGTGAAATGCTGGGCTGGATGAATTACAAGCTGGAATCAACACTGCCAGGAGAAACATCAACATCCTCAGATATGCAGATGACACCACCCTTAGTACTAAAGAGTGTGTTGATGAAGGTGAAAGGAAAGTGAAAAAGCTGGCTTAAAACTCAATATTCAAAAAACTAAGATCATAGCATCCAGTTCCATCACTTCATGGCAAATAGATGGGGAAAAAATAGAATCAGTGATAGACTTTATTTTCTTGGGCTCTAAAATCACTTCTGATTGTAACTGCAGTCATGAAATTAAAAGACGCTTGCTCCTTGGAAGAAAAACTATGACAAACTTAGAAAGCATATTAAAAAGTAGAGACATTGCTTTGCCAACAAAGGTCTGTATAGTCAAAGCTATGGTTTTTTCCAGTAGTCACATATGGGTGTGAGAGTTGGACCATAAAGAAGGCTGAATGCCAAAGAATTGATGCTTTTGAACAATGGTGTTGGAGAAGATTCTTGAAAGTCCCTTGGACTGCAAGGAGATCAAGCCAGTCAATCCTAAAGGAAATCAATCCTGAATGTTCATTGAAAAGACTGATGCTGAAGCTGAAGCTCCAATACTTTGGCCACCTCAGCTGAAGAGTCAACTCACTGGAAAAGACCTGGATGCTGGGAAGGATTGATGGCAGGAGGACAAGGGGACGACAGAGGAAGAGATGGTTAGATGGCATCACCAACTCAATGGACATGAATTTGAGCAAACTCCAGAAGATAGTGGAGGACAGGGAATCCTGGTGTGCTGCTGTTCATAGGGTTGCAAAGAGTTAGACACAACTGAGTGACTGAGTAACAATGACAACAAACAGAGTTCAGTTCAGTTCACAAATCACCCAAAACACCACGCTGTCTGAGCCTGGCCACTGTGGTGAGGCCTGATCATTTCCAGGCACCTGTCAGACCAACGGAGCAGCACCTGGAAGTGCTCCAGACTGGCCGGACTCCAGTTTCTATATTCCCCCTATGCTTCTCTGGAAGCAGGGTTGGGTGGGGTTGAAGCTGTGACCAGTGGATTGATGACTGTTAGACCCGGGAAGTTGGGGTAGGGCTAGGGAACTGGGGCAGAATCCCCTACTTTGCACATTTCCTAAGTCTGTCTTGTGCAGGGGACCAGAGAATGGCTTGTGGAGGCCCAAGTTGGATGAGCAAAGGGTTGTGAGGTCAGGTGCCACCTCCCGCATTCACATCTCTGGGATCAGCCCCGGCTCTGATCCTGCTGGCCAGCTGGGACCTTTGCTCTCCTGCTTTGTAAAAAGACTGATCCCCTTTCACAAGGCCACCAGCCTGTCCAGGTCTTTGCTGGAAGCTCACTTTATTTTTCTCAACACTGGCGGCACCTTCCGAATGGAAATCATGTGACTGCTCAGAACATGGCCCCCTTGTCAAATGCTTGTCTGTTTAATGGTGATGCCTTTCATGCAGGATATGGTTACCCATGCAGTTGTGAATACCCAAGTGTTAGGCAGATCGTGACTCTAGTCCTATGAGTGGAGAGTGATCTGCCTGCCAGTGCAGGGAACATAGGTTCAATCCTCAATCAGGGAAGATCCCACATGCTGCGGAGCAGTAAGCCTGTGTGCCGCAACTGCTGAAGTCCATGTGACTACAGCCTGCGCTCTATGCAGAAAGAGAAGCCTCCACAGTGAGAAGTCCGTGCACTTCAATGAAGAGTAGCCATGGCTCAGCACAAGTAGAGAAAGCCCAGGCTCAGTAATGAAGACGCAGCACAGCCTAAATAAATATATATATAAAAGTTCCTAATAAGATTTGACCCTTTCTCCCTCAAATAAATATATTGATGATGATTTAGGGGAAAAAAAATAACCAGATATTTTAACAACTTTATGAAAAATGTAAATGATGACGAACTCAGATTGTGGGACTTTATGAGCTAAAAGAAGCACCTTCATAATTTATAGTAAGGCACATTTTATTGTTTAGAATTATTTGTATATTATGAAATTTGTAGTATTTAAAATTTTAAACAGCTGATTTTAAAATTCTTTGGGCATCTTTATTTTAGTGGAAGATAGTTAATTAACATAAAGTTGAAACTTTATTTTTTTAAATGAATAAAGTTTTAACTTTTTATTTTGTCTTGGAGTACAGCCAATTAACAGTGTTGTGATAGTTCAGTTGAACAGCAAAAGGACTCAGCCATACATATACATGTATCAATTCTCTCAAACTCAATAGTCTCAATCAGTTTCCTCAAACTCCCCTTTCATCCAGGCTGCCACATATTGAGCAGAGTCCTCTGTGCTCTACAGTAGGTCCATGTTGGTTATGCATTTTAAATATAGCAGTCTGTCATGTCCATCCCTAATTCCCTAACTATCCCTTCCTTCCATCCTTCCCCCCACCAACCAAATGTTCATGCTCTAAGTCTGTGAGTCTGTTTCTGTTTTGTAAATAAGTTCATTTGTATCATGTCTTTTTAGATTCTACATATAAGGAATGTCATGTGATATTTTTCCTTCTGATTTACTTCACTCAGTATGACAATCTGTAAGTCCATCCACGTTGCTTTATTTTAGTGGAAGATAATCAATTGCCATTGAGTTGAAATTTTAAAAAAGCACTAATATTTGTTGCATGCTGATGTGTCACAAGTGTTCCGTATACTTTACTTACTTTTAAAAAAGTAAACTGCACATTAAACAGTGAAGTAAGTCAGAAAGAGAAAGACAAATATCATATATTAATGCATATATATGGAATCTACAAAGACAGTACTGATGAACCTATTTGTAAGGCAGCAATGGAGAGGCAGACAGAGAACAGACTTGTGGGCACTTTGGGGGAAGGAGAGGGTGGGATTAGTTGAGAGAGTAGCGTGGAAACATATACATCTCCGTATGTAAAATAGATAGCCAGTGGGAATTTGCTGTGTGATGCAGCGAGCTCACACTTGGTGCTCTGTGACAACCTAGAGGGGTGGGAGGGCGCTTCAAGAGGGAGGGGACTTATGTATACCTATCACTGATTCCTGTTGATATACGGCAGAAACCAAGATAATATTATAAAGCAGTTATCTTTCAATTAAAACAAATTAAAAAAAAATAAGTTACACATTCAAAGAGTACAATCAAAAGACAGAAAAGATATTTACTGAAAAGTTATCTGGACACTCAAGAAATTCTTTAAAAATTTCCACCAGGAAATTGCAGCTTTAGAGGAAATCAATGCTATTCTTTTCTTGAGTGTTTTTCTTGAGCTTTTTTGTGATTATACAAACAAATATGTGTGTGTGTGTCTTTATTTCCATCCTGTTTTTACATACTGTTCTACATCTTGTTGCTTCTGCTTAGCAGTATATCCTGCAAATATCCCACTTGGTGACATAAATATTTCCTTGTTATTCATTACAGCATGATATTTGATTGCATGAGTCCATCAGAACAAACCTTTATAGATGGAAATTTAGTTTTTTTCTACTCTATTCTTATTATAACAGTGCTGTATTAAATATTTGTATACAGTTATCAGTTTGCACATTTACAAATATATCTATCTATTTAATAAATTCCAGCTAGAGGAATGCTTGTCAGAGGTATGTATATGTATTTGATAAATATTGTTAGATATTGCCAAATTGTTTTATGTGGTGTTTGGATACATTTACACTCCCCCAAGCAATGTATGAGAGTATCTGTCTCCACCAGACTCTCACCACCAAAGGTGTTTTTAATCTTCTTGATATTTGCCAATCAGATAGGAAAGAAGTACCTTATTTGTGCTTTAAATGGATTTTCTTATTAATCCCTATAACAATAAGTACTATTACTAACACCATTTTGTATATGAGGAAATTAAGGCTTACGGAAGTTGGGTTACTTGCTCAAAGTTACTCAGATAAAAGGTGGAAGAATCAGGATTAAACTCACTCTTATCTGTGTCTTAAACAAAACTCCTAACCCTTAAGGATCACAAGCCAATAAATAACCTTAAAACTTAAATTATATTTCTCATAATCATTTTTGTTGATTCAGAACTTAATCGAAAAGGTAGAGCAGAATATCATAGTATCTTAGTGTCAGCATTATTGATATAATTATCACTGAACAATAGTTGTATTGTCCTGGTTTAAAAAGCACCCTTGTGGATAGATGCCAGATAAACTGGCTTCAATGGTCTCATATGCCATCACCAAACATGAAAAATTTCATCCCATCCTCCAAAACTTCAGCCCTCAGAATCCACACTCAGTGGCCTCGTTTCATAGCTAGCTGAACACATAGGAATTAATTTATAAAAATTGAAATAAAACTTCATTAAGCCTAAAATGTTGATGTCACAATAACATGCTTGGAATCTAAAAGGTAGCAGAAGGATTCCACAATACCTTTCTTCTCCATAGCTCAGAGTACTTGGCAGGTTTAAGTATAGGTCTTCCTCATAGGTTGATGGTGTAAGTCTGCAAAACGAACAACTGAAACCACGTGACTATTCCCTGCCAACTTCTGACCTTATTAGACTGTGCGTGCGGTAGAGAAACCAACTAGATGAAAATCATGTGCTCACAGCGTTTCAGGCTGCAGTTTGGAGACATCACACGTGCCCGTTCTGGGTGTGGGCTCACAGCGTGTGACAGGTCTGACTTGTTTGCAGTTCTTAGCAGTGTGAGTTTGAGGTCTCTGCCTGCCCAGAGAGGTTTCGCAAAGAGGAAACACTATTACCTCAACCTCAGCTCAGAAGCACCAAAGTCTGCCCTAGAATCTTCTGGGTGGCGTTTCATGTCAACAAAGAAAACAAGGAGCACTTACTAAATGGTGTGGAGGCAGACAGGGGTCCATCTAGAAAAACAACAAAGTCAGACATCTTTCTTACATCTTATACCCAAATGAATTCCAGATGTATAAAAGATTTACATGTAAAGAAAAAGAAAAGTTACCTCAAATGGGAGAGGGCTTTTATGACACAATACTCAGAACCCATAAAAGAAAATATTAATGAAATAAACTTTCAATTTTAAAAAATTCTGTATAGAAAAACCCACCATAAGTAAAGTAAAAAGCAAATGATAAACTGGAGTCATTTTATTTTGTTGACTGAAAAGAAATACACAATGTGAGAGTTGCGAGGCAAGTTTTATTCGGGGCAAAATGAAGACTATAGCCTGGGAGAGAGTATGTAAGATAGCTCTGAGAAACTGATCCAAAGACGTAGGGAGAGCAGTCAGTGTATACGACTCTGGTGGAAAAGGGTACACAATCAAGCACACATTTTGGCAGAGGGTTACTGCTAGTCACAAGAAGCAGATGTCTCTGTTAATGATTTTAGCGCTTTTCTAGATATGAAATGCAACCATCGGGCTCATAAAATCATCTCCTGAAAATATTTAACTCTCTGAAGGCCTTTTCTGCAAGTTTTTCCTAGCACAGAGAGTGCCTCATTTCTGATCTCCACACTGGACTCCTTTCAGGGAGTGCTGAAGGTCAACAGCTGCAGCAGCACATGATATAACCCTTGTTAAAAAGTGCCAATTTGTAGTTGAGAATTCTAGCTATGATCACAAACCAAGTACTCATTTCTGTAATGTACAAAGAGTTTCTACACATCAATAAGAATAAGACCAATACTTTTAGAAAAGTGGATGAGGAATATGAACATACAGTTCTCAGAAATGGAAATTCAAATGGCTCTTACACTGATATTCAAATTCTCACATGAGAAAAGAAACACAAATTAAGTAACACTGTGATTGTCAAAAGATTTAAAAGCTCTTAATAGCCTCCATTGGCCAGGCTCTATGGGAAACGTGTATGCTTACCATTTCCTTCCCCAGGGGATCTTCCCGACCCAAGGATCAAACCCAGGAATCCCACATTGCGGGCAGACGCTTTTACCTCTGAGCCACCAGGGAAGCCCTATGCATTATTAGTGAAAGTAATTTGGTCATATTCTAGTATTTATCAGAACTCAAATGCTTATTTTCTTTTACCCATCAGTTCTACTTCTAAGGGACTGTAGTTCTGCAGAGAGTTGTCAGGAAAGGACTCCATGGAAAGGCAATGCCTAAAGATGTGAGGGAATGAGCTATACTGATGCAGTGGAAAGACCATCTGAGGCAGAGTACCAACTGCTAAGGAGGTGGAGGAGGGCGGGAGAGGAGGGTGGGGAGGGGGAGGTAGGCAAGTGGTGGGACACCAGGAGGGCCAGTGTGGCCAGCCTGGAGAGAGCAAGCTGGGGAGAATATGGGGTATGTGGCAGAGGAGTTTTGGAGAAGCAGGACACAGAGGATCTCACAGGTCATTTTAAGGACTTCAACTTTGACTGTAAAGAAATGGGGAAATCACTCAGATACTCTGAGCAGAGAGGTGACCTGATAAAACCTACATTTTTTTAGCTGAAGTTGATTTACAATGTTGTGTTAATTTCTGGTGTAAAGAAAAGTTACTCAGATATACATTATATGTCATATATGATATTGAGAGCCAATTCTTAGGTAGGTTGATAAGAAGTCCAGGGTCCCTGAGGAGGAGGAGGAGGAGGAGGAGGAAGGAAGGGGTCTGGAGTTCTCAAGGAAGAGAAAAGGACAAATTTTCTTTTCCAACTGAGCTATTTCAAATCCTGGAAGATGATGCTGTGAAAGCGCTGCACTCAATATGCCAGCAAATTGGGAAAACTCAGCAGTGGCCACAGAACTGGAAAAGGTCAGTTTTCATTCCAATCCCACAGAAAGGCAATGCCAAAGAATGCTCAAACTACCGCACAATTGCACTCATCTCACACACTAGTAGAGTAATGCTCAAAATTCTCCAAGCCAGACTTCAGCAATACGTGAACCGTGAACTTCCAGATGTTCAAGCTGGTTTTAGAAAAGGCAGAAGAACCAGATATCAAATTGCCAACTTGAAAAAGCAAGAGAGTTTCGGAAAAACATCTATTTCTGCTTTCTTGACTATGCCAAAGCCTTTGACTGTGTGGATCACAAGAAACTGTGGAAAATTCTGAAAGAGATGGGAATACCAGACCACCTGACCTGCCTCTTGAGAAACCTATATGCAGGTCAGGAAGCAACAGTTAGAACTGGACATGGAACAACAGATTTGTTCCAAATAGGAAAAGGAGTACGCCAAAGCTGTATATTGTCACCCTGCTTATTTAACTTCTATGCAGAGTACATCATGAGAAACGCTGGGCTGGAAGAAGCACAAGATGGAATCAAGATTGCCAGGAGAAATATCAATAACCTCAGATATGCAGATGATACCACCCTTATGGCAGAAAGTGAAGAGGAACTAAAAGCCTCTTGATTAAAGGGAAAGAGGAGAATGAAAAAGTTGGCTTAAACCTCAACATTCAGAAAACGAAGATCATGGCATCTGGTCCCATCACATCATGGGAAATAGATAGGGAAACAGTGGAAACAGTGTCAGACTTTATCTTTTTGGGCTCCAAAATCACTGCAGATGGTGATTGCAGCCATGAAATTAGAAGACGCTTACTTCTTGGAAGGAAAGTTATGACCAACCTAGATAGCATATTCAAAAGCAAAGACATTGCTTTGCCAACAAAGGTCCGTCTAGTCAAGGCTATGGTTTTTCCTATGGTCATGTATGGATGTGAGAATTGGACTGTGAAGAAAGCTGAGCACTGAAGAATTGATGCTTTTGAACTGTGGTGTTGGAGAAGACTCTCGAGAGTCACTTGGACTGCAAGGAGATCCAACCATTCCATTCTGAAGGAGATCGGTCCTGGGATTTCTTTGGAAGGAATGATGCTAGAGCTGAAACTCCAGTACTTTGGCCACCTCATGCGAAGAGTTGACTCATTGGAAAAGACTCTGATGCTGAGAGGGATTGGGGGCAGGAGGAGAAGGGGACGACAGAGGATGAGATGGCTAGATGACACCCACTCGATGGACATGAGTTTGGGTGATCCGGGAGTTGGTGATACACAGGGAGGTCTGGCATGCTGCAGTTCATGGGGTCACAAAGAGTTGGACATGACTGAGCGACTGAACTGAACTGAACTTGTCTTGGTCATTATAACAGTGTATCTTGCTCAAGGACATGTTTCTCCTTAACAAGGACCTTCTGACGAATCTTCGTATCTTAAGATATATGCTGTGGGAGTGGGTCTGGTAAGACATTTCTATTGTTGGTTCTAATCCTGTTAATTTAACATGTATGTTGTGAGAATGGGTCCTGCAAAAGTATATAAGGCCTTGATAAGACTAGTGAGTGGGGGGCACTCTGCAACCCACTTCTGATGTCTATGTCAGAAATTTTCTCTGTCCCTTTTTCACTTTAATAAAACTCTGCTATACAAAAGCTCTCAAATGATCAAGACTGGTCCACAGTCACAAAGCTAAATCTTCTTCAGAGTTCACGAATTCAACATGGTTCACCATAAGCTATCACTATATCATATCATATCATATCATATCATATCATATCATATCATATATATTATATTATATATATATATTTTCAGATTCTTTACCATTTTAGGTTATTACAAGATATTGAGTATATTTCTCTGTACTATACACTAGGCCTTTGTTGTTTATCTATTTTATATATAGTTATGTGTATATGTTAATCCCAAATTCCCAATTTATCCCTCTCTCACTTTCCCCTTTGGTAACCATAAGATTGTTTTATATGTCTCTGTTTTGTAAATAAGTTCATTTGTATCATTTTCTAAGATTCAGCATATATAAGTCCATTCATGTTGCTGTGAATGGCATTATTTCATTCTTTTTTATGGCCGAGTAATATTCCATTGGGTATATGTACTACATCTCCTTCACCCATTCATCTGTTGATTTACGTTTAGGTTGCTTCTATATCTTGATTATTGTAAACAGTGCTGTTATGAACATTAGGGTGAAGCTATCTTTTCAAACTGGTGTTCTTCATTTCCTTTGGATATATGCCCAGGAGTGGGATTACAGAATCATATTGTAGCTGTTTTTAGTTTTTGGTTTTTTTTTTTAAGGATCTTCCATATTGTTCTCTAAAGTGCCTGCATCAATTTACATTTCAATCAACAGTGGAGGTGGGTCCTTTTCCCCGCCTCTTTGATAATGTAATTTCTGTTCTTTTTAATCATAGCCGTTCTGACTGGAGTGAGGGGTGACCTACACTTTTGATACCTCACTCAAGCTGCCGTGCTAAGAACAAGGGAGTGGGATGGAGCAGTTAGGAACAATGGTGTGAGGTAAGAGACAACATGGGTGAATCAAGATGACAGGATTCATGTCAATGTATGGCAAAACCAATACAGTTTGGTAAAGTAAAAAAATAAATAAATAAATAAATAATAAAGAGCAAAAAAAAAAAAAAGATGACAGCAGGAGAGGTGTGGGATAGATCCAGAATATAGGTATATTTTGAAGGTAGAGTCGCCTAGATTAGTGACAGATTCTATTTGGGGTCGACAGAAAGAATCTAGAATGACTCTAAGATTTTTGAACTGAAAAACTGGAAAGAAAGGCACTGCTATCAACTGCAAGGAAGGCATCTCATGGAGGTACAGGTCAGGAAGGAGCTCAGATGTCAAATCACAGACAGGACTATGTTGAGGTGCCCGCTGGACACAGAAATGGAAATACCAGCTCAACAGCTGGCTACATGAACCTGGGGTTTGGAGAGATCCGGCCAAAGCTATACAATTAGGAAATCAGCACGTATAAAATGGCCATTGATGCCAGAGAACTGGATGAGAGCACCAAGTTAGTGCACACAAAGAAGAAAAATGAAAAAGAATCCTCTAGCAAGTGGACGTAGGAGTGGTCAGAGGAGCCACAAAACAGACTGGGAAGGAGCAACGAGTAGGGAAGAGTGGAACCCCAGTGTCGAGGCCGGTGAGCCAGACAAAGGAGGCCCCCAAGGGGCTGGAGCAGGAAGAGGAGCCTGAGCGTGGGCCCCTCCATACGTCGTAGTGACACGGGTCATCAAAGAACCTGACCACTCACAGTCTGGGACGGCAATATAGTAAACATGAGACTGTGATGGATTCCAGAAAGCAGAGAATCAAGCCTCAAGATGTTACTACCACTCATCCAAAAAAAAGAGAAAAAAAGAATAAAATAATGCCATTTGAACAGCATGGACGGACCTAGAGATTGCTAAGTGAAGTAACTCAGACAGAGAAAGACAAATATTAATATATGATACCATTTATATGTAGTATTTAAAATAGTGTTATAAGTGAACTTATTGACAAAACAGAAATAGACTCACAAACATAGAAAACAAGCTTATGGTTATCAAAAGGGGAAGGGGGGAGAGAAAAATTAGGAGTTTAGGGTTAAGAGGTATTTAGTATCATACATAAAATAGGTAACCAACAATAACCTACTGTATAGCAAAGGGAACTACATTCAGTATCTTGTAATGACCTACAATGGAAAAGAATCCAAAAAAGAATATTTGTTTTTATTATGTGACATAATATTTATGTATAACTAATATTTATATTATATGTATAACTGAATCCCTTTGGTGTATATCTGAAACTAACACAACACTGTAAATCAACTTTGACTTTTAAAAATTATTTAAAAAGTGCTTATTACTACCAGCTTATAAGAAATACAGGTGAGAAAGGAACAGACTGGGCAAAGTCATGAGGATGCAGGCAATCAAATACAGAACACGGGGACTTCCACAGGAAAAATGACCTTTGTAAAACAAAACAAAAAAAATTTAGAAATGGCATGAAAGAGGGGGAGGGGGGAAAACTGTGAGAGATGAAAAACTGCCTCTAAATGCAATGTGTTTAGAGACTGAGTTGAGTCAATCTATTATTTAAAAATATTTTTGAGACAATCTAGGAAATTTAAACTCTGATTATGTTTTTAGACTTGTTTTACAATCGTTGTGACTGGCATTTTTAACAGTTATTATCTATTAAGGATGTATTCTGGAGTATTTACAGGTGAATGATATGATGTCTGGGATTTTGGTTTAAGATTTTCCAGATTTATGCAAGGAGAGTGCATGAAATAAGATGAACAAAATGTTTACAATCATTGAAACTTGGTAATGTTATATGGGGGTTCATTATACTATCTCTCTACCTTTGTGTATGCTTATATTTTTCAAAATAATTTAAGAAGACAGAAGCTAAATTCAAGAAATATAGATAAACAGGAGCAGAGAGATAAAATGATAGCCAGAAGGGAAGGACACTTGAAAGGATTTTTAGATTTTTTCAAGGTGGAAGAAATGAAAAAATACTTGTAAGCTCTGGGGAAGGTGAAGCAAAGAGAGAAAATCTGATGATGCA
Organism: Capricornis sumatraensis; assembly: GCF_032405125.1. NCBI lineage: Eukaryota > Metazoa > Chordata > Mammalia > Artiodactyla > Bovidae > Capricornis > Capricornis sumatraensis. The sequence goes on along the minus strand of NC_091085.1, from coordinate 47,327,483 downwards.
AGAGAGAAGGGAGGATGGCTGGTGCAAAGTCTCTGAATAGACAAGGAGGGATGAGGTCTAGTGCAAAAGTGGAAAAATGGACAGATAACCCTCAGTAACAGAAGGCAAAGCGGCATGGGGCGGGCCAGGGGTGGGAGGTGCGGCACAGAGAGACAAGAGGTAGGCACTCCTTGAAATTCCCTTCCAGAGCCTTCAGCTCCCTCAATGAAATAGAATGCAATGTCATCAGCCAAGAGTGAGGCAATGGGTTAAAGATCTAAGTGTAAGACCAGAAACTACATAACTCCTAGAGGAGAACACGGGCAAAACACTCTCTGACATAAATCATAGCAGGATTCTCTATGACCCACCTCCCAGAGTAATGGAAATAAAAGCAAAAATAAACAAATGGGACCTAATTAAACTTAAAAGCTTTTGTACAACAAAGGAAACAATAAGCAAGGTGAAAAGACAGCCTTCAGAATGGGAGAAAATAATAGCAAATGAAGCAACTGACAAAGAATTAATCTAAAAAATATACAAGCAATTCCTGGAGCTCAATTCCAGAAAAACAAGTGACCCAATCAAAAAATGGGCCAAAGAACTAAACAGACATTTCTCCAAAGCAAACATACAAATGGCTAACAAACACATGAAAAGATGCTCAACATCACTCATTATCAGAGAAATGCAAATCAAAACCACCATGAGGTAACATCTCACACCAGTCAGAATGGCTGCTGTCAAAAAGTCTACAAACAATAAATTCTGGAGAGGGTGTGGAGGAAAGGGAACCCTCTTACACTGCTGGTGGGAATGCAAACTAGTACAGCCACTATGGAGAACGGTGTGGAGATTCCTTAAAAAATGATATAGAACTGCCATACAACCCAGCAATCCCACTGCTGAGCATACACACCGAGGAAACCAGAATTGAAAGAGACACGTGTGCCCCAGTGTACATCGCAGCTCTGTTTACAATAGCCAGGACATGGAAGCAACCTAGATGTCCATCAGCAGATGAATGGACAAGAAAGCTGTGGTACATATACACAATGGAATGTTACTCAGCCATTAAAAAGAACACATTTGAATCAGTTCTAATGAGGTAGATGAAACTGGAGCCTATTATACAGAGTGAAGTAAGTCAGAAAGAAAAACACCAATACAGTATATTAATGCATACATATGGAATTTAGAAAGATGTGAACAATGACCCTATATGTGAGACAGTGAAAGAGACACAGATGTAAAGAACAGACTTTTGGACTCTGTGGGAGAAGGCGAGGGTGGGATGATTTGAGAGAATAGCACTGAAACATGTATATTATCATATGTGAAATAGATCACCAGTCCAGGTTCGATGCATGAGGCAGGGTGCTCAGGGCTGGTGCATTGGGATGACCCTGAGGGATGGGATGGGGAGGGAGGTGGGACGGAGGGTCAGGATGGGGAACACATGTACACCCATGGCTGATTCGTGTGAATGTATGGCAAAAACCACCACAATATTATAAAGTAATAAGCCTCCAATTAAAATTGTTTTTAAAAAGAGTGAGGCTGGGGGACTTCCCTTTTCTCTGTCTAGATTCCATGAATGAGCTCAGGGGAGGAAGAGGTAGGATGTCCTGACGTGTAGTCATACCAGGTTAGTATTGAGTTGCAAGGGAGAGCCCAGGGCATTGAGAGTTGTATTCTTCAGAGCCAAGCTAGGCTGCTGCAACAAAGCAATCCAACATTAATTCTGCGACTTAAAGCAGATTTTATTTCTATTTCAGGCAACAGGCACAAGTGACCATTCCAGGTCACTGGGCCTCAGCTTCAGGTGATCCTTTAGGGGTAGAGGGAGGGGCCTTCTCTCGTCCATCTTTCATGACAGGGCTTTATTCCCATCTGAACCCTGAAGACTGAGGAGCAGGTACATGTTTATCTGTTATATGGAGGGGGAAGAAAGCACGGGGAGGACGCACTGCCCTTGCTTTAAGAGCCTAGCCTGCAGGGACCGCACATCACTTAGGCTCACTTTGATGTTCTTGTTTAGTCACTAAGTCGTATCCAACTCTCTGTGACCCCATGGATTGGAGCCCGCCAGGCTCCTCTGTCCATGGGATTCTCCAGGCAAGAATCCTGGAATGGGTAGCCATTTTCTTCTCCAGGGGATCTTCTGGATCCCAGGAAAAGAACCACCCTCTCCTGCATTGGCAGGAGAATTCTTTACCACCGGGCCACCTGGGAAGCCACATCCCATTGGTAAAATGTTACTCCTGTGGCCACATTTAAATCAAGGAAGCCCAGGAAATGTAGTGTGTGTGGCCAACTACATGCTCAGCTACAATTCTATCATTTTGGAAGAAAGAGGATGGATACAGCAGGTGGATTATTACAACATAGTGCAGGGGAGTGATATACTAACTGACCAAGGGTGCATCTAAGCTAGGAGGAGTGACAGGCTCTGAGGGGATGAGGCTAGGTGGGTCAAGGGGCATGTGGTGGGTCAGTGCAATGACAGGTGTTAGGGACCAGCGGTGGCAGGGGTGGTACCAGAGGATGCTGGCCATTGGCAATATGAATGGCTTGCTGTTATAGGTGAGGTCAGCCTTTGATAAAGGCAAAATCCCAGAGCAAAGAAGGTCAAGGAGCTGAGGGCTAGGGAGTTGCAGGCTGAGCCAAATGGACATTAAAATGACTTCAGTTATGACAGGACTGCTCTTGGAGACGACTGGGCGCAGCTGCTAAAATCTCTGTGAAATGAGGGCAAAGGACAGTGAGACAAATCTAATGACGTCAGATTCAAAGCTGTGTGTAGGGAGGGGAGCACTTTTAAAGTGGCCTCGAGGGGCAAGGAGACCCCAACTCCACCTGCAGGCGGAAGAGCACAGAGGGCAGGCTAGAGATAAGGCCCCAGGGAGAGGGCTCGGGAAGCTGCAGTCCGCTCGGGAGGCTCGGGTTTGGGTGCAGCAGGCAGCGGAGGGACAGGCTGGGTTGTGCGGGGGAAGGGGTGCACAGTGAGCACTGGGGTGGGTGCAGGGAAGGGAACCTGGCGTAGAGCTGCCTGGGGATCAGAGTCCGTGAGACCCCTCGTAACCTGCGGGTCCGCTGTCTTCCTGTGGCACTGACGTAAATACACAGGGAGGAAGGGATTGTGGGATGAATCCTGATGGTTTCAGGGTAGTAACCTGGGGCGCCTCGGGTAGGGAGAGTGAGGTCTTTCCAAGAATTCCGGGGCCGCCTCTTAGCTCCTGACACTGCCCCCAAAATGGGAGAAGCGGGGCCCTGAGCACCCTGCAGAGGGTGGATGGCTCTCTCTCGAGGAAGGGCGGGGCTCTCCTTCGACTCCTGGGTCACAGTCACTGAGGATTTGGTGGCATCTTCCCAGCCTCCCTTTGGGATTGAAGCCTAAGGACACAGATCCACCAAGATCATCAGGTCTCCATACACTCCGGAATGGGTTCCTGCTGCCTGGAAGTCTCCTTCCACTCTGACCAGGGGTCTGTCACACACACACATACACAGTGTGCAGAGGCTCGGGCTGGTTCCTAATTCACGGCGACGCCCACCAGCCTCCCTGACCCTGACCGTGTCCACTATGGTGGAAGGTGGGGAAAGGAGGATGGGCCTCCGCCTGAGAAGGTCCTCCAGGCAACGGACTGAGCCTGGGGGGATGGCGAGACAGACAGATGGACCCAGGGCCTCCACTCACAGATTCCTTCACCACTCCACCACCGGTTAGTCTTTGTGTTTAACATGTTCCTTATTTAAAAGACCAACTAAGTGCTTGACATTCAGGCAGTAGACATCCTTTTCATTATCAATTTTTTTTTTTTTTTTTTTGGCTGCACAGCATGGCTTGTGGGATCTTGTTCTCTGACCAGGGACTGAACCCTGAGCCACAGCAGTGAAAGTGCCAACTCCTCACCTCACCACTGGATCGCCAGGGAACAATCCACACATCATTTTTAAAAGAAAAATTTAAAAGATCCTTGATGTTCAGTGAAAATAGTGTTTCAGGAATCCTCACAAGTAGAAAGACTTTAGCATTTTTCTCAGGGCCCTAGGAAATCGAGAAGCATAGATTTATCTCTTCTGGCTCTCTGAGTGAATCCATACTGGGAGAATCTGTTTAATATCCAGGTCATTTTGTCTTCTCTTTGGTTAAAAAAAAAAAAATCAAACAGCTTGTCAAACCTGCCATGCAGTATAATTAAGCCACACTTTATCATCTAGTTTTAAGGAACTATAATTCCTTTGAATCTTTTCCAGGAATCTACCCCCGATTCTTCATGTTGTGCTTCTAGTTTATGAATCAGGTCTTTCATTCATTTATTTATTCAGCAAGTTTTCTTTCCTTAGCAACGGTTCCAGCATAGCTTCATCCTCGGCACTTAGGAGGTTATAAAGGAAGTCTATTTCCAGTTTGGCAAGGGTTTACAATCTATTTTGGATGGCAAGAGGAAAAAAAAGAAAGGAAGGAAGGAGGGAGAGAGGGAGAGAAGGAGGAAGGAAGTTTGGAAGAGGGGAGAAAGAAAGTGGTCAAAATATATGTCTTAAGTTCAGAAAGAAACCCGTGTGAAACCTATGAAACAGAACCTGTAAAACTTTACTGTGGGATATGAAACAAGCCTTGCAGAGACAGACAGGTGTGCTGAGTTCCTGGATGGGAGGACGCAGTATTGGAACCATATCAAATATGCCCAAATTCATCTAAAACTCAGTGTACTGCAGTAAGCATCCCAACCCAGATTTTTACAAAATTGACAAGTTGATCATGAAACCTTGATTTGGGAAAAGTAAATAGGAGCCAAAAAAGTTTTTTTTAGGAAAATGAGGGTGAGGGACTTACCCTTTACAAAAAATCAAAATACCCTCAAAATCTATTGAGTTGGCTAAAAAGTTGATTCTGTTTTAAGTAGAAGTAAAAGACATGTTTCTTATTTTCATGAAGAACTTCACTGAACATTGTATCCACTAACTGAATGAACTTTATGGCCAATCCAGTATAGTAATGAGAGTGTCATGATTGACTGGAAAGGAAAAAAAAGCATAGAAGAGACTAGAAAGACTATTAAAAACAGTTGGAAGTTAATGCTAACTTCTAATAGTGAGGTTTTCACATGTGGACGTCAGTCTAATTTTTAATGTTTAGAACACAATGATTTTTAAAAATATGACTTGGAAAAAAATTATAATGCTGTAACAAAAATCCTTCCATTCTCACCTACTTATTTATGTCAATAGGGTTTCTCAGTGTTTACATCTATAAAAATGAATGAAAAGTAAGTTTAATGTTAAATCTGTCTTATTCACGCAATGAGTAATTTTTATCCATAAGACTGGATAAACTGAATCTTACCTTTCTCCATCATTGAGAAACACATTTATAGCAGAATTTTATTTTTTAAGACACAAATCTGTCATATTGATAAATTTTGTTTTAGCCCAGATAATTCATTTAAATTTATACACATATTTTGTTACAGAGTATAGTAATTGAATAAACAAATGTTTTCAAGGATAAATGTTTTACATTAAGATAAAATTATGTGGGAGAAGTGAAATAGAAATATTAGTTTAAGGATATCAAAGAATGATACAAGGTCTTTGGCTGTTAAAGAAAAGGTGTCATATTTTGGGGACATAGATTTCATTTTCATATTTTTGTATACTGATGTAATTGATTCTGTGGCTTTTTTTCTACAATAGTTCCTATTGTGAGACTATAGCATAGTAGTTAAAAAGATAAAATTCCAGTGCCAGACTGGTGGTTTCCAATCATTGTGAGGTTGTACATTAGCTGTGCTCAGCTACTCAGCTGTATCAGTTTTCTCATCTGTAAAATGGGAGGAATAACATGACTTCCCTCACAGGGATGTTGCCAAGGATAAATGAGCTAGTAACAGGAAGATGCTTAGGACAGGGTCTGGGACACAATAAGTGTTATGGATGGACTTGCTATTATCTTTAAGAAATAGTGTGCCGCAGCTAAGAGTATCAGAGATGACTGATCTTTTAATAAGAAATATTTGATATGTGAACTGGTGTACAATCTGCTTAAATAACTAATAATGGCCATGCTATATGTTATTATTCATTCAACAAATATTAATAGTAACTTGGCTATTGGTTTGTGTTGGTCTATGTGATGCATCTTTTTGAAATGCTTTATACTTTTTAAAGATATTCACTCTATTTATTTATTTCTTTGGTTGTACCAGGTATTGTGCTTCCCTGGTGGCTCAGACAGAAAGGAATCTGCCTGCAATTCAGGAGACTTATGTTCGATCCATGGCTCAGGATGACACGCAGAATCTTTAACTGCAGCATGTGGGATCTAATTCCTTGACCAGGGATCAAAACTGGGCCCCCTGAATTGGGAGTACAGTCTTAGCCACTGGACCACCAGGGTAGTGCCTTTTATACGCTTCATAGCTACTAAAATAAACAAGTAACTTCTCTAACTGCTTAATGTATAATACATTTAAAGAAAATATACAAATCAAAATTTAATTCCTTCCAGCAATTAATCTGAAATCATATTTTACTGCCTAGTTGAATCCAAATCTTCCTTTTTTTTTTTTTGCATTCCAGTCCCCTATAATGAAAAGGACATCTTTTTTGGGTGTTAGTTCTAAAAGGTCTGGTAGGTCTTCATAGAACCGTTCAACTTCAGATTCTTTAGCATTACTGGTTGGGGCATAGGCTTGGATCACCGTGATATTGAATGATTTGCCTTGGAAACGAACAGAGATCATTCTGTTATTTTTGAGATTGCATCCAAGTACTGCATTCGGACTCTTGTTGACTATGATGGCTATTCCATTTCTTCTAAGAGATTCCTGCCCACAGTAATAAATATAATGGTCATCTGAGTTAAATTCACCCATTCCTGTCCATTTTAGTTTGCTGATTCCTAAAATGTCAACAAAGATCCGTCTAGTCAAGCCTATGGTTTTTCCAGTGGTCATGTATGGATGTGAGAGTTGGACTGTGAAGAAAGCTGAGCACTGAAGAATGGATGCTTTTGAACTGTGGTGTTGGAGAAGACTCTTGAGAGTCCCTTGGACTGCAAGGAGATCCAACCAGTCCATTCTGAAGGAGATCAGCCCTGGGATTTCTTTGGAGGTAATGATGCTGAAGCTGAAACTCCAGTAATTTGGCCACCTGATGCAAAGAGTTGACTCATTGGAAAAGACTCTGATGCTGGGAGGGATTGGGGGCAGGAGGAGAAGGGGACGACAGAGGATGAGATGGCTGGATGGCATCACTGACACGATGGACGTGAGTCTGAGTGAACTCCGGGAGTTGGTGATGGACAGGGAGGCCTGGTGTGCTGTGATTCATGGGGTCTCAAAGAGTCGGACACGACTGAGTGACTGAACTGAACTGAACTGACTGAAAATGTCGACGTTTACTCTTGCCATCTCCTGTTTGATCACTTCCAATTTACCTTGATTCACGGACCTAATATTCCATGTTCCTATGCAATATTGCTCTTTACAGCATCAGACTTTGCTTCCATCACCAGTCACATCCACAACTAGGTGGCTTTTTTTTTTTTCTTTTTGCTTTGACTCCATCCCTTCATTCTTTCTGGAGTTATTTCTCCACTGTTCTCCAGTAGGATATTGGGTACCTACTGATGTGGGGAGTTCATCTTTCAGTGTCCTATCTTTTTGCCTTTTCATACTGTTCATGGGGTTCTCAAGGCAAGAATACTGAAGTGGTTTGCCATTCCCTTCTCCAGTGGACCACATTAGGAGAATCCTGAGTGTTCATTGGAAGGACTGATTTTGAAGCTGAAACTCCAATACTTTGCCTACCTGATACAAACAGCTGACTCATTTGAAAAGACCCTGATGCTGGGAAAGATTGAGGGCAGGAGAAGGGGACGACAGAGGATGAGATGGTTGGATGGCATCACCGACTCAATGGACATGGGTAAACTCCAGGAGCTGGTGATGGACAGGGAGGCCTGGCGTGCTGCAGTCCATGGGGTTGCAAAGAGTCGGACACGACTGAGCAATTGAACTGAAACTGAAACTGAACTAAATCCAAATCACAACTCATGAACCCCTTTAACATTTTATAAAGACAAAAACAATTTTTAAAAGATTAAAAGGTGAAATAAATTTAAGGAAGGCTGGCTTATGTCAACTTACTAAAATATTGAATAAAAGTACAAAGTCATCAAATCACCTGCATTAAATTTTCTAGTTGGACTCCAGTACTATTTATGTGGCATTATTATGTAAAGATAACACTGAATGACAACATAGACATGCTTTTTCAACTGAATAAAATTTAACTATGTGCTTGGTCAATGCCATTGGGAGGTGCCAATGGATCCATGTTAACTTTTTGAAGCCACTAGTTTTCTGGGTTTTTTGTTTTGTTAATTGAAGTATAGTTGATTTACTATATTATGTGTTAGTTACAGGTGTATCAAGCCACTCAATTTATATTCAATGTACTGCAATAGTAAAGCACTGGGTTCTCCTTGGTAGCCTACGATGGACTGAAAATTCAGCCAGTGCTTTCCAGTCTGTACCATTAATGAGTTTTACAAAGTGTTTTACTCACTACAACAATAATTAGCTGTGCTTTTTTTCAAATTACTTTTTATTTGGCTGCTATTGGGTTACTTGGGGCGCATGAGATCTTTGTTGTACCATGCGAGATATTTTTGTTATGGCTGGACGGCTCGGTAGTTGTGGTATGTGGGTTTAGATGCCCCATTGTATGTGGAATTTTAATTCCCTGATGAGGGATCGAACCTGTGTCTCCTGCATTGGACAGAATCTTAACAACTGGGCCACTAGGGAAGTCCCTTAGCTGTGCTTTTGACCTTAAATAATGAATAGAATCTCAATTATTTTTGGAAGGAAGACAGACAGAGAACATCAATGCTTAAACTCTTTTGGGTTTGGGGGCATCAAAGAGAATGGGAAAAGTAGGGACTCTCCCCCAAAGAAATGCATATTCTTGCAAAACTGTGTAGCATTTCAGGGGATCTGAGTGATGTTTCTCAAAGTATTGTCCACGAACCCTCTACATCCAAATTTCTTGAGATTCTATTTAAAGGTCATTTCCTGAGTCCCACTCTCACTAGATTAGAATCTCACAGAATCAGGCCCAGAAATAGGACATTAACAATGTCCACAAGTGAGACTGTTTAAAAATAAACTTTATTTTTTTAATCAAAGGAAAACACACACACAAACACATTCATATGTATCATTTAAAAAGTCAAACAGTACTAAAAGGCTTATAATGAAACCCAGCAGCCTCCTACTCCACCCTTCCCCTCACCCAGGTCCAGCCGTATAGGCTGCAGCCTTCAACTTTTCTAGCTAGTTTCACTGATATCTTCCTGCATAACTTAAAAAAATGATACGCTCTGTCACTATTTCTTGATTTTCCAATTTAAGACTTTGTCTCCTGACCTCCTGCTATTGTGAGTAAATTGACTCTCCGCCCCTTACCCCAACTCTACTTTTTTTCTTCCCTCCCCCAACACAGTCACACATAATTTCTGTTAAATCAACAGCTGACGTTACATTAGTGGGACTACACAAATACTGTTCACTCAGTGACCAACAGCCAAGTAAAGCATTGCAGCCACATTTTTTCTTTTCCTGCCCAAGCATACTTTTTCTAAAGTTAATAACTGTCTCATTTTATCACTTGTTTGGTTTTCCAGCTACCTATTGTTCATTTTTCCCCAATGCTCCAGCATCTGTGCACATACTTATAAAGAATATATACCTGGACTTCCCTGGTGGTCCACTGGTCAAGAATCTGCCTGCCAATGTAGGGGACACAGGTTTGATCCCTGGTCCAGGAAGATTCCATGTACCACATGGCAACTAAGCCTGAGGGCCGTAACTACTGAGCTCGTGTGCTGTAACCACCGAAGTCCGGGTGCCCTAAAGCCCATGTTCTGCAATAAGAGAAGCCAATGAAGACCCAGCACAGTCAAATAAATAAACATTTACATAAATAAGTAATTTTTTTAAAGAATATATTCCTATGCTGGAATATTTATGTTCTGTTTTCCATAGCTGCCTCTTCCCTTCTCCTTCTTGTCCCTGGCCTGGCTGTTTTCTAGAAGCCCTGGCTCACTCCTTCCTGCGACCTTACTGCCTTTCTTCCTAGTATTATCTTGCCTTATCTTTTCTTTTCTTGTTTTAACTCCCTATTTTGCTAACATACCTCTTTCATCTGCCTGCGAAAGAATGGAGGTGCCATGTTTAAGAGCTTGTGTATCTAAAAATGTGTGTATTCTACACACATACTGAGTTATGGTTTAGTTTGGTCAAGGGTCCTAGGATGAAAACAGCCTTCCTGCTGAAAGTTTAAGTTGGGGCTTTGCTGTCTGCCACCATCAAGAGCGGCCAGGAATGACTCTGATGCTATTCTGAATCCTGGTCCATTTTTTCAGGATTAGCTTTTCTCTCTGAAAGTTTTTACAATTTTTCTCCTTACCTGAGATGTTCTGAAACTTATGATGCTATGCCGTGAAGTAGGATCCAAGAAAAATGTATTGTTCTAGGTGGGCCCTTATCCATATGGGGATGCCTACCTTTCAGTTAGGGCTTCCCTTGTAGCTCAGTCAGTAAAGAATCTGCCTGCAGTGCAGGATACTCGGGTTCGATCCCTGGGTTGGGAAGATCCCTTGGAGAAGGAAATGGCAACCCACTCCAGTATCCTTGCCTGGAAAATCTCATGGACAGAAGAGCCTGGTGGGCTGCAGTCCATGGGGTCACAGAGTCGAGCACGACTGACCAACTAACACTTACTTACCCTTCAGTTATGGGAAATTTTATTATTTCTTGGGTAATTTACTCCCCTCTGTTTTGTCTGATCTCTTTTCTAAAGGTCCTATTAGTAAGTTCCTGGATGAATTCTGTAACATTCTCGTCTTATCTTTTCAATTTATCATTTTTTCCAACTTTACACCTCAGTTCCTTTTACTGAGTGTTTTGTTTACATCATCATATATTTAATTTTTGAGAGCACCTTCCTGTTGGGTGTTCTTTTATTCATCGCTTGTCATTTTTGTATTACAGGCATATCTTCCTTTGTCCCTCACATGCTATTCATCAATCACAGCTTTTTTTAAAATTAATTACTTTTTGGTTGCATTGGGTCTTTGCCGCTTTCTGAGGGCTTTCTCTAGGTTTGAGGAGCAGGGGCTGCTCTTTGTTGCGGTGCTCAAGCATCTCGCTTGGTGGCTCCTCTTGTAGAGAACAGGCTCTAGGGTGGGCAGGCTTCCGTAGTGGTAGCATGTGGGCTCAGCAGCAGTGGCACATCAGCTTTGTTGCTTTGAGGCATGTGGGATCCTCCCAGACCAGGTATCAAACTCATGTCCCCTGCATTGTCTGGCAGACTTTTTTCCACTGTGCCACCAGGGCAGTCCCATCAATTACAGCTTTGAAGCCTGCATCTCCTTGCATTGTCTCTGTTCACCCCAGAACGCTTTTTTGCTTCTGTATTTTCCTTACCATGTTGCAGGTGTTCATCACACGGTTTGTGATTCTTGGACTTCTGTTCATACTGAAGAGTGAAACTCTAAACATTTTACAGAAGATTGTTGGTGTGGAGTACTGATTTGTAAAATCCATGAGCAGATGTTCTAGTAGAACGCTGGCCTTCCACTGGGCTCCCACCATCGCAAATGTCAGGAGAGCTTTTCTCTGCCACCATCTCTCTCTGTGAGCGAGGCACTCACTTGATGCCCCTCTTTGGTCTACGGATGGATGGACAGGGCCTGGTGGTGCAGGGTAAGGACAGAAAGGACCTGGGGTCTAACTAGTTCATGTGGAAACCCTCATCCATCCTTCAGGGACCTTCACCTCCCAATGGCAGAGGCTTCAGAGTCTCTGGGGGGACTGACAGGCATCTTCATTCTTGGGTTTGAACTCCTCCTCTGATCAATTAGTTACTCCTCCTGCATCCATTTTCCACCTTCAAACACTCGTCCTTGGCCAAATGTTTGTGGAAATCTCTCCCTCCCTTTGTTCTTGTTCCTTGCAGACCAACACCTTGGCTCACCTTTGTCATTTTAGTGGGCTTTGAAAAACTGGGGAGTAGGGCAAAACATTTATGGGCAAATCACAAGTTTAAGCAGAATTCTAAACTCTTGTGCAACAAACACTGGCTAAAGCATGGGTGGTATTGGAAAGCTGGATGACTACTGGCTAACTACATGAACTAGATAAATTCCTGTAGAATTAATGATTTAAGAACAACAAACTATACTGTTTGTTGAATTACTGACTTAGGCGCTCATCAGATCCACAAATAAAAATCCCTCTGAAACAAACAAATGAACAAAAGAGAGGAAAAAAAAAGAAAGAAAAAGGAAGGAAGGTAACAAATATATTATGTGTAGCTATTTCTATCTACCCAGGTTGCCGGATGAAAACATGACTATATTCATCTTTGTACTTTCCTGCATTCTCTAAATTTTATGCACTGTGTATGAGTGTGAATGAGCGCATGGGAGAGGTCCCAAGACCTCACCTATAGAGGTGAAATAAAGTCCACAGAATCTGAAAAAAGTGCTTTGATTTAAGAGGCTTTTATTGAGAGCTGGATCAAAGTTACACACCTTAGAGGCATTAATAAGCAGGTAAGTGTTACCTGAAAAGAAGCTGTCTTTTTAAAGTTTGGAAGAAGGAAGCATCTTGTGGGCAATTTTTTAAACTGAGAAGTAAAACTATCACATCAATGTTTTTACATTTAATTTGTTCAAAAAACCACATGCCTGATGCCTGCTATCTCACAAGATCCACAAATGGAGCTGGAGGTGCAAAAACCCATAATCCTCTGTTCCGTCAATAGTTGTATTCAAGGGACCGGGTCCATTTGGGTACTATTCCTCCAAATTTAGGAAAATGTGGAATAAAAAGTTGACTTTTTTATCTTTAAATTTATCGTAAAATTTAGTTCAAAATTATTACCATTCCTTTATTCTTACCTCCTGTTAATAATTTGAAAAATTGTGAAAAAAATATGAAAAAGACAGAACAGGTCCATTGGTGATGACTGTTTTATCTGGTACACCGAGGGTTAAGCAGGTAGGGTTTTTTTTTGGTCTCAAACGAGAAGCAATCCAGGACAGAAAACAGGACCCTCTCTTATATGCTGCTTTTGGCTTCAGATACAAGAACCGTTATCTCATCAAATGAGGGGGAAGGTTGGGACTATCATCTCATCAAATGAGGTACAAGGACTGTGCCTCAGTAATGTTACCGAGGGCCACACCTCTCTGCTCTGGCTGGTTTCATGCTCAGGCTGCAGAACAGCTATAGCGTTACATGCAGACAGACAACATCCAAAGGAAGAAAAACCCCCACCTCTCTCCTTAGTTCTCTACAAAGAGTGGGGAGACGTCCAGAATGTCTCCTCTGCCAGCTCCTTCCCCTCCTGCCTCCTTGCCTAGAATAGCCTCCCATCCCCCACAAGCTCACCTTGCAAAAGCAAGGGGATTACCCGTAGATCATTCAGACTCAGTTTGGGCACCGTTGGCTTGCCCTGAGGCACCCTGGGCTGGGAGAGGAACAGACACCTGAACAAGACTGGGCTTCTATTGGGAAGAATGGGTAACAGGTATCGGGTAGGCTAAGGGACGACGACAGTCTGGTCGTAGAAGCAACACACCTGAAGCAATTTGCAGAACTCACACCGATGCCAGGGAATGCGTACCAGGACTCAGGATGGACTAGGACAAGAAGTCAGCCTTGTCCACCTTAGTGCTGTTGTGTATCTCCAAACGTTCGGGATATTATTTGATTTCCTCCTCCTCCTGATGCCTACAGGATGAGCCAGTGAATGTGTTTTCCAAAACGGAGTGAGTAGGGTGGGGTGGGTGAGATGAATAGAAGGACCAGTGCTGGAGCCTGGGGTGATGTCAAGCCTCAGGAAGAGCCAGTGACCCACAGATGACAGGGGCATATGGACTTCAAAAAGGCCCAAGATGGCCAAGAGGAGAAATAATGAAAGTGAGGTGCTAGAGCTGTCCCGAGTTGCCTCCCAGAACTCAGTTCGTTAGGATTTTTATAACATTTTAAAATCCAAGGCAAGAGAGGTGTGGCCAAACTAGGATGAGGAACGATGTGGTGTTGAGAGGAAGCAAAGTGAGAAAAGGGCACCATTTCAGTTCCTTTTTTCTCCCCTGAGAACGTCCTTAATAGCTTTAAACGCACACTTTTTCTTTTAGAGCTGCCCAATCAGGTCCAAAATTGAAGATAATGGTGGGGCAGGCTGAGTTTTTAATTGCCTCTGGTGAGTGTTCCTGCACCCTAGGATGGGGCTGGGACAGAAACAGCCCTAGGAAGTGAAGAACGGAGGTCATGCCAAATTCCTCTACGGTATGCTGTTACAAAAGCTGCTATGCACACCAGAGTGTCCACATTTTACTTTCAAGAATAAAAGACCTGACTTCCCTGGTGGTCCAGTGGATAGGAAGCCACCCTGTCGCTCAGTGGTAAAGAATCCACCTGCCAATGCAAGAGACTCCAGTTCGATCCCTGGGTGGGGAAGGCCACCTGGAGGAAGAAATGGCAACCCATTTGAGTATTCTTGCTGGGAAAAATCTCGTGGACCTAGGAGCCTGGTGGGCTACAGTTGATGGGCTGGGAAAGAGTCAGAGGCTACTGAGCACACACAGCCAATGCAGGGGATACAGCTTTCCCTGGTCTGGGAAGATCTCACATGCTGCAGAGCATCTATGTCCCTGCACCACAACTACTACTGAGCCTGCGCCCTTGAGCCCTCAAGCAGCAACTACTGAAGCAAGAGAGCCTAGAGCCCTTGCTTCACAAGAGAAACCACCACAATGAGAGGCTCCAGGTCCTCAACAAAGAGTAGCGCCTGTTTGTTGCAACTAGAGAAAGCCTTTGTACAGCAACCAAGACCCAGCACAGTCAAAAATAAAACTAAAAGAATAAAAATTGAAAAGAATAAAAGACTTTTTCTGACCAAGGACATGGTAAGGGAGGGTGGTGTTTTGCAGGCTATGTATGACCCACAGCTTGTCTTTAAAATAAAGTCATAACAGATGAGACCAATACCTGGAATACCAGATACTGACCAATACTGGCAGTCCTGTGGGGTACCTGCTTTCAATAAACAGAGAGAACAGCAGAGCTGCAATCAGGGGTCTGTGTACACTCCATGGTGGGGAAGGATGAACCAGCAAGAACACTGAATCCACCATTTTAATGGTAAAAATCTGAAGGAAAAAAACAAGTTTCGATTTCTACCACCTTTCCCTTACCTTTGTAAATTTCATCACATCTTCACTCACAGCTAGTATCTCACCAAGGCTAGAAACCTATGCAATAAAAATTGATAATGCAAACTAAAATGGGCCCAGAAGAGATATTTTGAACTATTTCTATTCATGGAAATACATTTGCCTTTTTGAGTCTCCAGTGGTCCTCCCTCAAACAAGTCTGAGGTGAAGCACTCAGAGTCTGCTGCTCACGAAGGACACGTAGCAGGCAGAGTCGGTTCTCAGCTTTTTTTTTTTTTTTAAGCTGTGGAGCCAGCGTTATAAGGCTAAGGTCCTTCACAGCCCCAGGCTGGAGTGCTCACGGAGACCAGGTGGGGCCGAAAGGTAAATGAACTCAGGTACCATGGTTAAGTTCTCCCTTCCCCACATCA
Organism: Capricornis sumatraensis; assembly: GCF_032405125.1. Classification (NCBI taxonomy): domain Eukaryota; kingdom Metazoa; phylum Chordata; class Mammalia; order Artiodactyla; family Bovidae; genus Capricornis; species Capricornis sumatraensis. The sequence goes on along the minus strand of NC_091085.1, from coordinate 47,311,835 downwards.
AACATCGTCTGCCGTTGGTAACAGACTAGGATGTGGTCTGTTAAATATCAGGAGTGCAGTCCCTTGCCATAAAATAGCGTAAATTCCTAAATCCATGTAGTGAATTCCACGTGCTTTTTAATTTCACGTGCAACTTTTTATGTAACTATGGAAATGGTGGCCCAAGACGCCAAACAGCAAATTATACGACCCAGTTTTTTAAATAAATGAAAAAGAAAATTCACAAAAGCAAGCCCATACGGCAGATGTACCGTACCCTGGGTGTGGTGAGAGTCCACTCAAATCCCAGAGCACGCCTCCGGGGAACGAGCCCGCGCACCTGCACAGGCAGGACCCAAGTTCAGGGGCTTTGTCTCCAAACAACAAAGACCCGCCCTGCAGCTCTCCAGCGGCTTCCAACTGACCCCTGCAGCCTGGGGAACCCCGGCATCCCGCAGAGCCGCGTACCCCCGCCCCACCCCCACGGGACGCTGTCCCCCACCCGCGGCCCCGCCCCCCCAGCGCGCCACTACCACCAACCCGCCTCCACTCCGGGCCCCGCCTCCGGCCCCGCCCCCTGCGCCCCTGCCTCGACCTTCCCGGCCCACCTGAGCCGCCACCCGACTGTCCCCCCTGCCCCCTTAAGCGCTGCGCCCCTCCTTCGCTGTGTCCCCTTTAAGCGTCGTGCCCCACCCCGTGGAGGCTCCTGCCTCCCACGCTCCCCCCCCTCGCCCCGGCCCCTTTAAGCGCCGCGCCCCCACCCACCCGCGAGACCCCCGCCTCCCGCGCCCCTCCCCCGGTCCCCGGCCCCCGCCCCGCGGTTCCGGGGCCGGGCGGGGTCCCGGGGCCAATGGCTGCCGCGCGGCGGCTGCGCTCCTGCCGCGCTCCTCCCGCGCCGGCGGCGGCTCCTCCCGCGGGGAGAACTGTCAGCGCGCGGCGGCGGCGGGCCAGCCCCGTCATATGACCGGCCGGCGGTCCCGGCGCCGAGCACAGCTCCTCGCGCCGCGATGGCCCCGCCGCCGCCCCCGGCCGCGCGCTGAGCCGGGCTGAGGCCGTGGAGCCGCAGCCGCAGCGGAGCCGCAGCGCCATGGCCCCGACCCTGCTGCAGAGGCTCTTCAACAGGAAGGGCGGCGGCGGCTCCGCGGCGGCGACTGCCCCGGGCCGGGCGCCCAGGGAGGGGCCAGCCTTCAGGTGAGGGGCCGGGGACAGGCGGGTGGGAGGCGGAGGGGAAGGGGATGGGGGAAAGGAAAAGGGGACGGGGTCTCCCAGGCCGCCGCCGCCGGCCACGAAGCCCCCGCCTCCGGCACCGCAGGCCCTGGTCCGCGCGGTCACTGGCCCCCTTCCCGCTCGCGGCTGCCGGGACTCCCACGGTGCCGCCCGGGGGTCTGGGGGCCGCGGTGGGGGCCGGGGCGCCGCTTCAGCCCTATTGTGTCCGTGACTCTGCTCTGAACTTGGAAGCGCGCGGCGGCACGAGCGCGGCACCCTCCTCCTCCCTTGTCGGGGGACCGGTTCTCGGACGCGTGGATGGTAACGTGTCGTTTCTCCGTTGTGAGAGGCCGGCGGCGCGTGGTGTGTGCGGGGCCCGAGATGCTCTAGGAAGTGGCCGAGGGAGGGGGGCTAACAAAGCTGGGGCGTGTGTGCTCGGACCTGCCCTCCCAACACGCGACCCCGGAGACGCGCCACTCGCCCGGGGGGCGCGCTGGCATCTTGGGTGCCTTAGGTTGATTTCTCTGGTTCGTTTCCCCGACAACCTCGTGCGGCGGCTAAGACCATAATTCCCATTTTACAGCCGGGCAGACGTAAAGTCGCAGAGAACCGAGCAGCTTGTCTGGTGTCTGAACTTGTATTTCACTCGAGTTGTGTGATGAGACAGTCCAGTCTGAAATCTCTAGGCTCGTCTGCTTTCAAGGGCCCTTTTAAAAGAGGCCTTCTTATATTGCCTCTCAGCACGCTTACGTTGAGAAGTTCATTTCTTTCCCCGTAACTGTTGTTTTCCAGCAAGTATTTTAGTGAGCACCTACTTCCAGTCCTGACACTTTCGGCTAAAATGTCTTGCAAAAAGAGTTTAAAGTCTTCCTCTCTGTGCACTAGGTCTAGACTTAGTGTAATAAGCCTTTTAAAAGTTTTAAGTGAAACTTTGAATGCATTTTGGACTAAGTTTTATGCTCTAGATTTTGCTTTTCTTAAATTCCACTCACTGAAAGCGCACAAAGCCCCTGGTTGCAGTTGCGTGAATATTACCAGTATTTAGTGTCTGTGATGTGTGTGTGGGTGTGTGCTGTTGTTTGGAAGGTAAATTGTTAAGACTTGACACACCTTCGTTAAATTCTCCCGTGTTCTGCAGGTGAACTGAATCGTTAAAATTCGAGTAGGGCATTCTACGCCTTTCACTGCTGTGGGTCCTAGTGATGCTCTGTTGCTTCTGGGAGCGGTAGAATTACTTCAGGCTCAGGGTGTGTAATTTCTTCTCTTCCTCCCAGTAACCCAGACTTGGTGGAGGGGGGCAAAGGCTGGAGGGAACAGGGCATGAGTTACAACTGTCTTTGCTTGAGCAGCCCTTGTCTAGGGTGTGGAGAGCCCCAGATGCCTGGCCACGGTTTGCCATGCTCTCTGCTCACTTGCCCACCAGTGTTTCCCTCCATCCACAACTGCATTGGAGTGTATTTTGAACCAAAAAAATACTGTGGCTATATTTAGGGCCTGGCCATATTAGGGAAACTGATTCTAACTTGGTGGGAACATTTTCAGTATAGTGTTCTGACTTCCTGTCAGTGTCTAGTGAAGAACACAAAATTGGGCCAAGGACTGGTTATGGGTTTTGTCTTTGTTGACTGCTTTAGGATTTTCTGCAAGTTTTGGAGGTAAATGTGTTGAAGAGAATTGGTGATCGCAGGACCCTTCGGCAGTGTGTCTGCTGTGGGCTCACCTTGGAAAAGGTGAAGTAAAGACTCAGGAAGATGAGGGCAAATCAACCATGACATGTCACATTGACCCGGGGCACCCGGGTGAGTCTTTCCTCCTGCTTTCTCATCTGACTTAACTCTCAGATGCTGTGAAGCCATCAAGTGTCCTGCTCCTGCCCTGTATAAGATTTAACCAAATAGGAGATGGCTTGTGCTTTCAGGGGAACGGGTACCTCAAACAGGTAATGAGCTGCCCCTGGGGGCTCTGTGGTTGTATAGATTTCCAGAAGTTAAGGTGTAAACCTTACCTTAAGCCTAATGTGAATTTAGTGTTTTTCAGTGTGTTTAATTACAGGAGGTAACTTGTAGATCTTGAGAAGGAAAGGAAGATTCAGGTAGGCTTTGGGGGCAGTTCTGTAGATTGCTATATATTTGGGGAAAAACCTAAGTAAAAATAAGGTCCAGTTTATAGATATACATATTTTTGTTTTAGAGATTTTCTATATCTTCTTGCAGTGATGGACTTCCGCTAGTTATTTTAAACTTTTCCCCACTCCTCTGCGGTCTTGCTCTGGATAGTGCTGTGTTAACCGTGGGCCTCGCCACGTCCCTGACTTCCCAGCTGTCTTTATGTCCCTCCGGTTCTCTGGAATTTATTAGAGAGGAACTTTGAGGACCAGGGTAAGTAGCTTACCTTGCAGGTCTTTTTCAGATCTTTGTACTTCCTGGGGTTCCACCTGCAAAGAATCATCACATTTGAGATTCCGTCTTAGGTGTATTTCTTTGAGGATCTTGACAGGAAGCCCTTTTCATAGCTTTGAGGAAGGAGCTTGCTAGGAAAACAGGAAAAGAATCAGAAGAGATTGAATTTATAAGTTTGAGAGAAGGAATTATGATTATGGTTTTTGTGAAGTGTAAGCTCCATTTAAAGTTATAAAGTTGCATTATGGTTGCATTTGAAAGAATTTTTTTTGCTTTCACTTTTAACTAATTCACACACACACACACACACATGCACACGCACACGCACACACTTTTGAATTTTTTCCAGAAGGATAAATTAGAACAAAATGAGGTTATGTGTCTGGCAGCTCAAATGAGAAATAGAATTGGATTCCTGGTTGCCTTGCATCTCAGATCAGCATGTTCATTTTAGGAACTTTTAAAAGCCAAGATGTGTCCACCAACTTCTTGCATGTCTGGTTCAAGTTTGAAATTTTATCTTTTTTAAAAAATGTTTCTGGTAAATTAGTGGACCAGTTTCCGCCACAGATGTGTGTGCAAGATGGAGGCGGAAAAGATCATGGGTTATCCAGTGTCTTTATTTGGGACCAGGTAGATGAAGTAAGCATGTGTGTCTCCTGGGACGTGAGGGGTCAAGAGAGCGTCTCAGCCGCTTGGCCACTGACTGTGTAAGGGCTGGGAAGAGACCCCCACCCCCACACCCTTCCAGTCCTGAATATTTGAGGTCACATTGCCCAGTTCCTGCTAATCCACGTCTCTCACGTTTAAGTCACCTGCTCCAGGGTTAGTATAATTTAATCCACTTATCGTTATCTGAGAGGGTCTGATGCTTAGCTCCTGGGTGTGTGACTTTGAGCTCCACCTGTACATACTGGGGTAGGACATCTAAGGACAGCAGGTCCTACACCGACATGCATCAGCAGCAGAGAACACACTGGAAACTGTAACAGGAAGATAATTCAGACGTTGATAAGGAGCACACTCTTGCGTTAAGTACCTCTCTGAGGACACGCTGTTCTCATCCTTGCTGTGACTGAGGGCCAGGCCAGGAGTTACTCTTCCCTCTAGCAGGAGGGCTTCCCCCTGCCCGCCCGCCAGCTCTCAGGACGCTAGCATCTAATGAGATTTTCCTGGGGTAAGGGAAGAATATTCTGGAAAAAACACAGCTCCACTACACCACATGTTTAATGATCTTTTTAATAAGACATGTGACACATAAATCATACGATTTGTCAGTACACCCACCCCACTGCATTGCCTGGTCCTGAGCTGGGCCCTGGAGGGTGTTAAGGATTTGGGGTCAGAGTCCAGCTCATATGGTGGGTTCCGTTCAAATCACCTGGAGGACCAGTCAAGGAGGCCATCGGTTTCATCCTGCTTTGTGCCACCATGTGTGCGTACAGACCTGCGTGTCTCTCTGTTTCTCTGGGCCTCAGTTTTTGTCATTTGTAAGTAAGGTGATTGCACCCTTCCTGTGTAATAGGGTTGCGATAGGGAGGTAATATATTTGAAAATCTTGTGAAAAGAGTAAAATGCAGTACAAAATGATTTTAAGTATTACCAAGGGCCTCTTAACTCGTGGAATTCAGTATCACTCATATTGAGGCTTTACAAAAACTGAGCTGTTTTTCAGAGGCTGATTTCTCCTTTAATTAGTTGGGATACTTGGGACAGAGCTGAAGCAACTTGTTATTACTTCTCTTTTTTACCTCGATGGTGTTGGTCATGAAACAGATTGAATTTTCAGAGGAGTGCTAAGACCCTCATCGGATCTGGATGCAGGTGGCTGGGCGGTCAGGATTGGCTTTAGGAATGTGGTATGTTTTTCAGAATTATTTACAAGTTTTTCCTATCAAGAATAAAATCTTATTTAAGTGGAAAGGAAAAATTTGTTAGGTGAAGTGATACAGCTGGCTGGTGGATGGCACTCTGCAGCTGCCAAATCTTTATTTTTTGACTCTCTCTGTGTACATGTATGTGTATGTGTATGTGTATGTGCGCATGCAAAGGTGTTCTCTAGAAAAAGTAAAAACAATATAAACTTGTGAATGATATTGAAGGTAGGTGTGGGACCACACACGTGGGAAGAGGGTGAGCAGTCCTGCTACCTGGATTTTAACAGCAGTGGTCAACCAGGGGGTGAAATTTTTATTTGATTCTTCTCTGTTTTATATTTGGTTGGTATTCTGGGTTTTGCTCTAACGAATTTGTGTTACTTTTGTGATTTAAGTTATTTCAAATGTTAAGTAGGCTCTGGGGTATTTTCCATTGTGAGGTAGGGATTAAGTGTAAGATTTGCTGAGAAACTCGATTTGTATAAAAAGTCTTTATAGATTTTCTCTTCTTTGCTAAAATAACTGGTAGTTCCTGTTATTGAGAGTAATATGCTGTTAATTTTAATGTACTTAACACCTAAGTTCTTGATGATCCTTAGGAGGCCAGTTTAATTGGTGAAGTTGATAATTGAAGGCGATATTTGTGTGCACAATTTTTACTAGTGGGGCAAGTTTCCTGCCTCCCCCAACCTCAGCCAGCATGGTGTCCACCAGGGCTCAGGAGCTGCAGCCAGGTCCCCAGGTGATCACCTGGATTAAGAGAGATCTAACTAAGATTTATTTGAAGTGTGTTTGGAAAAAAGTAACACAACTTTTTAGCTTTGGGGGAAGCTTGAGTAAGTTTAAGGGGCTGGGATTGGATGTTTTTAAAGCTGAGAAATGTATTACAATTTTAAGTTCTGAATGTGAAATGGTCGTGTTACATGTTGTCATTTGACTTAGCAGGTGGTCTGAGAGATGGGCCGGGCTCACGGTTTTTTAAAGCACAGAGGGTAGAGGTAAAGAGGGGCTGATTTTTGCCACCGTGGATTTGGGTTGTGTTTCCCATGGTCTGCCCATCAGATCAGCCTAAGGAAGCCCCTGCAGTTGTTTTTCCTTGGCAAAGGAAGTCGTAAAAGATTGTCCTTGTGTTCCTGAAATGATCTGGCTGTTGGTGTGAACTCCCGGTGGGTGAATCCGATTTGAGAACTTGTGCTGTGCAATTTCCCCAGACACTGTTTTTCTTGGTGTGGGCACAAAAGAACACATGTTTTATCCTGATTGTCCAAGTCCCTTGCTGGCATGAACGATTAGGCCTGCACCATGAGATCACGTCCTTGGCTGTAAAAGTCAGTCTTTCCCTTTGTGGATAAGAATGCTAAAATATCTGGTGAGTTCCTACTTACCAAGTGTTCTTCTTATCTTAGGTTTGTGAGAAATGATTCTTACATAAAAGAGGAAAAACAGGATGGACTTTTCCAGCTAACTGGGCATGTAATGGTGACTTCCCTCAACCCCACCCTGTCTGCAAGTGGAACATCCATGACTCACCGCTCAGGCCACACAGACACTCTTTTGCAGCGTATGCTGGTGGGGGCAGGATGGGGGTGCAAGGGGGTGGGCTGCTGTCCCTCTGTGTTCAGCCAGAAGTGTCCAGCTGCCTCTGTGATGGACTCCTGGTAAGGACAATGTGCCATCTCACACATCATGCTATTTTTCTTATTGCACTTTATGTTTGTGCTGAAATAACACAATATATTAAGTGCAATAAATGCAACCATTAATACTCTGATGTTTGGGGTATATGTTAGATGGCAGGTACTTTCTGTTACATGAGATTTCAGTATTAGTGTGAGTCTGGATCCCCCGCTATCATGTTTCTCTCTAACTGTGTGCTTTTCATTCATAGATACCTTTGGAATATTTTTCTAGTTATTTGTCCCTGAATCTTGCTTCATATGTAGATCATGCTCTGGAATTTGCACCCAGTGTTGTGTTATGAAGAGATAGGTGCCTGCTTTATGAAGATGATTTTATCACCACACTTAACTCATTTTCATCATCATATAAGAGCATTTCTGTATTTGAGGTAATACACTTTTAAATCAGTGACTACTAGTGTCTGATAATATATGGATGTCTACTTGAAAATGACCACCAGTTCATACAGAGTGGTCACTGGGGCAGTAGAAATTCATCCTCCAGAGCTGATGGGGGTTGAGGGCAAACCTGCGTATCTGGTGGGAACCTCAGTCGAGTTTCTAGTGAGGATAGTTGTATGTTGGATATTAATAATGTAACCACGCATCCATCACATATGGACAGCCTAAGTAAACTGTGTGTTGAGGATAGAAGGATTTTTCTAGGGAAATTGATAGTCCATTTATTTGAATATACCCTAGGTTACATTGTGTAATCCAGCAGTCCCCAACCTTTTTGACACCAGTCATGGGATTCGTAGAAGACAGTTTTTCCATGGACCAGGGGAGTATGGGATGGTTTTGGGACGATTCAAGCACATTACATTTATTGTGCATTTTATTTCTATTATTATTACATCAGTTCAACCTCAGATCATTAGGCATTAGATCTGGGAAATTGGGGATATCAGTAATGGATATCAGTAGAAATGGAATATATACATGAATTTACTTGACAATTTAGCACAACCCAAGAAATATACTAACTTTAGAAGTATCTGGTTTTCCTTGAAGAAAGTGTACTCGAGACCCTATAATGCTAAATGCTGCACTGCTGAGATTTACTTGTCAAACAATCACTGTTTCATTTTATTTAATTGTGACCTACTCTGACAAAAATGTGTGTGTTTAAATGTTGTATCCATGGGACTTTTCATAGAACATATTTTCATTTATTTTGATGGTTTAACAAACAGAAAACTAGCATTTGCTTACAAGTACACATATGTCAGTTAGATGGAATTTGGATTTTTGCATTTCATTGGTGAATTTTGCTCACTAAACTTTTTGTTCAGTTGTCATGGCAACTGTGTTTCTTCACAAGTTGGAGACAACTTAGACGTTAACCTGCATATTCCTCAGAGATGAAACAGGTGTTGATTTAGGATGTGTTAGCAAGAAGCAGCAAAATCACCAGTCTAATCAGTTCTGCCTTTGACACCTTACACGTACTGCAGATTGCCAACCACCTTTCCCTGATGTACCCAGAAAATGGAGTGTTTTGTTCTGTCATATGGTTGAAACCTTTGGAGTAATGGGAAGACATGAGTGTGTTTGATTTCATCTAGCTCTTATTTGACTATCCTCATTTACTCAAGTTCTCTTCTAAAACAGGATTGAGAAATAGTAACAAAAATATCATTTAGCCAATTTAAGCATACATTTGAGTAATTGAATGAAACAAGAAAGCATCCATGTTGTGGTTAGATATGGGAATTCTAATCCTAGCCCTCCTGTCCCAGCTGTAGTGCTTAGTGCAGGGCCTGGCAGGAAGCTGTACTTAAGTGCTTGTTAGAGGAATGAATGAGTGAATGAATGAATGAGACTTTTGCAAGCAGAGGATCCTTAAAGATTCTCTGGTATTCCAGAACTTGATCTCTTGATAGACTGTTTTTTTTTTCCTTGATGTTTCTGATATGCGTTTTGTCATTTGTCAAAGGAATCTTGTTATAGACAATGCGGTTTCCTTCTTTCCATTAATATGAATGAATTCTTTTTCTGATATAAAAATAATGAGGTAGATACTCTGAAGGGACCTGCCCTCTCCTTTAAAAACAAAGAAACATAAAAAAGACACTTAAGGGACTTCCCTAGTGGCTCAGCGGTAAAGAATCTGCCTGCCAATGCAAGAGACACGGATTTAATCCTGGATCTGGGAAGATTCCACGTGCCACGGAGCAACTAAGCCTATGCACCACAACTATTGAGCCTGCGCTCTAGAGCCCGGGGACCGCTGCTGAGCCCATGTACCACAGCTACCGAAGCCTGTGCGCCCTGGAGCCCATGCTCCACAAGAGAAGCCTTGACGATGAGAAGCCCACACTGCAGTTAGAGTGTAGCCCTACACTCTACACTCACTACAACTAGAGAAAGTCTGTGTAGCAGTGAGGACCCAGTGCAGCCAAACCGAAAAGTAAATAAATAAAATGATCAAAATGACACTTAAGTAATACATCTGAGACTTAGTTATGAAACTTCATAGCTGTTGAAAGCCGCCTATAGGAAAAGTATTTGACAGTATCTGTAAACCTCTGAATTACTAGCAAACTGCTATAAAACTATCCTATGCTATTTAGCATTATTGAATTTTTGTGTGGCTTGGTAAAACTGAAATACATTATAGAATGAAATTAGCTAAGTGCCTCTTTCAAACAGAAGATACAGCACATGTGCTCAGGCACTTTAGTCTTGTCTGACACTTTGTGAACCTGTGGACTATAGCCCACCAGGACCCTCTGTCCCTGGGATTGTCCAGGCAAAAATACAGGAGTGGGTTGCCATCCATTCCTCCAAGGGGTCTTCCCAACCCAGGGATGGAACCTGAGTCTCCTGCGTCTTCTGCATTGCAGGTGGATTCTTTACCACTGAGCCACTAGGAAACTTAATTCTAAAAACAATGTTGGTATTCTAAATCCTCAGAGATGGTGTTTGCAGGCTGCAGGAAGTAAGTGCTTCAGAAAAAAAGATGGCATCTTCTTTGCATTCCATGCATGATGTTTCCAGCTGAAAAACTCATTTAAAATGGGTTTAAACACCTGGCATGCCCTTTAGGAAGTGATGGCCCAAACTGATGTGTCATTGGCAATGGCTTCAGTGAGTGGGGAGGGAAGCCACGAGCAAACATTTCCCTGGCTTAGCAGGCAGTGCTGTTTGCTTTAGGCTGGTGCACTGGTTGCCAGGGCCGCACGAGCCCGCAGAGGGCTAGGAAAGCTGCCTGGTCTCTTCCGTGTGCACAGGGCCCCGTGGAGACCCTAGGAACACCTTGACCTGGAACACTGTGTGCCACTTAGTGCCACGAGCTCCTGAGAAACAGCTCGCAGATTAAATTACGATTGTGTTCAAGGTTAACTTTTAAATGCACCTGATGAAAAATCAAACAGTATAAAATGGTATACATTGAAATACAAGTTTCTCACTTCACACCCCTAATCCCTAATCTCTCTTTCCAAAGGCTACCGTTATTATTTTTTATACTTTTATTTCTTTTTATTTCTGGCTGTGCTGGGTGTTTGTTGCTGCATGGGTTTTCTCTAGTTGTAGCAAGCAGGGGCTACTCTTCATTGTAGTGCATGGGCTTCTCATTGTGGTGACTTTTCTTGTTGCAGAGCATGGGCTCCAGCGTGCTCTGGATTCAGTGGTTGCAGCACGTGGGCTCAGTGTGTGCGGATTCCTGGACTCCAGTTGCACAGGCTCTGTAGCTGTGGCACATGGCCTTCGTTGGTCCTTGGCATGCGGAATTTTCCCAGGCCAGGAATCACACCCGTGTGTCTCCTACACTGGCAGGTGGATTCTTTACTACTGAGCCACCAGGGAAGTCCAGGCTACCCTTATTATACCAGCTTCTTTTAGTTTATCCTTCTGGAAATATTCTGTGCAGACATAAGGAGAAACATCCCCTTTCATTCACAGAAACGGTAGTTGCTATACACACCGTCCAGCATATTGCTAATACCCGCTTAGTTTCCGCTGACTGAATGCACAGAGAAGACTTTATTTAACCCAGTGGTTCTCTGTCTGGCTGGACATTACAGGGCACCAGAAAGATTTAAGTGCCCAGACCATTCTCTGAGATTCCAATTTCATTAACCCTGGATGTCTATGGTTTGTCTTTATGAACACCCTACAAAGGTACTTTTAGTGTGCGGTCAAGTACACAGCCCTCTATTGATGAATGTTTAGATTGTTTTCAGTCTTTTTTTTTTTTTTATTAGAGATGGTGACCATCCTGGTCAGAAGATGTTTATGCAGAAGCTCAAGTATCTTTCTAGGGTTAGGATCCAGGGTGGAATTTCTGCCACATCACTCTCCGGAGATGCTGCACCTGCCTACGCTCCTAGCCGTGTAACTGTGTGTAACACTAGAGTGGCTGGCTAGTGGAGGCAATTGAAAGTGCCCTGAAGAAACCGTGCCCGTGGGTGGACTGTACCTTCTGCCTGGGAGTTATTGACCCTCTGTCTAGCTTGTGCTTTGGGGCCAGTATGATTTAAAAGAAAAATGTTCTCGGCATGAAGGTATTAAAAAGAAAAACAAAAAAAAACCCTTTCATACCTGGAGATGTTCTTTAAGCATGATTCTTATGATGATAAAAATCTAAAAGAATTATGATTGTTGTCTAACGGCTGGAAAGTAGTTAAATTGTGATGTTAGCTTCATAGGATATTATATAATGATTAAATGATTATGGGGACTTTATTAATATAATTAAATTAAGTATTTTAATACAATATATAAGATATATTAATGCATATTTAATATAGCAACAAATACATAAAATACTAAATATATATCATGTTGATTATAACACATGCTACATAATATACATAAATAGTGATATACTTATATAAATATACATATAAAATGTTACAGTTATTATTATAATCAAATATTAGATATGGTAAATAAAAATCTCAAAATCAATTGGTTCCTACAATATGAATATATTAGTAAAATATGTCAATGTATGACCAATGTATGTAACAGAAAAATACAAGAGTTGATGTGAAGGGGTAATGACCTTGTAGGTAAATATTCTTTTTAAAAAATTCATTTATTATAAAATCGTATGGGCAATAAATAAAAATTAAGAATAATTCTTTCATAATGCAAATAGCCATTTGTGGTTTTAAAAATATGTTTTTGTATTCTGAACCTCATTAACTATGGACTATCAGTGTACGTGGTGTGTCTGCAGTCTTTCAAGTTGCCTGTAAGTAGCTGCTTCTCTGCAGTGTTAGAGGAGCCCCCAGTGTCTATGGAGGAGGGACCATTTCCTGTGCACTAGGAACCGTGCTGCCTCGTCTTTGCTTACATCCTCTTGCAGTTACCCTTTGACAGTGGGTATTTTATTAAGTAGTTTTTAGATAAAAAGTTGTAATAATCTACAGATAAAAACTGAGGCTTGCTGGAGATCAATGTCTGGTTAACTAGTGGCCCTGTGAATTTAAAACCCAATTCAGTACATGGTCTGTATTCCTTCTCTACATGTTAACATTTGAAGTTCCTAAGAGGTTTATAAGGAAGTGTGAGGTCTAATATTTCTAGGGAGCTTCCCATTTAACTGTGCAATGATAGATACCAAGTTTAAGAGCTAACTGGTGGTACAAAGCAGTGAGTAGAGCAGGACCAAGTGTACTGTCCTGTTCAGATGGCAGGTAGGACTGAGGGCTCTAGTCTGGCTGCTTAGAGGCGGCTTCACCCAGGAGTTAAGACCTGAGGGGTAGGACTCAGGGCTGGAGAGGCTGAAGGTGCGTCACCTCGGCAGTGTTCCTGGGTTAGCGAATGGACCAGATTCTTTGAAGTTAGAGTGTTTCCGGGAGGCAGGATCCACTGGCCAGAACGTGCAAGGCCTTGCAAGCATTATATACATGTTCAGTTTTAAATTTCGGTGGCCCCAAAGAATAAGTGGAGGTCCTCAATCTGTACTTGGAAGGTTAATAGAAAGAGTAGGAAATCCGTTGTGGATTTGTATTCTTGAGTTCAAAGCCAGCTCCCCCCACTTATATCATAGGGCACACCTGTCTTGGTTTTTCCTCCAGTAAAATGAATGTAAGATGGCTTTTCTTGCAGGGTCCCGGGGACTAGAGAGCGCACATCAGCTACACCTGCTACACAACACTTAGCACCTGTCAGGCCTTCCATTCACAGCAGGTCTTGTCACTCTCAGAGTCCAGTGTTGTCTGCTTCTGCTTCCAGCTCCTCCAGCTTCTTCCCTGTGCTAATCCCGACTCTGGGTGATGTCCAGACTGTGGGGAAGTGGCAGGTGGCTTGTCTTCATCAGGAGGTGATGTTCCTTCCCCGAAAGCACTGGGGAGCCACTGCAGGTATGAGCAGCGGTGGGTGAAGCAACGCAGCACAAATACTTTCACTTAAATTTTGGTGCCAGATCCAGATCAGTGCAGTTTTACTGTGTGTGATATTCCTTAGTCTCCCCCGCATCCCCAGCCCCAGGCTTCTCATCTCTGAAGGGAAGAGCAAAATGGATACAAGCGGTAATATCACGGTTCCCCTTTATGGTTCCCCTCGCAGCTCGTGGCAGAATCCATACATGTAGGGAGTTCACTCTCTTTTTTTTAAAACTCTTAAGAATCTGTTACTCACGTAGTTTTTTTTTTTTTTAAGATTTGTTTATTTTTGGCTGTGCTTGGGTCTTTGTTGCTTCTCATGGCTTTCTGTAGTTGCAGTGACCGGGGACTGCTCTATTTTGGTGTGTGGACTTCTCACCGTGGTGGCTGCTTTGTTGAGGAGGAGGACGGGCTTCAGGGTGCGTGGGCTTAGTTGCCCCACGGTATGTGGGATCTTTGTGGACCAAGGATCACACCCATGTCCTCTATACTGGCAGGTGGATTCTTAACCACAAGACAATCAGGGAGCCACACTGTCCCCCTTTTAAAGTAAAGGCTTTTTTAAGAGCAGTTTTAGGTTTACAGTAAAACTGAGAGGAAGGTCCAGAGGTTTCCACTTTACCCGAGTGGTATTTTTTTTTTTTTTTTTTTTACCAAGGGCCAACCCATCTCCACACACCGTCATCACAAAGCCCTTAGTTAACTTTCAGGTTCATTCTTGGTGTTGTATGCTCTGTGAGTTTGGACAAATGTGTAATGACACGTTTCCATTGTTGTAACATCATACAGGGTATTTTCATGGTCTTAAAATCCTCTGTGCTCTGCCTTCTCCTGCCCCCTCCCACTCCCAGGCATCTCTTTTCATAGCCCAAGAGTTTCTTTTTTTTTTTTCCCTAAGTGGTTTTCCAAGTTTTCTGAAGAGCTGAACAGTTTCCTAAAATTACAGACCTGTACCAGGGAGAGGAGATTGCATTTGAACATGAGTTAGATTTTTACAAACAGAAAAGGGATGGGCAAGGGGAAAGACAGAGGCATTTGTCTCAGAAACTAGACAAAGGGAAAGCTTCCAGTTGTCTATAATCTCACCTAACTGAAGCGCTAAATACTGACCCTAATTGCAGTGGCGGTGGAGGTGGTGGGGATCTTAATGTCAAAAACCCGCGCCCTCTGCCTCCTCCGGCTGACACTGTTACAGGCTACCTGGTGCCTGGAGATGCAGCCCACCCACAATTCACAGCCTGTTGGGCATCCTGTCTTCCTTCTTCCAAGCCACCTCCTTCCCACCCAGGTGGTGCTGGACTTTGTTCTCTCAGCTGATGACCGCCTGCTGCTCCGATTGCTGCAGCCAGGATGGAGTTTACAGCCTGGACCATAAAAGTCAATATTGTGTTTAACACAGCGGTAGCCACGTGAGTTGTCCGAAGCTTGCCTTGACCGCTAGCATGTTTGGTAGCTGTTTTAACAGCAAGGTTCTCAGTGAGCACTGGATTATAAGGATTGTCATGGCCCAATCAGCAGACTGTGGTAGGTAGCATCCTGGAGGGAGGTCCTGTTCTGTGTTAGACCTCTGCTCTCTCCCCGTGTTTTAGAAAGCTTTGTGTGCAGAGCCCTTGGGCTCCAGGACTCAGAGGTACTGGTGGGGGTGGGGGTAGGCAACAGTTATCCTTGAGGGTAAAATAACAGGATTGCTCCTCCCCATCTGAACAAATCCAAAGTATTGTTAAACTGTCAGTTATCACCCCTCTGCTCAGAAGATTCACCTTTTCTTCTCATCCTAGAAATATCTGAGCTGTGGGACCTTGATCATCTCTGCCCTGAACACTGGGACAAGCAGGCTTCATAATTTTTTTTATTTTGCTGGCTGACATTCTCAATGAGGGTCTTTCCTCACCATCAGATTAATTTCCACATGGCCTTTTGGGGTCAGAGGAAGAGGTCGCTGACCTACATTGGTTTAGGCCCTGAGATCCACACAGAAGGTTTTCTCCATCAGCTCCTGTGCAGTTCCAAGCCCGGCGCAATCCAGCTTCCCAGGATTTAAGGCTGAGATCAGGCATCAAAGTTTGCAAGTAATTATGGGCTTATCTGTCTTGCACTGCGTTCTCTGCACGTAGTTTCCAGGGGGACCTGACTGGTATGCATGGAGGAATGTGCTTGAGGCATGTTTCAGAGGAAAAGGGAAACGATGTGAAAGGGACAGGGAATTGTCAACAAAAAGAGTAAGTAATTCTTAAAAAGGAGTAACATATAACATTACGTGTAGGGTTTGAGCCTAAGTAACCCGGGCGAATGGTAGCATAATTGATGCAAGCGGAGAAATGACTTGAAAAAAGGAATGTGTATGTTTGTTTTTTTACATGAACTTGAGGTGCAGCTGAATACCCGTCATGATGCTCAGGAGACAGTGATTGTCAGGGGATATTTTAGGCCAGTATTTGCCAAAGGGGACTAGGAAATCTACAGCTCTCTCTGAAGACTTTTCTTCTTTCTTTTTTTGTAATTAAAAACATTGAGGAACTTCCCTCGTAGTCCTGTAGTCCATGCTTCCAATGCAAGAGGTGTGGGTTCAATCCCTGGTCAGGGAACTAAGATCCCACATGCCTCATGGCCAAAAAATTAAGGTATAGTTGGTATATAACATTTTATTAGTTTCAGGTGTACATCGTGATTTGATATTCATGAATATTGTGAGGCAGTCGCAATAAGTGTAGTTAACGTCTGTCAGCTCATGTAGTCACAAAAATGTTTTTTCCTATCACGAGAACTTATAAGACCTATTTTCTTAGCAACTTTCAAATATGCAGTACAGCATGAACTGTGGTCACCATGCTATGTCCTGAGACTTTTCTCTTTCTAGTCCCTCCCTCAAAATTACTTTTGTCCAAATTCTGTTTGCTCTTCCCGACCCAGTTCAAACGCTTCCTTGACAGTTTCGCTGAGCCCCAAGTGGGTACACCCCTCCCCGCAGCCCCTGCACTTACTGTTTCTTTGTTTGGTCTTTATGCTACTGACAACATTCTACCAGCTGGTTTTCTAATTAACCAGACATGACCAGATTATACCGTGCGTGCAGGGAACATCATATGTCCCTGTAGCACACAGCACAGAACTGAGGACGCTGGTTGGAGCTCAGTCAATGTTTAAATGTACTTAGTCAAGCCTGGGTTTTTTTAGCTAGTATTACTACTTAGAGGAATATAAATTTATGAGCCATTCTATAGAAGTTCGTTTCTGTGCATAAACTTGCCTCTCTAAAGCTTTTAAGGACATCTCCCCATGCTTCCCCTGCAGAATTTAACCGGTACGTGCGTTTATCCTGTCTGTGTCTGTGTTTACCCCTTTCTCTTCTTTCTTTCCAGTTACAGGGTTATTTAATTTTTTTTCAACCTTAGAGACTGTTTTCTATAGACCATTTTATCTTTTTCTATACTAGTTCCAGCTTAGATTTTTGAGGTTCATCACCAAGAAATATATGATGTATTCTCTTAAGAAGATACTTTTTTTTGAGAGCTTGGGTTTGTCATCAGAACAGCTTGAACGCCATCATTCCCTAAATTGACCAGACCTTTGCTCAAACTGAAACTCATGTTCTTATCTGATGTTCAGAGAACGTGAAAGAGCTCAGTGTGTGTTTGTTCCCTTTAGTTGGACATTTTCAGCAGGAAAATGTCTGGTGCTGTTGACATGTGGCCCTGTCCCTGGCTGTCTCTCTCTAGATCAGCCACGAAGAGGTTGAGTTCACTCTCCACCCATCACTGAAAAGACCACACTATTTACACTTCTCCTTCCAGAGAAATGTTTGCTTATCCCTACTTCTGTTTTCTGGTCCTAATCCAGATCTCTGTCCAAGATAAATATTCTATTGGCTTCATGCTGTTTTATCCTCGTTAAATGAGTGACCGGATACCTGCAGTCCATAGGGTGAAGATGTTAATGGTGATTCAGACTCGGATGAATAAATGAAGGCTTGTTTGGGTTTCTCATGTCATAGTTTAAAAAAAGAAGCCACCTAACTTTACTTGTGCATGAATGACATACACTTACACCTTCAGGGGGCTCTCAGATGTCCATTCCTCCCATTCGAATTTTGTGGATATCAGTTTTGAGATAAGTGGGCTGACTAGGACTTGAGAGTTATGTATTGCACCCATAAATTGTGGCTGCTTTCATATGGTGTTGAGAGTTGACAATGGTTTTTAAGTTTTTTTAAAATAATTTTTAAAATTGAAGGATAATTGCTTTATAATATTGTGTTGGTTTCTGCCATCCATCAACGTTAATCAGCCACATATGTCCCCTCCCTGTTGAAGCTTGCTCCCACCTCCGACCCTCCAGCGTGGCTTGTTACTATTCTGAAACCATCATTGGTTGTCTCAGAGCACCGGATTTGAGCTTTTTGAGACATACAGCAAATTCCCTCTGGTTATTTATTTTAAATATGGTAATGTGGCACTTTAATTTCCCAAAGAACATAGCTTAGTTTGGGAGGAAGCTCCAATAGTCACCCTCTGCAGCCTTTATTCCATGAGAGTATTGCCCCCTGTCTCTTAGTGACAAGTTACCCAGCATCAGAGGAGTTGCAGTTTTGATCTTCAGGGCTTCACTTCTCCTTTTGACTTTTTTGTGGTTTCCTCCTCCTAAAGCTATATCCTTAATTTGCCACATTAATTAACTCAGATGAGGTGATTTCTTAGTGGGGTATGGCGACAGGAGGCCCGAGGGGGAAAGATTATTTTCTGAGTACTGCTCAAGGCCCTAAGGTCACTTTTATCCCCATCTGTGATTTGATCTATGCACCTAAGGCAGAGGCACCTGTGGGTCCAGATGCCTAGGGGCGAGAGCCCGTTGGGGATTGGAGTAGCTTGTGCTTTGATGATGTCGAGGAAGTCCCGCCATGAAGTCCTGTTAATGGAATCATCTCTCCTCCTTGGCAAAGACTAAGAAGGACATGTTTAGCCCAGGAAATGTAGTGGTAATGGTTTCAGAATAGTAACAAGCCACGCTGGAGGGTTAGGATACTGCAGTTAGGAATCACATCGAGACATAAACCGGTTTCCCTCGTGGATTTCTTTTCTAAACATCATGCTGAGAGAGAGGTGAGTATTGGTTAAATGTGCTGTTGACTAAGACCAGTGTTTCAGAGAAAGGATCATTGATGATGGACTTAATTGTAATAGTTCACATTCACGTGGATTTTATTTTCCGAAGTGGTCACATGAATTTCACAGAACAGGACATGGATCTCCTGGACTAAGAGGTAGGTGCCTGTGCAGGGTGAGCCAGACTGGGGACACTGATCTCTGGGCTCCTTCATTGTCTCACAGCCAGTTTTTATCCCTACAAGTTTGGCCAGGTCCCTTTTTTTTTTAAATTTTTATTTTATTGTGGAGTGTAGTTAATATACATTATCATGTTAGTTTCAGGTGTACAGCAGAGTGATTCAGTTATATATATACACATGTGTATCTGTTCTATCCTAGATTCTTTTCCCTTACAGGTTTTTAGAGTATTGAGTGCAGTTCTCTGTGTTACATAGTGGGTCCTCCTTGATTAACTATTTTATGTGTAGCAGTGTGTATGTATTCATTCCAAAATCCTGATTTGTCCCTCCCCCACTTCCCCTCTGCTAACCATAAGATTGTTTTCTATGTCTGTGAGTCTGTTTCTGTTCTGTAAATAAGTTCGTATTTATCATTCCTTTAAATTCCAAGCATAAGCGGTATGGTATGATGTTTGTCTCTCTCTGTCTGACTTCACTTACTATGATCACCTCTAGGCCCACCCATGTCACAAATGGCATTGTTTCCTTTTTATGGCTGCACAATATTCCATTGTATATGTGTACCATATCTTCTTTATCCTGCCCTCTGTTGACAGACATTCAGATTGTTTCCATGTCTTGGCTATTGTAAGTAGTGCTGCTGTGAACATTGTGGTGCATGCATCACTCTGAATTTTGATTTTCTCTGGATATGTGCCCAGGAGTAGGATTAGAAGTGGGGATAGACGGTAGATCTTTTTTTTTTTTTTTTTTTTTTAATATTTTTAAGGAACCTACATACTGTCCTCCACAGTGGCTGCACCAATTTACATTCACACCAGCAGTGTAGGAGGGCTCCCTCTCTCCCATACCCTCTCCAGCATTTGTTTGTAAGTTCCCTTGCTTTGCACTTGTTAAAAATTGTTATGAATTTGTAACTAAAATGCATTTTATGTTTTTTAATTATCTTGGATGGGTATTCTTTTGTGTGTCCTTGAACATGAGATGTGTGCTCTTTGCTGGTATTGAGGTGCTCTAAGCTGTTAACATGTGACTCTTCGGATTCAGGCCTAGATTTCTGGGTGTGGCTGGGCTGGTCCTGCTTCTCCTCGCTGTCCCCCTGCCCCCACCCTGCTTACCCCAGTCAGAGTGAACCTGTCTCGGTTCCTCTAGCACTTTCGAGCGTTCTCTTTGTAAAGCTCTCTTTGGGCGGACCTGGCCTCCTGCCTCCACCTCTCAGCCGCGGGCTGCTGCCCAGTACAGGGCAGGAGTGGCCGTGGGCTCCGCAGCCTGACTTCGGCTCTGTGACACCGACGCTGTCGCTGCCACACAGCTGTGTGGTCTTGGTGCTTTCCTGAGCCTTGCTGTGCTGGGCTGCTATTTCCTTGCTGGCCTGGTGGGACCAGCACAACCGCTTCGTGGTGCGGCCATGAGGTTCAGATGGGGCTGCCCTTGCAGGGTGAGAGCCATGCCTGGTCCCTGGTAAGTGCTCTGACCACCACCCCAGGGGACAGCACAGCCCCGCCATGTTGTGCCCATCACCGCGCTCAGCACCCCATCCCATTGGGGTGTGGTTTCCTGTGCCAGATTCTGCCATGACCCCGCAGGGTCACGGGGACATGCTGCACCCGTGGGTGGTTCATGCCCTTTATGGGGTGGTGGGGGGTGGGGAGGACAGTGCCCAGTGCATTTGTACATTCGTAGGCCCTCAGGAAATCAATAAATAAGCAACAGCCCTGTTTGTCTAATGCCTTTGACCTCAGCTTTCCTTCCCTTTTGTGAAGATCGTCTTAGCATTTATTGGTAGCTTTGGATGAGGAGAGAAATGATAGAAAAGACCAACTCCTGGTTGGGCCTGGGATTCTTTGGGAGTTTCTGGGGTTGGGACTTTGCTGTTTTGGGCCCCTGTTCCCTGAGGAAGAGGCGGTGCACATGGACAGGCCTCCAGGAGAGGGGCTGTGTCCTCGAAGCCAAGGTTACAGTGGGGTCTGAGAGAAGCATCAGGGCTGGGTGTCCCTCATGGGGTCACGGCCGCCCCGTCCAACTTGCAGGGTTTCTCGCTTTCAGCTTCTGTCAGTTGTCAGGTGCTTGTATAGCCCAGAAGCCACTTGACTTTAGTCAGCAATGAAGGCAATGCAAAAGGAAAGCTTACGCAAAAAGAAGAGTTTCTGGATGGAAGTAACGGGAGAGAAACATTTTCAGCTCCAGGGGTAGTGATAGTTCACTGTGGCAGCCCCACTGGTGTTCTCGGTGCAGAGAGCCTTTCTTAGGGGGAGGTGGGGGCTCACTGGGCTGCCACGATTCCTTTGTTCAAGGCCGTTGGAGGTCTGGATGATTAATTGCTATAAGGCATGTTGGATCTTCAAGGCTCAGTGGTGAACAGCAAAGACTGACTCCAGACAGGGCTTCCAGGGCAGTCAGTTGGAGGACAGGTTCCAGCCTTCCTCCACCTGCTCTGCCCTGGTGGAGCGGCAGGAATAATCAGCTTTAGCGGTGGGCCATGCACTCCACTGTCCTGTGGATGCATCCGGTGCAGGTACACTGCTTACAGTTTGTTCATACAGGGGCCTGGTTCTTTCCAAAGAAAGCAAGGTGGGATGTGTAGCAATCACTAGAGCCTCTGTGTGTGTGTGTGTATGTGTGTGTGAGAGAGAGGGAAACAGCAGGCTCTTACCACTCAGAAGTCATTTTCACATAGTTAAGATGTTAAAGATGCTATTCTGTTATGAAAAATAGCTAGTTCATGCGTTTATCAGAATAATGGGTATATCCTAGGGTGACCTGGGTTTTGTAGGATGACCAGGTGCCCTGACCACCCTGTATGATGATGCCTCTGTGTGTGTTCCGAACTCTAAAAGTTAACTCAGGAGCAAGCTTCACATCTGTTCCTCATTTTCCATATTTCAGGTACGGTGAACGGTTAGAGTACAGGAGTGAATGAGGTACATCCTGCCTCGAGCTGTTCAGTCCATGGAGGGCTATTACTTTCTGTTGTAACAGGAATTCACAGTGTGCCAGAGAGCAGAGACTGGGGCCTCACAGAAGCACCCAATAAACAACTCTTACATTACCCAAGGTCTCTAAGCTTGGAAGGTTCCTGCATTTTTCAAGTGGTTTTTTCCTTTTAAGCACTTTTTTAGGTTTTTTATCTTTCCATTTGAAGAGTTAGATACTGAATATATATATTTAAGTCATTTTGATGCTTGAGCTCATAATTTTTAAATTTTTGTTGTCCTTCCATCTTATCTGCAGATGATTGTCTAAAAGTAAAAGCCAAGTTCTCATGATCTGAATGCGTTCACGATGGATAGTTCCCTGCAGACCTGACTTGGGGCTGGACGGGTGGGGGTGAGCGTTAGGTGGGCCGCAGCAGTGGCCTGGGACTTGGCGTTTTCTGCAGGACTTTGTGGTTTCTCCCCAGCCCCTCATGGTGCGTTGCTTCCAGTCCCCTCGCTAACCTTGTTTTACTTTTTAGGGCCCCCAGATACCCCAGGCTTCAGATGTTTCTTTCGCTTTGAGAACCTGTAAGGAGTTCTTATGTTCGTATGTTTGCGATACCAGGAATTTTGCTAGTTGTAGCCTGTGACAATTCAGATGCAGGAAATGCTTTTGGAAGGTCACTGCCTCTCATGGGTTCACGGGGCACCAGGCCTCCTAGCCCCACTTGGCACATGACCTCGGTAGCTATCTTCATACTCTGCGCCACACGCCCCCACCCCATGCTGTTTGGAGTGAGGGCTGCAAATGTCTGTCATCTCCCTTCTCTCTGGGTGCCTTACGCAGAAGTGCTGCATGTGATGAAAGCTGGGTGTGGCTGGATGGGGGGTTCTGATGGAGGCTGAGCAGGTGACAGAAGACACTGAGACCCAGACTGCAGAGCCTTCCAGTCTTTTCCTTCCAGTAGAGGAGGCGCAGGTGAGTGTGGGCTGGGCTCCAGTTAACAGGCATTCGCCCCACACCCGGCTAGTCCCGGGGACGCACAGAGGACCGAGACACGAGTGCCTCGAGCTCGTGGGGAACAGAGGGGGTGGCCATGGAAGCCACATCGGGTACCAGGAGAGTCGCTCCTCATCGCTCTTGGATTCCATGTGTGCAGGCTTGCCTGCTTGCCAAAACTTGTTTATAGCCTTCAGATCAGGGCTCAGGATGTTTTTCTGGTTGTCTGGGGACACAGGCAGGGTGGCAGAATCCTGCAGCTGCCCGGTGTGCGCATTCCCCGCTGAGGGCCAATGAAGCAGTGCTTGCCTTTCCTGCCTGCTCTCCTGCTATCCTGTGCATGGACAGGCACTGCAGACACATGAAGTGTGCAGTCGAGAGAGTCCAGGTGGGTTTTTTTTCTCCTTTGCAGTTTTGTGCTTTTCATTGGTGATGTTGCTGTTCGAAATGGCCCATGTGCATTGTGCCTGAGTGCTGTCTCAAGTCCTCAGGCAGGACGGCTTTGATGTGCCTAATGGAGAAACTCTGTGTTAGGTGAGCTGCGCGCAGCCGCAAGCTCTGGTGCTGTTGGCAGTGGGTTCAGCGTTAATGAAGCAACGGTATATATTAAATAGCAGAAACACACATAAAGTTCGATACTAATCAGTTGATGAAAATCTTGTGGCCAGAGGTATGCAGGCACCTAACCCTGTATTTCTTCTCAAAGCAGCTGTTTATCATTAACTGATTCCGTCTTCGTGGAGCCTGTATAGAGCTCAGGCACCATGAATGACTGATCTCCCACACCAAGAGGTGGAAAATGGGCCCCAGATTCTAGAATGAGTTGGACTGATGAGGTGGGGTCAGAGCCATGGCTTTGCAGGGCTTGAAGGATAAAACAGTAAAGCCCAGATTGGGCTTGTACAGGGAGACCCTGGAAGATGCCATCGTCCAAGGGCAGGCTTGGGAAACGGGGTGGCTGTAAGGACAGGACTACAGGCACAGGCTCCTGGGGAACTGCAGGGCAGATGCAAGGCTGCCAGAGGAGGCAGAGCCCCAGCTGGGCAGGGGTGGTGAGAACAGTGCCCAGGCATGTTGGCTGTGTGCTCATTCCCTGAGACTCCCTGTGCTCTGAGATGAGATGGGGAAACCGGAAAGTCTGGGTGTAGACACGGGTGTGCAGAGACTGCTGCAAGTGCCTGATGAGTGACCGGTTTTCCCCAAATAGACAGGTGTGCTGTTCTGGTTTACAAGCCCCGCCCCCTTTGCACCTGCACAGGATGGGGAGCCAAAATCAGCCAGGTTTATGGGTTATTTTCAGGGAGGGGAGAGGAGGAGGGTGGTGCATGAATGTGGACCAGGTCACAGGGTGCCCCATCTTGTGCAGAGCAGGCTGAGCTCACACTACCAGTTTCCTTCATGCTCACCCAGCACCCATGGCCCTGCAGTTCCTGGTTCCCTTGTCCCGTGACCGTCTGGGTGGAGGCTGGGGGCGGACACACTGTGGTTCGTATAGAGGTACCAGCTGCTCTCGGTTCTCTTGCAAGGGGTGGGGGTGAATGGCTTCCTCTGATGGTGTGAGAGGTTCCCGCATGAGCCTGGCCTTCCAAACGCCCTGTGTCTTGGACTAGGTTTCCTGCCTTTTCTCAGAGTTGGAGCTGGAAGAGTGGCTGGTCAGACACGTGCACACCACCGGTCACGGGGCCAGCCTGAACGGAGAGGTGCTGAGTGTAAAATCTACCGTGGAGTCCAGGGACAGGGTGGATTATTGAATTCAGTTCATCTGTTCCTTTTGCGCTTTTTTGAAACGTGAGTCTTAGAAAATTTTAAATTACATATGTGAAAAGTGAAAGTGAAGTCGCTCAGTCGGGTCTGACTCTTTGCGACCCCATGGACCATAGCCTACCAGGCTCCTCTGTCCATGGGATTTTCTAGGCAAGAGTACTGGAGTGGGTTGCCATTTCCTCCTCCAGGGGATCTTCCCAACCCAGGGATTGAACCCGGGTCTCCCACACTGCAGGCAGATGCTTTACATCTGAGCCACCAGGGAAGCCCAGCTTCCCATAAATTTCTACAGGACAGTGTTTCATTGCTCCCTTTGAATTTCTCGGACGTAATTTGAAAGCACTGTTCAGTGGTACTACTTCTAAAGACCAGATTCTTGGGTCCACTTGTGTTAATTCCGTGGAAGTTGTACACTCTTCCGTGGAAGAGTATAGCTGTTGGAAACAAAAGGCGTACAGTCGTGAGTACAAAAAAGTCTCTCTGGTAGAGAAAACTTCTCCCTAAGAAATGTGTTCTTTGTGGAAATTCTCGCGTAATTCTGTGTAACAACAGTGAAGATTCACGACAGTTGTGCTAGATGCACCGTGACTGACATAATCTTTAAGAACTGACATAAAGGTTAGTGTTGTCTCGTGTTTTGGACTACTTAAGTTTAGTCAGGTTTTTAAATGTGTAATTATTCTTTAAAGGCTTTATTTTTTACTTTTGAAAACTGTTTACCCACTTGTCTATTTATCATTTGTCTGCTTTGGGTCTCAGCTGTGGCATGCAGAAGCCTTGTTGCGGCACATGGGTGTCTCTGTCCTTGGGGCTCGCAGGTGTAGGTCCTCCTCGGCATGTGGGATCTTAGTTCCCCGACCTGGGATGCCACCCGTGTCTCCTGCACTGGAAGGCAGATTCTTAACCACCGGACCACCAGGAAGTCCCATAAATGTGTGATTATTTTTCACAGGAACACCCGACTCTGTGCTGGTTTGAGCCATAATGAGGTTTTCTTGTCCCTGAGAAAGTGACTGTTTTCAGAACCTGTATGAACAGCGGTGTGTGAGGTAGCCTCAGTGAATCGACAGAAAAGAGGTTAATTCCGACTTCAGAAGCACTTACCAGCTGCCTTCTCCCTGCTGGGTGTGAGCTTAGCTCCACAAGTAAAACACAAAAGAAACAAAATGTTGCTGTTCACCTTCTCAAAGAGTTCCTCACCTGGTTTGGAAGTTCGTGGCCAAGGTTAATATCCTAATGCATGGGAGGAGGAGAGAGTAATACCTGACTCTAACAGCTAAATGCAGATCCAAGGTTACTTGTTAAGCACCACTTGCCTGTGTGTTCCTGATGGGGACTGCGCGCTGCTGGAGCCTCTTGTCCTGCACTGTGACTGTTACCTGTGTGAGATGCAGGGGCTGTGGTTCATGATGCAGCTGAGGGTTGGTTGCAGCAAGGTTATGGGAGAAATTCTGAGCTGCTGGAAACAGCCTCTTTCAGGGGTACTGTCACTGAGTCCGCCCTGTCTTCCTGTGTGGTTGTTGAAGTATCCTTAGGAAAAGGGTCCTTATGGGGAGCGTTTACAGGATAGATTGTCCTTGGTTTGGGTCCTAAAAGCTTTTGCTGGATTTGACTCTGTTAGGAGGGGCGGTCTGTGTGGTTGGAGGGACCTAGGAGGTGGAAAAGGACTTGATCCATGGAAGAAACAATGGCTTATGTTCCCTTCAAAGCTAATTAATCATAGATTTCATTTTCTAGCTGTTACACTAATTTGTTCTAGAGTTTATTGTTCCCAAGGGGTTCTGCAGTGAGTTGCTTTGGAAGGCTTAATTGCCTGCAGCTTCCAGGGAATTGGCCCCGTTTGGGAAGGCAACTGACTTTCTTGGATAAAACTATGATTTACCAGATGTCATTGTGGTCACAGTTACTCATCTTTGCTTCATGTTGAATAATGCAGTGCAGTCATCCATGAGCTTAGCCGCCCAGACAGGACAGTGAGTGCTCTTGGGCAGGCATGTAGAAAGTAGGACACCCCATATCCATCTGAGTGGTACAGTAAGCATCCTTAGCCACCTTCCTAGGAGTAGAGTGAGTGTCAGCATCACCATTATTTCCAGCTAAGAAGACAAGCTCACAGAGTCATGTGGCCCAGAGTGATGAAGCCGCAGCTGAACACAGCCCTCTGCCCTGCAGACCTTACCTCGTGAGATGGTCCGGCTGCCATGCCTCCTGGATCCTGGTCCCCAGCTCGTCATGAGGAGCTGACTCAGAGGAACGAGAGGCTGCTGAGTCAGAGCTGACAGCCTTTGTCCAGCTCTCTCCTCATAATTGACTTCTGTCGACTGCCAAGCAGCCCTCTTAGTCGGCAGCTGGTAGAGCTCTCAGAGCACTTGAGGAGGCTTGTGCATGTAACTTGCCAGTGATCCAATTACGTGAGAAGTGTTTCGTTTTATCTCTGTTACGGTATCGCTGTTTCATCTCTGGCCAACCAAACCAAAGAATCGGCAAGAAGCACTTTCTGTCACTAAGTTAACTCTTTTTAAAAAATGTATTTCTTTATCTGACTGCACTGGGTCTTAATGGCAGCACCTGGGATCTTTAATCTTCCTGTGGCATGTGGGATTTTTGGTTGCGGCATGAGAACTCTTAGTTGTGGCATGTGAGAGCTAGTTCCCTGACCAGAGATCGAATGCGAGTCCCCTTCATTGGGAGCCCATAGTCACTAAGGTAACTGTTAGCCTAACCTCTAGTAGGTTTCCTTGAATAACTCTCATGACCTTTATTTTGCACTGAATGGATATGTAACCGGCCAAGAATGAGAGGGATGCCGGTAAGAAAGCTGTTGCAATGGTCCTGGCAGACTCGGGGCTTGTGCTCTGAGCAACCCAGCATCTGCTTCAAAGCGTCAACAGAAAAGTTCAGCATTATGTTCAGATGGAAGGGAGAGGAACATAGATGCAAGTCATTTCCTAGGTATTTTTTGAAACTTGTTTCTCATGAGTTACACAGTTTGGATAAGAATTGGGCCAGTTTTGACAGGGAGATGGGAGGGAGCCCTGAAAACTTTGTCCCACAGAGCTGGTTTCAGTCAGATAGGTGGAGTGAGCCGCCATGCTGGACAAGAATTCCTGCAGCTGCCCATATGCCTGGTCACATGCTTTGGGGGGAACGATTCTGAGCCAATGGCCCAACCCCAAGGCTCAGGCCTTTACCTCTTTCCCGACCCTGGGCTGCCAGCACTTTGCTCAGGTCCACACGCCAGTGACAGCCTGACCCGGAATCAGAGTTAAACTTTACAAGTTGTGTAATCTTCGCTAATATGTTTCCAGCTTCTGGAAGTTTACAAAGGAATAGCATGTGGTGGGTGTTGGGAAGTCACAGGGAAAAAGGATTGTAGATTGAGGTCTAAAAAGCTTTTATCTGAATTACTGGTTATCTAGCTGATTCCAGAAATAAAGAAATCATTTCTCAGGGATGAAAAGACAAGCAGTACTCCTTGCAGGTGGAGAGCCATCCCAGAGAGCCTTCCGACCTGGCATTAGTGCGCATGGCCTGGCCACCTCTTCTCCTGGTAAAAGCTGGGATATGAAGCAGTTAGAGCCCCAGCCTTGCTATAACCCTCCTCCTCAGAGAAGACTTTTCACTTACTACCTTAGGGGGTCTCCTGGAGTCTCGTCTCTCCTTTCCTTATCTTTATGGTGTCAGCATCTTGTACTTGGTTAGGTACATAGACTTTGAATAGCACTTCTTTTTAAAAAAGTGTTATCCTCTTGGGTGGCAGGGGGTGGGAGGGAGTATACTTGTATGTATGCTTGTAGCTGATTCACGTTGTTGTACAGCAGAAACCACAACATTGTAAAGGAATTATCCTCCAATTAAAAATAAATGAAAAAGAAATGAGGAGCAAGGAACATTGGAAACAAGGCAGGAAAACGTTGAACTATTTGCAGGAGATGTTCTATATAACATAGTTATATTCCAGAAGATATATCCAATTGCAAATACCGATCCCAGTCTATTTATGAGAATGAACTGAAAGATTGTTACTGCTGCCAAGTCGCTTCAGTCGTGTCCGACTCTGTGTGACCCCATAGATGGCAGCCCACCAGGCTCCCCCATCCCGGGGATTCTCCAGGCAAGAACACTGGAGTGGGTTGCCACTTCCTTCTCCAATGCATGAAAGTGAAAAGTGAAAGTGAAGTCGCTCAGTCGTGTCCGGCTCAGCTATTTGAAAACTTTCATAAGGTAAGAACAGGAGAGGACAATGAAATCTAACCGCACTTGGAACAGAAATGGAAAATGCTTTAGAATAATTCCAAAAAATGTTTAGCAGAAAAATATATCTAGTTCCTTGGGGCATCTTAATATTGTGAAAAAAGCTAAACTGTCAGTATTGTGAAACAAGTTAATCTATCAATTTAAGACTAACTCAAATAAAATGTTAGTGATTTTGTTAAAAAAATTTCTCATTGTTATCCGTGTTGTGTTGCTGCTAGGTACTAAGCTGAGTCTCCAAATAAAGGGAAATTGAGGGGTCTTATTTTTAGTTAGATGTTTTAACAGAGCCTGTAGCTGCAGCTCTCTACTTTTGCTGGTTTGTGTAGATATTAATGATAGCAATCACTGAAGGAAAAACTGTGAGAAACATAGCAGTCTATGTTCAGAACACACAGGGGGCGTGCTTTGCTTTTCCTTCCAGCTGCCTGAAATTGTTTGGACTCTGACAATTTCCTTACCATAAAGCCTGCAGAATTGTTATAGAACAAAGAAGTCAAGTGATCATTACTGGCTTGGCAGCAAGAATTTAAAAACAAGTCTCTTTACCCATGGTTTGTAAATAATGCATAGCTATTGTCGAAAAGTGGAAAATAGAGAATTTTAAAAGGAAAAGCGTGTTAAGTCCTGCTATGCAGAGACATTCTGATGTTTCTTTCTTGTTCTTTTTTCTACTTCTGGTTTTTGAAAAGCACAGTACTTATCAAAGAGCATACACCATTTTGTATTGTAGCTTTATAGCATAAGAAGTTTTCTGTGTTTCACAGATTTCCTGAAGACATGAGACATGCATTCATTCTTTCAGTTGCTGAGAGCCTTTTGGTGATTGGCTGATTCTTGGCTGTGCTGGGACTTCATTGCTGTGTGTGGGGTTTCTCTAGTTACTGTGAGTGGGGACTGCTCTTCACGCCGGTGTTTGGGCTTCTTGTTGCGGTGGCTTCCGTTGTTGCAGAGCACAGGCTCTATAGAGCACGGGCTTAGCTGCTCTGTGGCGTGTAGGATCTTCCTGGATCAGGGGTCGAACCCATGTCCCCTGCACTGGCAGGCAGATTCTTACCCACTAAACCACCAGGAAAGTCCTGAGAGCCTTTTCAGTGCCTCAGACTCCCTGGAAACGGGATGGGTGGTAACCTGGATCATGATCAGCGCTACACATCACCATGAACTCTCAAGTAACTTTATCTGAATCTGAAAGCTCCATTCTCTCTCAGGTGCACCCTCATTTTAAATCAAAGCAGTCGTGTGGGTCGATTTTATTGTCTGTTTCGCCTTACTTTGTACGGATCAAAAAGTCCCTCTGTGTAGGAGTCAGAGCCTCAGCCGGGCATGGTCAGGAGAGCAGGGCAGTTCATGGCAGGCAAGGGGACCCATTAGAGACCCGGCCACCGTGGTGCACGGAACAAACCCCAGCCCCACCGAGGACAGAGTTAGTGAGAAGCTGTATCTGTCGGTAGCCTCCAGTTGATCCTGGAGGAGAGACTTGGACTTGACTGATGAGCCAGTGACATCCAGCTGCCGCACCTCTTGCTCGTCCCCGGTCGGTCCTCAGGTGGGGTGAGTGGTGTGGCTCACCTGTCACTGGTGGGGATGCCTCAAGTCCCAGCCCGGCCTGGACACGCTCCCCACGGTGAGCCTGGTCCCTTGGCCCGCCTGTACTCCGTTCTTCCTGTCTGCTAGAGATCAGTGCCGCCTGCTCCACGGCTGACAGAAAGTTGCTAGAGCTGTGCTCGGCACGTGGCATCGTGAGACTGATCAGCCAGCGAGTCACCCTGTCCCAGCGTCTGTCTGGGCTCTGCTGGCCTTCCTCAGCACAGGCTTGTCCTGTGGGCTTCTGTGGTGTTAGGGTGGGGCTGTGGGCTGACCGCTGTCCTAAGGACGTGCGTAGGCTCAAAGGGCTGAGCGCCGAGGGACGTGGTCTCCATCCTGCATCTGTCCTCAGAGCCTGTTTCCCGAAAGCACACTTCCTCCCTCCCTTGCCTGAGTCCATGTCCTCTAGCCCAGCAGGCGCCTTCTTTTTTTCAAATTTGATTCTTTAATTACTTTTTTCTATTTAATGAAGAGTAGGTGATTTACTGTGTTGTGAAGGTTTCAGGTGTACAGTGAAGTGATTCAGTTATACATACATATGTATGTATTCGTCTTCAGATTCTTTTCCTTTATAGATTATTGCAAAATATTGACTAGAGCTCTCTGTGCTATATGAAAGGTTCTTGTTTATCTATTTTATATATCATAGTGTGCTTCTAATTAATCCCAGACTCTCAATCTATCCCTCCCCCATCCCTTTTCCCCTTTGGTAACCATAAGTGTATTTTCTGTATCTGGCAGTCCGACTCTGTTTCGCAGAGAAGCTCATTTTTGTCATATTTTAGACTTTACACATACGCGATATCATACGGTATTTGTCATTCTCTGACTCACTTCATTTAGTGTGATAATCTCGCAGTCCGTCCGTGTGGCTGCAGTTGGCATTGTCTCATTTTTTATGGTTAAGTAGTATTCCACTGTATATATGTACCATGTCTTCTTCACCCATTCATCTGTTGATGGACATTTAGGTTGCTTCCATGTCTCAGCTATTGTGAATAGTGCTGTTATATATACTGGGGTGCATGCCTCTTTTCAAACTAGAGTTATCTCTAGATATGTGCCCAGGAGTGGGATTGGTGGATCACATGGTGGTTCTATTTTTAGTTTTTTCAGGATCCTCCATACTGTTCTCCATAGTGGCT
The DNA here is from genome assembly GCF_032405125.1 of Capricornis sumatraensis. Lineage (NCBI taxonomy): Eukaryota > Metazoa > Chordata > Mammalia > Artiodactyla > Bovidae > Capricornis > Capricornis sumatraensis. The sequence goes on along the minus strand of NC_091085.1, from coordinate 47,280,408 downwards.
GCAGCAATTTTTCATTCTCACTAACAGCGTAAGAGGTTTCCTCCTTCTCCACACCCTCTCCAGCACTTGTTATTTGTAGACTTTTTATGATGGCCATTCTGACCAATGTGAGGTGATAGCTCATGATAATTTTTATTTCCGTTTCTCAATAATTAGCCATATGGAGCGTCTTTTCATGTGCCTGTTGGAGGCCTTTTTAAACAAGTCCGCATTGAATGAGGATGTACAGATGGAAAGGTGTACATGATCTGCCTGCTGTGTGTTCACAGTAGCGGTGCTTGGATCAGGAAGCAGAGTTTACCAGCCTTCCGTGACTTTTCTGGTGTCTCCTGCTGGGGACCACCCTTCAAGAAGCCCTGATAGGAAGGCTTGCTCTCGGTCATTCCTGGGTGTGGGAAAGACATCAGGGAGGGAAGGAGTTACCCCATCAGAGGGGGGGGTCTGTGCTGTGGATCTGGAACCCCGCCCCCTCCTCTCCGTCGATTCTTACTTTCTTTACATCAGGGTAGCATGACGAGGCAGAGGGATACTCACTAAATAAGAGTCATGAGACTGAATTTCTGGGGGAGCTGCAGGAGACCTTCACTTTTTCTCTCTCCGAACCCATCTCTCAGCTGTGGTTTGAGTTGATTTTTTGTTATACACAGTGATCACTGTTTTTTGTCACCTGACGGGCATGCTGTTTAGGGATGCGGAAATGCACCAATACCCACCTGGAAACTTCCTGACCTTCATTCTCCCAACTCTGAGTCAGGGATGGGGGTGGATCTGTCCTCAGCCGCCACGTCCTATGGGTCAGAGGTGGCCCTGGAGCATCATGCTGGGAGGACAGGAGGGAGGTCCTGGCCCTGGGCAGAAGGGCTTCAGTCGGGGTCTGGAGTGCCAGGTACCTGCCTCGCATGGGCCACATGGCTCTTCTGCTCTTCTGGGTGGCTCAGTCCTGGGCTGTGAGGGTGGAAGTGGGTACAGCTTACAGACTTGCACCAGGGGCCTCCCTTCTTCACACACAGCCCTGAGTTCACGCCCCCACTCCACTCCCCACTTCCTTCCAGTGGGTGGAGCTTCAGGTGGGCCATGGGAGCCAGCTGGTGACCTCGGATCCTTCTCCCAGTGTGTGAGTGCAGCTGGACCACATGGGCAGATGGAGAGCTTGACTGCTAGAAAAGCCCATGATAAGTGGTCTCTTGTGTAGTACTTACAGCTGATGAGCAGGATGTCTTGTCCAGTGTGGTGCTGGTGTTCAGTCACTGAGTTATTTCTGCCTCTTTACGACCCCATGGACTGCCTTACACCAGGCTTCCCTGTCCTTCACCATCTCCCAGAGTTTGCTCAAACTCATGTCCATTGGTCAGTGATGCCATCCAACCATCTCACTCTCTGTTACCCCTTTTTCCTCCTGCCCTCAATCTTTCCCAGCATCAAGGTCTTTTCCAGTGAGTTATCTCTTCGCATCAGGTGGCCAAAGTGTTAGAGCTTCAGCTTCATCATCAGTCCTTCCAATAAATGTTCAGAGTTGATTTCTTGTGGGATTGACAGGTTTGATATCCTTGCTGTCCAAGGGTCTCTCAAGAGTCTTCCCTAGCACCACAGGTCAAAAGCGTCAGTTCTTTGGCGCTCAGCCAGTGTGTTAACAAGTGGCTGTGGGGGAGCCCATATAAGAGGATGCTCCCATTTCAGGAGAGAGAAGACAGAGGTCAAGGGAGGTGGGGAACAGGATGCCGCCTCTCTCACCCACTCCATCCACTGCTCGCCTGGCTTGAAGAATGGGCGTGATAATATCATTATTACTTGTTTTTCCATTTACTGAAAAAATGTTAAAGCTCCCGTGTAAATGTAAGGAACTTGAGAGCCAGAGACAGGCATTCCTTTTTAAGTACAGTGGTGGTGGTTCTGATGTATACCGCTACCTTATTACATACGATCTGGTTTTAAACTGTGGAATTAGGGTTATTTAGGGGGGAACAGAGAGAAAACATAAAATGTTAAAATACCATGAGTCATGTTGATTGGAGTGAACACAAGATGTTAAAACTTCTAAAAGACCTTGTGCTGTAGTAGATGAGAGAGAGGGAGAAAGAGGGTGTTTGGAGTTTGAGCAGAAGTACCCTCTGCAGCACACTGGAAGAGGCCGATGGCTTGTTGTAGCGGATTCATGTCCTAGGTGTTTTTTTGGGGCGGGGCGGGAGGGGGTTTGGGTAATATTTATTTACATATTTATTTGGCTGTGCTGGGTCTTAGCTGTGGCACGTGGGAACTTTTCTACCTTTGGTTGCAGCAAGTAAACTCTTAGTTGTAGCATGTGGGGATCCAGTTCCCTGACCAGAGGTTGAACCTGGGCCCCCTGCACTGGGACTGTGGAGTCTTAGCCACTGGACCAGCAGGGGGAGTCCCTCGTGTCCTAGTTCTAATGTAAGTGAAGTGAACAATCAATTGGGACAACTCACTACTGACAGCGTGGAGTCTTAGCCACTGGACCAGCAGGGGGAGTCCCTCGTGTCCTAGTTTTAGGGTAAATATTCAGTGATACTGAAACAATGAAAAGGTCATATGTAAGATCTGCACAAAGTGAATATCCAGATCCAGTCTTTTATCTTCAGAATTTCTGGTTAGGATTGTGAGATGCGTATACTTCTCTATTGGAAAGAAGTTACGTGTTAGTGTTAAAAGGGTGTTTTTAGAAAATCATGCAGAATTCAGGCCCAGAACATCTTCATGGGGAGGCTGGGATTCTCACTGGGGAAGTGGTTCTCCAGCGGGTGGTTCCCAGGCCAGGAGTGGCTGTGTCCTGGGAACTTGTGAGAATCACATTCCCAGTTTTTAGCCCAGAATCAGAACCGCTGAATCAGAAATCGGGTTGCGGGGGCGGGGATGGTTGGCCTAGCCCTGGGTGTTTGTGAGCCTATAAAGTGCGAGCACCACCCTGCCAGGGAAGTGGAGGCTAAAAACTGTGCTGACCAAATTTAGGGAGAAGCACTGACTCTTGAAGACACAGCTCAAGTCTTGATAGAAACGCTACAAGGGCCTGTCTTAGTTGCTCCTCTTCCTCATCCTTGCATGTTAGTTACAGGCTGAGTGAGAGGTTAGAGTTTCTGTTGGAGGGAGTTCTTTCCCAATGCAGTTCTTCCTTGTTTCATCCTTCATAACCATGTTGTCATTTTCTTCTCTTACTATTCTTGTCGTTTAAAAATGTTCGCATCATCCTTTGGATTGCGGATACATATGCATTGTTTTAACAGTGTTTGAAGCCTTGGGAAGATGTAAAATGTTGGAATGATTGAGCAGCTTTGCAGCTATCTGCTGGGAAGGTGTATATACAGAATACTTAGTTACAAAGGGTTTGTGTCCTTTCCTCAGGGCCTAGATAAGTATCTTTCAGAGATGGAAGTTTTAAAAGTGAAATGTGTTTTTTAATACATAAAAAGTGGGCTGTGTTCCCTGCAGTGTTTGCTCTACATATTTTATAGAATCTAGTTACTTGGTCTTTTTCAAGGCTCCACCCCATCAACGTAGGATGATGCTTTCGTTTCCACTGTGATTCTAGACAAGGTGAGCCAAGCCCCAGGTGAGTTGGAGGCATTGACCTAGGGCCTTGCCCACATCTCAGGTGGGCATGGTGGTAAAAGGGGATTCCTCTGCCTCTGCTCACTGGGACAGGTTGATGCTACACGGGTGCTCTCTGGTCCTCTTGTGAAGAAGAAACAGTGATTTTCCAGACGGTTGAGAAGAAAAACAAAGAACCCCTGATCTCACTGAGGCCGTGGACTTGAGCCTTGAGCTCAGAATGTGTTTGCCTTCCTGGAGAAGTGGATTTGCTTTCTCCTAACCTGGCCCTGTCTTGGGATTTGAGCCTATGTCACAGAGGAGGTGGTTGCCATCGTAGGTGCATTACAGTCTCTCTCTCTCGGAGGAGGGTGTGGTTAACATCTTCTGTGGGTTTGTTGCAAAGGAACTTTAAAGTCACATACACAGTAAAGTCTTAAGTTAACTGAGGCCTCTGCCGTGCAGTGTTAGACCTTGTCACATTGCAGAGTGGAATACACGTGGCTGCCATATGTCGAGACACTTAAAGCCCTCTGAAGCCTGTAGATGAAAAATTAATCAATAGTTGATCTAAGAAAGAAATGGAAAATTTTATTCGAGCCAACCTGAGGATTATAACCTGGGATATGGTCTTTCAGAAAGCTCTAGCATCATCATTCTGTCAGTGGTCAAGGCACAGTTAGATGTGTTTTTGAGACAAATGGTTGAATGTCAGATGATGTGTTGATAGTTTGCACAATCCAGATCCACACATGCAGAGTTAGTTGAGGCTCATCCAGACCCCTCATGGGATTAGGAAGGAATGTCATCTCCTGAGGAGGTCTTGTCGGTACAGATCACCATGCTCTGAGGGTGAGTGGGGAGGCCAACACAGGCAGAGGAGCATTTTTAAGTTTTTCTTGTCTCGCCATGAAGTATGAATTTTATTTAATCAAACTAAAGACCCAGCCAAGGGTTCATCAGATTTGAGAACTTTTAGTATTTTCTTCACCCTGATTTTAGGATGACAAGAGGAAAATGAATTGGGACAGTCCAGTTTTAGCGACCAATGCTTTTTATTTGTTCTAAAAGAAAAATCGCATCCATTAATTCATAGTACGGTCAAAAAATATTGATATGTATGATATATCAATGTATATCATACAAAATATAAATGTGCATCACATAAAATAGCATATATATCATTAGACATAAAAAATGTAAAATATGGAAATATGTCATTTATCAATGCATTTTATGCATACTTACATTTTATATAAGTATGTATCATAAAACATAACAAATATATAAAATGTTCATAAAATCATAGAAATAATGCGCTATATCAATATGTCATAAAATACAAAATATAAGTAAAGTATATATATCATGTAAGATATATCATATAAAATATAAACTGAAAATATAAAATATGTATCATGAAATGTTGAAGTATGTGGTATATTAACATATATCATGAAATCCCATGGATGGAGGAGCCTGGAAGGCTGCAGTCCAAGGGGTCGCTGAGGGTCGGACATGACTGAGCGACTTCACTTTCACTTTTCACTTTCATGCATTGGAGAGGGAAATGGCAACCCACTCCAGTGTTCTTGCCTGGAGAATCCCAGGGACGGGAGAGCCTGGTGGGCTGCCATCTATGGGGTCGCACAGAGTCGGACACAACTGAAGTGACTTAGCAGCAGCAGCTATATCATATTGGTATATAATACCATATTATTCTCATTTTACAAATGAAGTACATTCATGTCATAAGTAGAAACTGAACTGCCTTTTTTTTTATATTCTGCTGGTTCAGGGCTCTCTCAGTTTGGATGCACTTAGGAATTAAGAATCCAGTGCAAGAGCTTTAGGGGTTTATGGCTTCTCGGTCATTATTATTTTTCTTTCATAAATAAATTCGACATTGGTATTAAAGCCAGGATGTATCCCTTCCCTCACCCCACTTCTGCCCCTGTGCGTCAAGCCCTGTGGTGGGTCTGCTGAGGGCCGCCGTCTCTCACTTGCTCTGGGCAGGATTTTCAAGGTTGCAGAGTAAGACCTGTCAGCTGACACTTGCTCACAGGAGAGCCATTAAGAGGGTGGTGGCCAATGTCAGGACAACCTTGCAGCTGCAGGCGAGTCACCGGGTTTCACCCACAGCCATGTGAGCCGTGTGCGGAGATCTTGTGATCAATTAATTGGCTACTTCATAATCTCCGGCCGGGCCACTACGGAGTGAGTCAGTCCGAGCCACTCAGCCTGTTGAGAGTCTTGTCTTTTGTAACCGGAGCACAAACCCAGGAACAAAAGTAAGAAGTGGGGCTTGAACTTGTTGGATTCGAATTCTAATGGCTTTGCTGAGAGTCTGCTTTACAGAGTGAGGCAGGCATCTGACTTCCTAAATCAAGGGGCTTCGTTTACGTAACAAGTGAATGTTCCTTTTTTTTTTTCTTAAACTTCTGAAAGAGGAAATTGGAGGGTTGCTGCCAAGAAGCTTGTGTCACTTACCTCCTCTGTACAGGGAGTGCGGGTATCATAGGGACAGCCGATCACTGCGGAAACCCCTCCAGCCATAGGACCTTCCAAGTCCATGAGGACAGTCAAAACCACCTGGAAGAGGGCTGACCCGCCGGGAGATGTGCGGTTGCTCAGCCAGGACCACAGCCCAGGCGGGGGGCTGGCGGGACGCAGCCCGAGGTGTGAGTGATGGGCGGCCGCACAGGATGCTTTTCTGCACAAGGACTCAGAAGCATGCCAGAGTCGGCAGGAGCCCTGATGCCCCGGAACTCAGCAACAGGTTTGAAACTTCTGTTCTGTCTCAGAGTCTCAGAGAAATTCTCACTGGGGACCGGGGAGGTAAATCATGGTGATCTGAAACTTGGGTTTGCAGACAGGCACAGGTGGTTGGTGGGTGTGCAGACAAGCCCTGTCCTTTACAGAAAAGGTACAAGATGGGTGTTTTCTAGTAGCTGTTTGGGTCCTGCCGCCCATGTGGTCCTGAACCTCCCTTTGCTCCTGTTGGAGGCACCAGGAAGCAGTGGGTGCTGCCTGTACCGGGGGGAAGCTTGAACAGTGCAATCTCAGGGCTCCCTGGGAAAAGCAGGCACAGCCCCAAAGGACCAGCATATTGTCAGACAGGGCCTGGATGCCTCGCTTCTCAGTCTGGCTGGTGGTGTTTCTGGTTGGAGGTGGGGTGGTGAGGGAGAGTCCAGGCTTCCCCTTCTGGAAAATCCTTTCCATGGGAAGGAAGATGTCAGGATGAACCAGTGTTTGTAATGCAGCCCATCAAAGGAATATGTATTATAATTACTGTTTAATTGCTACTTAATTGTTTCATTCATTTTGGAAGAATTCACTAATTAGTGATAACTCTTAGTTGAAACATTAAGGAATTTTAGTGCGTATCAGTGAAACAGAAAAATACCTTGGAAATTGCATTTCATTCCAAAGTATTCAGTAAGGCCAGAAAAAGGTAAGCTCCAATTCTCATGATTAGTGTAAAAGTAATTTTCTAAATCCACTTAAGTATTGTTACTTTTTTCCTTATAGATTTTTTCTCAGCATTAACATGGGTCATCAACTGTTTACCCCATAAATAATAGTTCTTGGTTCTTGACTAATAATCAGGATATGTTTTTTGTCATGTAAAAATCATGGTATTTCTTCAGTGGAAACAATAAAATGGTACAGAGTTCACTGCAGGATAAGTGTCCATAGTTGGAAACCCCGTGCTGTCTCCTCAGTATAGAGATGTGACTGTTCAGATAAGAATCTCACTGTTAGACCATCTGTGGTGTTTCCTATGTGGAAAGGATGGCTGAGTGACAGCAGAGCATGGTGGATCCACACTTGGTCATCTTGGGTGTGGATCCAAATCCGATCCTGATGCCAGCTCTGCTGCCCAGAGGCCGTGTTAACCCTGGCTGGTCCCCTGCTTTCTTGCATCTCATTCTCAGCTGTTCAGATGTGTAGCTGGTTCAGATTGCTTTTGAAATTCTCTCCTCTAAGATTCTACAGGATAGCTTCGGGACATTCTGAATTCCTAGTTTTGTTATTCAGACAATTCTTGATTCCCTGAGTAGGTATGTGGAGCACCAAGGGTGGCACCCACATGAGAAGAGGACACTCAGGGCGTCACCAATTCTTGCTGGACTTCTTAAGAAGTTTTCCATGCGAGCTTCTGCTTCTCCCTCTCGGTGAATTTGCTCTTTTTCAGTAGGATTTTAATCATTGCTTTTTAAAATGACACTTTAAACTTAATGAAACCTTCTCACGTGCATTGTCTCCTTTCCTTATTTTAACTTCCTTTAGACTTACCTCTTAGGTGCCGAGATGGTTTTAGATTCTGTACAGTGATGATGTGTGTCGTTTAGTTGGAATTCATCTCTGGTCACACCAATTGTCTTGGCCCCATTTCCACTTTCTCTTCCCCCTTTTTTAGTCTTGAAAAGGTGGCCGTTGTTTGCAGGATGGTGCTTTTTTTTTCCTGAATTTCTCTAGAAGTCGGGCCGGACTTGGGGTGGAGTGAATTATTGATGGGAGCTTATGCCCCAAGGATCTGGCTCCAAGTGCTCACGAGGTACCTGTGTGGCCAGGTCAGGTGGCAGCCAGCCAGGTGTGACTCCCAGGGCCCGCTTTGCTCTTGGGTATCTTAGATCAACAGTTTCAAGTGATTGTCTTAGCTGAGTACACTGATAAGTAGTTTTCTTTCTTTTTTTTCATTCCTCATGATTTTCCACTTAGTCAAAGGCGAAGAGTCAGATTCCATAAATGCAGTGGAAAGGCTCCAGGTACCTAACAGTGGCACCATGTAAACCTGGCACAATGTGGGGCAGAAAGAAGCTCTGGATCTTCCCACTGTGGTTCTTGTGAAATGAGAGATTTCAGGATAGAAGTCGTCCCACCTTAGACCTTTGCTTCTCCTCTCTTTAACCTCTAGAATGTCAGAAATTGGTTTTCAATATATTTCACAAAATTCCAGAGTCAGCACAAACCTGTAGAGTTTGATGAGGCATCTTAAGTGGTTTGCCAATAAAACATTCCTTGCTGAAACTCAATTCAAATCTAGGAACTGTGAACTGTGATGTGGGGCTTCAACTGCAGTTGGCTTCCAATCTGCTCTCTTAAAGATGCTAATAACTTGACTTTTCAAACTTTCCCAGCAAATTAAATCCATCCATAGGGCTGTTTATATGCAGAATCTGGGAGGACTTGCCTAGCTTATCTTGTAAATCTTATAAATTGCTGTTTTTCTGATGGCATGAGAAAATTTGATGCAGCCTTGCCTTAAAAAGTGTGCCCCTGAATGGATAACCAGCAAGGACCTACGGTATAGCACAGGGAACTCTCCTCAATGTTATGTGGCAGCCTGGGTGGAAGGGGAGTTCCAGGGAGAATGGATACATGTTTATATGTGGCTGAGTCCCTTGCTGGTCCACCTGAAACTATCACAAAATTGTTAGTCAGCTATACAATTCAAAATTAAAAGTTTTTTAAAAAAAAACACAAAAACATGCCCCACACGTGGAGAGGAACTGAAACAGCCCTTCAGAGTCAACGGTGCTTGAAGTTTCACATCTTGACATCTGGGTTTAGAGGAGATCCACTGTGGCTGCTTTAGAACCACCAGGAGGGAGGGAGAGAAGGAGTGACTATAGATCTCTGATATGTCTCAGATGAACCTATTTTATTAAGAAAGATAGAGCCTTCGCTTGCTTGTGGAAGATGCTTATGGAGAAACAAGTACATACACCGGGGTGTTTCTTCCCCAGTGCATGCTTCACGGAGATGAGCTGACCACAACCATACAACGGTC